>NC_029791.2:96857039-96858244 GCF_000816755.2 Arachis ipaensis
AGTAGTCAAATAATGTCAGCAAATGAAAAAAAGAAAAGTTGATGAATGAATCATGATTGTTTCTACTTTTTTCCTACTAAAAATCTGATGCAAGCTAAGGTCAAAGCAGCACATACATATATACAATTATATAAGTTTTGATTTTATCAGAATGAAAACCAAAAAATGAAGAACAGAATAGATTCGAGGTTTGAAAAGAAAAACCTAGATGCAAAGTCTTAATCGACGAAGCAAAAGGGTAAACAAAAAGAAGAAAGTTGGAGGCGAAACATGGTGGACATGCTCACCAAAAAAGAAAAGATTCTCCTCTATAACACTCAGAATATAACACTTTATGTGCAAGATTCCAAACTCTAGCTATAGTGAGTGAATTGAAGGAATCTTTTTTTCTATGCGGTTCCTTTGTATCAAGACGAAGAAAGGAGGGTCCTCCGGCAAGCTAAAAGCGAAGATAGAAGAAGGGAATAACTTACCATGTAAAGATTCTTGAAGATACTCCAAGTTCTGGTTTTTATTATTTTATTTGATATTTGGTGCTGTGCACTCTTTTATAATTGTCAAGTTCATGCTGATGTCAATAATAATAATAATTAATAAATGGAGGTGAGGAGTAAGAAAGCAACAAACAAGAAATGCAAGAAATTTATTTAATAAAATAAAATAGGAGATGGTGGGTTGATGATGAATATTGATGGATTCTTAGGAGGGACCCACCGTGACACAAGAATGAACCTTGTCCTGTGTGTGTCTAAAAATGATATAAATAATTAGTTTAGTTTAGTTTAATTTAATTTTAGGGATACAAAATAACAATTCAAATAAGATTGAAGTGTAATGGTAATAAATAGAAGATAGATGTTGACATGTATGAGTGAAACGAAGGAGGGGGCATTGGAAAGTATGTGAGGGAGAAAGAAATCATGGAATGCTGATGATTCCAACCAACTGAGAAGAAGAATGAAGATACTGATAACCGATGCCACAAATGGTGGGTCCCACTCATTGGAACTCTCGCTCTCTTTTGAGGTAAAGTCAAACTCAAACCTCCCCCATCAGCACACAAACATCCCTTAACTTTGTTCTTCCTTTTTTCTCCCAGTAGTTCTATCATTTGAACGTACTCTAATTTGATTCTTTGACTTATCTATAATAATATATAAAGGAAAGGTGAAAATTTGGTGTTTAATTTTATCTTTTTATTTATC
>NC_029791.2:96858273-96884339 GCF_000816755.2 Arachis ipaensis
TTAAATTTTATCATAATAATTATTTTATGTTACTGTAATACTGAGTATTGAATATTTCTTATTTTATTTATATTGAACGTAACATTTTATTTTGTTTAATCTATAACAATATATAAAGAGGATTTTCTATAATAATATATGAAGAGAATATGAAAGTTTGATGTCCAATTCTTTCTTTCCATTTTACACATGCGTGATGCTAGGTAATCAAAAAATAATTATAATATAGAAATGTCATGTAAAAATTTCTATTCTCTTGATAAGCAAGTGATATACACCTCCTTATCACTTATTCTCCTTATCACCTACCATTTTACTGCATATTTGGAGTCATTAATATTTTTTCTAAAATCAGTTTCAGTTTCTCTTAAATCAAATTCTCAACATCTCTCAATCACATTATTATCCATTAAATGGAATAATTCTCTACAAAAATTATGGAAGTTAAATTAAAAATTTTTAACAATTTCTACTATACAACTTATATTTTACACATAAACTATTAAAAAATAAAAAATAAAATATTACAAAAATTTAAAAATAATTTTTTAAAAATAATTATTAACTCGTTATATTAAAATTAACAAATAAACATACATATGAATATTAAACAAAAATATTAAAATAATTAAAATCATAACCTACTAGTGCACATATGAGATAATTTAAAGAATACAATAAGACGTATAGTTTAAAATTTGATAATATTAATTATAAAAATTTATTAATTATAGACATCATAGGTATGAAATTATGAATATTATGAGTATAAATTATGGATGTTATTAATATGAAATTATGGATGTTATGTGTATAAATTTATGGATGTTATGAGTAAATTTATCAATTGAATAAATTAAGTTAAGAATTTGACATTTTTTTAAATTCAATTATGATAAAATTTAAAAATATTTGTATTAACTTTATAGTTACTTATGCAATAACTAAAAAATGATACGTGTATGGATGTAATATCTAATAAACATGAATTTAATTTTTAAATGTTAGTTGTACGTAATTATGGATGTTATGTATATGAACGTATGAATGTTATGTGTATGAACATGCATAGTAGTACAATATAATTATAAATACACATAAAAACATAAAAAAGAAATAAATCGGTTCATTACCATACCTCATCAAAACTAGTGTGATTTTTCATATTCTCAAAAATTGGTTGACTGACAACAACCTCGTTGGGTGAGTCCGTCTGTTGTTCAAATTCTTCATCAGCACCTTCTACCATAATTACCGTATTAAGGTCGAATTCAATTGCCATACTATTTGCAATGATAAAAATGACTTCTTGTAAAATTCCTCGGCCTATTCTAAATTTCTAAGTGTGCTTGCAATGGTATTAGAATTGTGAATTTTGAATGAAAATAATTGAATTAATGGAAACAAAACCATATTAGGGTAGCTTTCAAGTTTTGTATCTCCATTGAATGATGATAAATGACTTAACAAAAATAAAAAAATCAATTACAATTAAATCATTTAATACAAATTATCATTACCGTTCTTTATAGTTATTATTAGTTTTTATTGTATTCTTAAATATAAAAATTAAATCATAAAAAAAAATATTAAGTATTGATTACAAGAATGTTTAATATCATTAACGTTCTTTATAATTATTATTAGCCTTTATTGTGTTTTTAAATATAAAAGTCAAATCATAAAAAAAATATTAAATATTGATTACAAGAATGTCTAACAGTATCATATTTAATGTCATTAATAAATGAAACTGATAAGAATATGATAAGTAAATTGATAGGAGAGTGAGATAAAAAATAAAATTGTTATTAAATTATATAAATGAAGTAAATTATAGAAAGTTTTAGCTAATTATGACTGAAAATTTTTTGTTACCAAACTTTTTCCTTTACACATATGCACTATAGCCCAAAATCATGTGTCTCTTATCATGGGGCAGTTTCTATTATCATGGAGTCAATTTGTATGTACAGTTATTGTTATTTTTACTATTCCATATATATTATTCGCACTCTCTTATATCATTATTATCATTATCCTTTCTCTTTGTATTTTTATTTTCACTCTTTTCTAATTCTTTGTTCTATTTATATAAATTTAGACGTTTCACTACAAAATTCTGCATGTACAACTACAATGAACAAAAAATATGAACAGCAAACTTCTTTCTTTCAAAAAACAAAAAAATGAGCGAAGAGAGAGCACACATGAGGGGGTAAGGGGAAACACGGGGAGGAGAGTGTGGATGGGTGTGCTTCCAGTGACAAGGAGGGTCTTTCTCGGGATGATTTTCAGAAGGTTCCTAAGGTCTCTTTTCGAGATAAGGTTATTGGTACAGCAAGGTCGAAGGCCTTTGTACTTGTCGGATCATTATCAGGGGATGGTATTGCGACAGCAGTAGACAAGCAGGGTGATTCCCAGCCACAATGTGTAAGTTTTAGGATAGAGGCGAAGACCTGTTTGACCGAATCTCATAGAGAAGCCTTGGTGATTAAGGTCCTGAACAAGAAGTATAGTTACACAGCTCTTTCTCATAAGCTGAGGGTAGTATGGCGCATCAAAGGAGGTTTCACTTTACTAGATGTGGGATTTAGGTACTTCCTAATTAAATTCGATGTTGTTGAGGATCGTGAGAAGGTCATGCTTGATAGGCCTTGGTTGATCGAGGGTCACTACGTCGCGGTAAAACTATGGGATGTTGATTTTCAACTTAGTGAATAATCTTTTGGTTCTACGTTAGTTTGGATTCGGGTCTCCGGTCTCCCAATCTGGTGTCATCAGGAGCAGGCAATGCTACGTATTGCAGCTGCAATAGAAGTTCTGGTAAAATTTGATTTGGCCACCAAACTGGCAGAGAGGGGGAGATATGCATGTGCTTGTGTTCAAATAAATTTAGAGGTGTCGGTGATCAAGAATATCATAGTTGAGAGTGTCTTTTACGATGTGGAGTATGAAAATCTAACTTTACTTTGTGAATTTTGTGCAAGATATGGCTATGATAAATCTCAATGCTTAGGTAGGGTTCCAGGTAAGAGAAGAGGGTTGAATCTATTCAGGGGGAGGGGCAGGGCGGCGACAAGTTAGATTCGAAAATTCAAAATTCAGGTAGAACGGAAACTGTTGATCCAGCCGATAATTTAGGCAAGGATAATGATGCTAATTTGCGTACAAAATCTGGAGATAATTACGTGTATGGGAATAAGGCCAATGGCAAGGAGGCATGTGGAGAGGGAAAAATGGACTGGCATAAGGTGCTGAAGAAAGAAAAATTTAAACTGGGTCACAATTTAACAATGAAGGCCGAAGGTTTCAATCAAATCTATTTTGGCTCCGGTGGCCACCAGAGGTCTAAACCTCAGCTTTCACGAGGATCCAGAGAGCAGAGAGTCTGGTTCGGACATGAGGCAACCCAGCAACGTATGCCATCGTCTACCCATACGCCAACAACGAGAAGGCCCTCCATCAAGAAATGTCTGCATCTGGCATCATTGCAAAACTCGCCGGTTGGAGGCGTGGCAGGGGATGCTCCGGTCCTTGAGAGTCTAGCCATGATTCATTTTGAGAAGGGAGTAGCGCCACCGCTAGTTCCTGTGAGTGGGGCCCAGAATTTTGGCGTTGCATCAACGTCTGAAAAGGAGGGGTGCAAGGAGGTACGGAGAGCGCTACGCCACCGCTAATCTCATTGATTGTGGCTCGGGATAAATATGCATTATAATGAAGTAGAAGGTAGTGGTGCATGGAGGCCCGAGTTGTTCCGTTCTAGGGGACATGTCTTCTACTGAGGTTGGTGGTGCAAGTTAATTTCACATTTTCTTGGTATTCTCTTATTAATTTTATTTAATCGATAGTTTAAATATCCTAGTTTGGAATATTAGGGGTGCTTCTAATAAGTTAACCCAGGTGAATTGTAAGAAACTTGTTAGAAAATTTAGACTTATTTATTTTTATTGAGATTGAGACCCAGTCTCTCTTTCAACATTTAAAACTGCTCTGAAAAAAGGCTCGGTTACTATCCTGTGGGTATAGAAGAGGTAGTTGGGCATAAAGGTGGTATCTGATTCCTTTCTTCAATGCAAGGTACTTACTGCAAATTGGTTGATGCTTGCGATCAATGTGTCACAATCGAAGTTCAACTTCAAAATGTGGTTTAGAGGTGTAGTGGTATCTATGGTAGTTTTCAGCATAATACTATATGTCTTTTTTGGGATTACCTGGTAGCTCAGTCTTCGTCTTTTCAAGGGTCTAGGATTGTCCTCAGTAATTTTAATGAGGTTTTTTTCTCTTGTGAAACTAAGGGTTATCATTTTTTTAGTAGATGTGCTGATCAGTTTGCCAATTCTTAAGGGGATAGTGCTCTGTTTGACTTAAAGACTATTGAAAGATGTTTTTCTTGGTAGAGGAGGGTGAAAAACAATACTGAGGTGGCGAAAAGGCTTGATCGGGTTTGTATTAATAGTGGATGGTTATCTCTTTTTTCTGAGGCCTATGCAGAAATACTGAATAGACTGCAGTCTAATCACGATCTTATCTTAGTGCACTGTAAAGGGCGACCGCAGTCGAAAAGAAATAGACCCTTCCATTTTATGGCGGCTTGGGTTACTCACCCTGGTTACAGAGATATTGTGAAATAATCTTGGTGGTCTGGCTTTAGAGGGGTGCAAAGCAAGCTTTCAGAGGTGCAGAAGAATTCTCTTGAGTTTAATTCTACAGTGTTTGGTAACATCTTTGTTAGAAAATATGAATTAGAATGTAAAATTAATTATCTTCAGAAGCGTTTGGAAGAGAGGGAAGATTCTTTCATGCGTCAAAAGGAACAACAATTGATTGAGGATTATAGTAACACTCTTGTGTAAGAGGAACTTCTTTGGTTTAAAAAATTCAAAGAATAGTGGGTGAAGTTCGGGGACAGAAATACTAACTTATTCTATGTTCAGACACTTGTGCAATGGAAGATAAATAAGATTCACTGTCTCTTTCTCAAGGATGGTGTGTGAGAGACGGATCCATAGGCTTTTAGATGGGAAGCTGAATCTTTCTTCAAGAGCTTATTCTGTCAGTTAAAGGATGTTGACTTCCTTTAAGGCTTCGGGTTCGGATAGTTTCCATGCTTACTTCTTCAAGAAATACTGGGAGATTATTGGTTTGGATGTTTGGAATATGGTTAGAGAAGCTTTTTCTGGGAGTACTTTAAGGATGATGGAGACTCTTCTAGTTCTAATTCCCAAGGTGGATTCACCGATATTGATGAAGGCATTTAGACATATTAGTCTTTGTAATGTGGTCTACAAGGTCATCATTAAAGTTTTAGTCCACAGACTCCGCCCTCATCTCACGGATATTGTTGGCCCTCTCTTAGGGGATTTATTTCTTTAAAGAGAGTACCAGACAACATTATTATAGCACAAGAGATTCTTCATTTCATGAAAAGGACTAAGTCAAAGAAAGGAACTCTGGCGTTTAAGATTAATTTAAAGAAAGCATATAACAGAGTTGATTGGAGGTTTCTAAAGTAGACCCTCATGAAATTTGATTTTTCTATTCCTATAGTCAACCTGGTTATGAGCTGTGTCACTTTATCCTCTTTGTCTATTCTTTGGAATGGCAATAGATTGCAAAGTTTTACTCCTAGACGGGGTTTTCGGCAAGGAGATTCTATGTCACCATATCTTTATGTGTTGTGTATGAAGAGACTATCCTACTTGATTAACCATCAAGTTGTTATGGGGAGGTGGAAGCCGGTTGCTATTTCTAGAGGGAGTTCGAGAATTTTTCATTTAATGTTCGTTGATGATTTGCTTCTCTTTTGTAAAGCGGAGAAACTACAAGTTCAAAATATAATAGCAGCATTGGAGAGTTTATGTAAAGTTTCTGGGATAAAGATTAATGTGAAAAAGTCTAAAGCGTTGTGTTCCCATAATGTTTCAGCAACTAGAAAAGAAATCTTTACTGGGGTGTTCTCATTTGTTTCCTCCAGAATTTGGGCAAATATCTTGGGATTACTCTTAGTCATTCTCGGGTGACCCGAGCATCTTTTAATGAGGTTCTGCATAAAATCTGAGGATGGCTAGCCAACTGGAAAGGACATTTACTCAACAGGGTGGGAAGGCCCTGTTTGATCAATTCGGTTGTGGCAGCTATTCCTACTTACCGTATGTAAGTCTCTCTCTTTCCCAAAAGGATAACAAATTCTATAGCATATATGATGAGGAATTTTTTCTAGAAAGGTTAAGTCAATAGTCAGGGGCTAAATCTTATTAGTCGGAAGGTGTTGATCACTCCAAAGAAGTTTGGTGGCCTAGGAATACGGGATCCATTTTGTGCTAATGTTGCTCTTCTTGGAAAACTAGTTTGGTAACTCTTTCATCGTCCCTACAAGCTTTGGGTTCAACTGTTGGTAGTTAAATACCGTTTTTCTCTAGATGAAGCTTTCAGCCATTCTATGGATAATGGATCTTATGTTTAGAGAAGTTTGTGAAAAATTTGGGATATTTTAAAGGATGGTTTTGATTGGTGCATCGGGGATTTTGACCAGAATTTTTGGTTCTCTAAATGGAGAAAAGTGGGGGTAACTATGTAATAAGATGGATTATGTTCACATTTTTTATTCGGATCTCCAAATTTTAGATCTATGATTGATTGGGAATGGCACCTTGAGAAGGTTTATTTTCCTCCTCACCATATTTTGCATGAAAGCATTCAGTGATAGGCACAGGTAAGGTTTATAATGCCTGTAATGACTACTTATGGCTCTGCAAGAAGATGTTTGGATGGGAGGAGAGAGGGAACTGGTTCGGCGTTGGCGTCAGCTTATTCCAGAAAAGATCAAATTCTTAGCTTCGCTTTGTCTGTGAGAGGCACTGCCCACTGCTGTTTTTCATCTCAGGAGAGGCCTTTCACCTACAAATAGTTGCCCCAGTTGCTTGATTTGCCAGGAAACAGTTTCTCACTGTATTCGGGATTGCTCGAAAGCTCAGTTTGTTTGGAAGACTCTAGAGATTTCTAGTCATCCTCTGGATTTGAAGAACTGGTTCTTGTCCCATAGCAAAGACGATCTTTTTATATTCTTTTCTGGTCTTTGGTAGATTTGGAGAGCTAGGAACAATGAGATTTTTAACTATCATGAGCCTTGGCCTCCTTTTAAAGTGGCTTGTATGGCTTTAGCCTTCAAGAAGGAGCTTTGAAATATCTTTGAATTGCAACGAGTTTCTATTCATTCTATGATTAGTTGCTCTTGGGTTCCTCCTTCGATTGGTACTTATAAGATCAATTGTGATGCTAGTTACTCTAGTTCTGGGGATCGAATTAGTTTTGCCTGTGTTAACAGAGACTGAAACGAAAATTGGCAACGAGACTGTTTGGGAACAATAGAGAGCTGCAATATTCTTCAAGGAAAGTTGTTTGCTATTTGGAGAGTGATGGTAATCAGTGGCTAAGAGAAGGGGGTTGAATCTTAGCACCTTTTTACTGAATAATACTTTCTGCCTTTTAGAATATCTTCAGGAGATTTTTCTGCTTTTTGTCTCATAACTAGTCAAGAGACATTTTCTTTTTGTCTCATAACCAGTCAGGAGATATTTTTCAATTTTCTCTCCTACACAACAGAAATAGAGATGGAGTAGAAGAGAAAGAGAGAATCACACCAAAAAGTATCCTGGTTCAGCTGCTAAGTGCAATGCAGCCTACATCCAGTCTCCATCACAACTGGGATGGAATTTTACTATAATCATCTGATTATAGACACCAATTCTTCCCTAGGAACTACCCATTCCTATCCGGGACAAGTCCAGAATCTATCCCCAAAACTGAACTTGACTTGGTCACCTACCAAACTTTCAACTGCTAAGTGCTAACCTAACTTGCAAGGGGATTCTCACAGAATCATGATACACAACATATAGATGTAAAAAGGACCTCTAAGACATCTATGGCTTTTTCTTTAATTTTGTACACTCTGTCTTTTTTCACTCACTGGCTTTTTCTTACAAACCTCACTCTCTTTGCCTTTTTCACTATGAGACTCAGGCAGACAAAACTAAAGAAAAGAATACAAAATAGAATACATTGAAGGAGAAGAACTTCTGTTAGCTTTGGATAGCTATGAGAACTTTGTGATTTCTCTCCTTGATCCCAACCCTTGGCCATTCACCCTTATTTAGAAGGGGAAGCTTCCAAGGTTAAAACCGGTTCAACCAAACCACCAATCTTTTTCTCCAACACTTGACCGGTTCGGACAGAGAGAAGAGATAGGGAAAACCGAAATCATAACAACATGCATGTACCTCTCTCTCATCCCTTGTCATCAAGCTTCATCAATCTGAACCTTCTATCTTGACTTTGTCCCCAAGAAATATTTCTGACCCTTAATGAACTCTTGATCCTTCACAGCTTCATCTGTTCTATTTTTGCTTCTTCCTCCACGTAGCTACAGTAGCTAATTTCTGTGATGGATGAAAAAAAACTAGAAATGAGCTTTACCTCAGAGATCTTCTTCTCTGACCGAAACAGATTGCTACCACTTTTAGGCATGGAGATCTTGAAGCTTCATCTCCACATCTTGCCTTTAGTGGCAAAAATCCTAGCCACGCCATACTGTAGATATTCTTTTTGCAAAGGCCATCATCACCTTGGCTGCTTGCTTCTTCTTAGCTTTTCTGCTTCTATCTCTGATAGCTTCTTCCATCTTCTTTCCCTGATAGAAGTGACATTCGAAAACTAGAGAGAGAAGAGAGAGAAGAAAGAGAAAACTTTGGAAGTAATGAGTGGAATTAAAATCAATTAAAACCCACTTTCCATCCCTTATGCATAGTAACGTGTGAGGAAATAAAAGCAATCAAATCAATTTCAACTTTCTCTTTCCTGTTACCAATGCAATTAAACTAAGTTAATTAATTTTTGAATTCCATCAAAGAGGGGAAGGGTTAACCGAACCGAACATGCTCCACTCCATTCTTCTTTCTTTCAAATTCGGACTAACCAATTGTTAGGGCAAATGGAAGCCTTGTTTTGGACTTTGCTGAATAATTTCTTGGCCCAATTATCTTGCTAACCAAATAAATATTTCAGCCACTTATCAAATAGAATTTTGTACAAGGCTGAATACATTTTCAATATATTGGGCTTTATGATGCTTATGCCCAATGATCAAAATTCTGCACCCAAAAATAGAAATTATTAAACAAATAATTTGAAGCAAAAAATCAAATTAATCATTTCTAATTAATATTTTTAACAATGTTTGATCATCACAATAATTTGAAGTTTTCCAAACTCAACAATCTCCCCCTTGATGACAAACATTATTAAAAAAATGAATTTGAAAAAGGTTAAAGATTAAGAGAATTTCCTTGAAAATTTTGAATCCTCCCCCTTTCCATTTGTCACATAGCTCCCCTTAATGTATGCATCTTTTCCAGTGGAAGTCATACCTATAACAGCATGCTTTAAACAGTTCCGAAAAAAATAATGTATTCAAGTCATGGAACCTTTCAGATATGTTTAAACAAAAGAGCTTGATTTTTTAGCAAAAGAATTTTTTATAAAATTAATCAAGACTCAAGTTTCAAATAACATGCTGCTTAAAAAACTTCTTGTTAAAACAGAGTATGATTGAGTACTTTTAGAGTACATAACAAAATATCACAAACTCATCATACTTTATACAACAATATATTCAAAGCCAGTAACCCCTGCTATAAAAAATATTTCCTGCCAAACAGTGTAATCAGGCAAAAATAAAAATATCCAGCAATAAAATGTTCAGCCAATCATATCAGAGCTTAAAAATTTGCATAAAGCAATAATCATCACTAAAAATTAGAGAAACAGTGCACATGAATTGGATTGGCAGTTCCAATTTTTTATCAATAGATCAACCCCTTTTTCTTTTCTTTTTAATTTCTCCCCCTTTTGTCATCAAGGAGGGACCTGCAAAATAGATTATAAACATCATGCTAATAATGCAGAATATTTGATTAAGATTCAAAGGAAAATACTTAGTACAGTCATCCAACTACAAACAGTTCAAAAGACACTAAATCAAAAGAGCAGTGAAATAGGAATTGTTCAGAGTTATAGGCAGCAACAAACACATCAGTCAAGCATCAGAAAGATTTATATCCGAGCCAAGGTCATCATCATCTTCATCCGAATGAGCCATGTCTTTTTCTAAGCTTTTTTGATCAGCAGATTGACTATTTCATTGCACTTGGTCCAGGCCTTTTCGTTTTCATATGCGTGTTTTCTAGCCTCTTTGTAAGATTTGACCATCAGATTAGACATATGAGAAAACTAATTCAACACATCTTTGACAGATTCTAAAAGTTTAAAAGATTAAGAAGGAATGCTGTCATTTTCACTATCAGAGAGCATGGATGTTTTTGAACTTTTTCCTTTTTTATGGACTCAGGAAATCTGCCTCCCTTTATGGTAGAAACCCTGTTCTCTACAGGCTCATTAATCAAATTAACTTCAATGTACTCAAAAATGCATGTCAGAAAAATTTCATAAGGCAAATTTGCGTTTTTATCGCTGCGAACACAATCCCACATGTGTCGCACCATGAGATATGAAAAAGAAATGGATGCAGAGTTAAGAACAGCAAATAAAACAAGAGTATCACAGACAGTTACTCGCTGATATAAACCATTTTGGGGCATTAGAATGTGATTGATGATGCGATGAAGTAGCCCTCTCACAGGACTGAGAGCCTTGTGAGTCAAGATAGTTCCATCAAGAGCCAAAAAGTTCTCACAGACCCGAGATAGAGCAACCTGAAGGGAAATTCCAACATGGGAGTCCCATTTGCCAGACATGTACCCCTTTGCTCCTTTATCTTAGTATCCTAGAGCAGCGCTCACTGTATCTCTGTTCAGAGTTAGATGCACCCTCTTGACATAAGAGTGTAAAGCACCATCATGATACATCATATTCGCATAGAACTCACGCATCAGATTCGGATAAACTAGTTTGCAAATCTTAAAAAGAGGAGTCCATTTGAGCTTATCAAGGAGTGTAGTAAAGTATATACCCTTTTCAGACAGATTTTCCAGATTCACAACAGATGTAGCACACAAATGGCGGTTCACTAAAACTTGAGAATGAAATTCGTATGCAACGCATGATACAAAACGAGCAGGATCAAAATGAAAATGATTTTTACCAAATTTATTTTTAAATTCCAGAGAGTCCAAGTTTGGTGGTTCACGAGTGTTGTGAAGAATCAAATTAACTTCAATGTACTCAAAAATGCATGTCAGAAAAATTTCATAAGGCAAATTTGCGTTTTTATCGCTGCGAACACAATCCCACATGTGTCGCACCATGAGATATGAAAAAGAAATGGATGCAGAGTTAAGAACAGCAAATAAAACAAGAGTATCACAGACAGTTACTCGCTGATATAAACCATTTTGGGGCATTAGAATGTGATTGATGATGCGATGAAGTAGCCCTCTCACAGGACTGAGAGCCTTGTGAGTCAAGATAGTTCCATCAAGAGCCAAAAAGTTCTCACAGACCCGAGATAGAGCAACCTGAAGGGAAATTCCAACATGGGAGTCCCATTTGCCAGACATGTACCCCTTTGCTCCTTTATCTTAGTATCCTAGAGCAGCGCTCACTGTATCTCTGTTCAGAGTTAGATGCACCCTCTTGACATAAGAGTGTAAAGCACCATCATGATACATCATATTCGCATAGAACTCACGCATCAGATTCGGATAAACTAGTTTGCAAATCTTAAAAAGAGGAGTCCATTTGAGCTTATCAAGGAGTGTAGTAAAGTATATACCCTTTTCAGACAGATTTTCCAGATTCACAACAGATGTAGCACACAAATGGCGGTTCACTAAAACTTGAGAATGGAATTCAAATGCAGCACAGGATATGAACCGAGCAGGATCAAAATGAGAATGATTTTTATCAAACTTATTTTTAAAGTCTAGTGAGTCCAAGTTTGGTGGCTTTCGAGTATTGTGGAGGATGTAGCGCTTTGAACACTAAGAGGGAGCAGTTCGGCCGGAAGGATGGGGTGTTGAGCGCCGTGGCGGTGAAGGTGGTGGTGAGGACTGAGACGCTTCTTCTTCTTCAGACATTGGCCCCTTGTCTTTTGCATCTTTCTTGCGTGAAGAGGTCCGTGGATGAATCACATTCTTTCTCATTGAATCGGTAGAGTGTGAAGAGGGGGATGAAGATTAGAGAGAGTGAATATGAACATGAGTGTGTGTTTGTGGAGCAAAGGATGATGGAGGTTTTTTTGGTGGAGGGGATTCCGTTACTTCTTCTAGTGGCTAACTTCTTTTTCATGATGAAAGATGAAGTAGATATAGAGAAGGTGAAGAGTGGCCGAAGAGGGTGGAGAGTGGAGAGAGGTGATACTGTATTAAATGCTGAGTGGAGAGAGCATATTGATCATCAAATGAAACGATTTTCAATCAAAGAAATATAAAATAAAATAAGTAACTGAAAGTTCTTTTCCTTGAAAGGTGGGAGAGAAAAGATATTGATTTGACATGGACTCTCTTTGTAAAGATATGATGTGACACTCTTCCAAAAAATTTTAATGAAAATAAAAAATGGGAACGGGCCAGAATCATGGAGTGGGTCCACAAGAGTTTAGTTGGGCTCAAGTTTACTGATACCAAGGATCAGTCTCGCCCTGTTTCAAAGCTTTTTCAATATATGCCCAGTTTTGTCTCCCTGCTGCCTACGAGACAAAAACACACAAAATCAATAAAATCACAATTTTTCAACAAAGCTCAAATCTAACATTCCCAAACTGTTCCTTAAAGAACAGAACCTATCTTCACACAAAGGTTTAGTGAATATGTCAGCCAGTTGTTCTTCGGATTTCACAAATTGAATATCAATAGTACCTTTTTGCACATGTTCTCTAATAAAATGATATCTAACTTCAATGTGCTTAGTTCTAGAGTGCAGAACAGAATTTTTAGAAATGTTTATTGCACTCATATTATCACAAAATAAAGGTATGCTATTGATTTTCAATTTATAATCCTCTAATTGAGTTTTTAACCAAATTAATTGAGAACAACAAGTAGAGGCAGATATATATTCAGCTTCAGTCGTGGATAGAGCAACAGTGGCTTGTTTCTTGCTTGACCACATATTGAGTGAGCTTCCAAGGAAGCAACACATTCCAGATGTACTTCTTCTATCCACTCGGTCACCCGCATAATCTGCATCACAAAATCCTACTGCACAAAAATCATTAGATATAGGATACCATAAGCCAAAGTCACATGTGCCCTTAATGTATCTAATGATTCTTTTGACGACTGAAAGATGAGATTCTTTTGGGTGAGATTGAAACCTTGAACATACACCCACACTTTGAACAATATCCGGCCTAGAGGATGTAAGATACATGAGTGAGCCTATCATTCCTCTATACCGTGTTTCATCCACATCTTTGCTATTTTCATCCTTTTCAAGTTTAGTATTTGGATGCATAGGTGTTCCCATTGGTTTGGAATTTTCAAGGCCAAATTTCTTGATTAATTCTTTTGCATATTTACCTTGGTGAATAAAAATACCACTAGGAGTTTGTTTAATTTGGAGGCCAAGAAAGAAGGTTAATTCTCCCATTAAACTCATTTCAAACTCACTAGTCATAAGTTTTCCAAACTCTTCACACAAGATTTTATTGGCCGAACCAAACAGTATGTCATCCACATAAACTTGAATAAGTAAAATATCATAATTAGATTCTTTTATAAACAAAGTAGTATCGGTGGTACCCCTTTGAAATTTATTTTCCAACAAGAAGGCACTAAGCCTTTCATACCAAGCTCTTGGAGCTTGCCTAAGGCCATAAGGAGCCTTTGAAAGTTTAAAAACATGATTTGGAAATTCTTTACTTTCAAAACCGGGGGGTTGAGCCACAAATACTTTTCTATCTATAAAGTCATTAAGGAAAGCACATTTAACATCCATTTGAAACATCTTAAAACCCTTATGGGCAGCATAGGAAAGAAGCAATCTAATTGCTTTCATTCTAGCTACCGGGGTAAAAGACTCATCAAAATCAATTCCTTCCTCTTGATCGTAACCTTGGGCCGCTAATCTAGCCCTGTTACGAACAACACTACCATCCTCACCCAATTTATTTTTAAAGATCCACTTTGTACCGGTTACCTTCTTACCATTTGGATTTAGTACAAGTGTCAAAACCTCATTCTTTTCAAATTGAGCTAGATTCTCTTCCATGGCTTTAATCCAAGAAGGATCTTCAAGAGCTTGCTTCATGTTGAGAGGTTCCAATTGGGACAAGAAGGGAACATTGTTTGATTCCAATTACTTCTTGCTTGAAGATCTAGTGGTTACGCCTTGGGAAGGATCACCAATGATAAAATCATTTAAAAAACTTCCATTCTCTTGGCCTTTGAGGTAAGGTTCTGCCTTGATGAGATTCAGTAGATTATTCTGTTCCGGATTCTCTGGCTTGTTTAGGAGACAAAACTGAAATGCCTCCTCCATCCTGATGAGACATTTCTGGATGGACATGTTCTTCACTTGGGACAGTTTTGGAATTTTCTTGACTTGGTTGATGGTTCATATTAGCTTCACTTCCTGCATCATCATCTAAAAGGGCACTGGGAATTGAATTAGTATCACAAAAGGACACATGTATGGATTCCTCTATGGTTCTATGTTCCTTGAGGTAGATCCTAAATGCTTTGCTAGTGGTGGAGTATCCAACAAACATTCCTTCATAGGATTTTGGATCAAATTTTTCAAGAATTTCTTTATTGTTAAGTACAAAACATTTGCATCCAAAAATATGGAAATACTTAAGATTAGATGGGGTTCCTTTCCATAACTCATAAGGAGTTTTCTTTAATCCTTTCGAATGATAGTCCTATTCAAAATATAACAAGCTGTATTTACAGCTTTAGACCACAAAAATTTTGGTACCTCATTTTCACAAAGCATTGCCCTAGTCATTTTTTGAAGGCTTCTATTCCTTCTTTCAACTACTCCATTTTGTTGAGGAGTTCTAGGACATGAGAAGTTATGTGCAATACCAAAATCATCACAGAATTTTTCAAAATCTTAATTTTCAAACTCTTTCCTATGATCACTTCTCAAGTGGGTAATTTTCAAATCTTTTTCATTTTGAATCCTTTTACAAATAGTTGAAAAGGCATGAAAAGCATCATTCTTATGAGCTAAGAAGAGAACCCAACCGAATCTAGAATAGTCATCCACCACCACCAAACTATAGTGTTTACCTCCTAAACTTTGAGTTCTAGTTGGACTAAAAAGATCAATATGCAACATTTTCAATGGCCTCTTGGTGGAAATTCCATCTTTAGGTTTGAAAGAGGATTTTACTTGTTTGCCTAGTTGCAAGCATCACAAGTAATATCCTTTTCAAATTTAATGTTAGGAATTCCTCTCACCAAGTTTTTCTTAACAAGTTTAGAAATCTGGTACATGCTTGCATGACCCAGTTTCTTATGCCAAAGCTATTTTTCAGATTCAAGTGAAGTAAAACATGTCACTTTTTGATCTTTTAAATCCTCAAGAGTCAATCTATACACATTATTACACCTTTTAGCTTCAAACAAGATTTCACCAGATTTTTCACCAAAAACTAAGCAATCCAATTTTCTAAAAATAACTTCATAGCCAATATCACATAATTGGCTAATGCTTAGTAACTTGTGTTTCAAACCATCAACAAGTAAAACATCATTTATGAAGGAAGAAAAACTCTTACCAACTTTACCTATGGCCACTATCTTTCCTTTTCCATTATCACCAAAAGTGACAAACCCTCCATCATACTCATCAAGCTTGATGAAGAAAGTTGTCTTTCCGGTCATATGCCTAGAGCACCCACTATCCATATACCACATGTTGTCTTTTCGCTTGGATGCTAGGCAAACCTGTTCCACGTGATCTACCATAAGGCAGGTTTGAGACTTGGTTTCTGATTCTTCATCTTCATCAGAGTCATTTTCCAAGTCTTCCCAAGAAGCCATGAGACCTTTCTTCTTTCCCTTTTTCGGCTTATCCTCCTTCTTCAGTTTAAGGCAATCAAATTTGAAGTGTCCAGCCTCTTTGCAGTTGTAGCAGATCACTTTACTGAGATCCTTCTTTGGTTTTCTTGAGCTACTTCTTCTGTTTCTTTCCTTCAGCTTCACCATTTTCCTGAATTTCTTAGCAAACAAAACAAAATTATTTTCAGATGAGTTATCACTGGATTCATCATCCAGAGGGTTAGTAACATATTTGAAAGCTATTCCTTTTTTTTGTATCTTTTTTAAATATGTGTTTTCAAAAGCAAGTAAATTTCCTCTCAAATAATCATAAGTCATAGAATCAATGCCACTACTCTCAGCTACAACTATTGCCTTGGTTTCCCACTCTTTTGTGAGACTTCTCAATATTCTCCTCACAATTGCACATATTTAGAATATGTAATCCCCATAGCATCCAAGCCATTGATGATGACGTTGAATCTTTCAAATAGTTCATCTATCGATTCTCCTTCCCTCATTGAGAACATTTCATATTCTCTGTTTAGCATGTCTATTCTGGTCTTCTTTACTAGAGTTGTGCCTTCATGAGTGATTTAAAATTTGTCCCAGATTTTCTTTTCCGTTGTGCATCTTGATACTCATCGGTATTCCTCGAAGATGACTGCACAGTTGAGCAAGTTGACAGCTTTGGCGTTGAGCTCTACATTCTTTCTGTCTTCCTCAGTACAATCGGCTTCACCCTTGAGAGTAACCACATGTAACAACCACCCCTTCTAGAAACAAAATTAAATTCGAAATTTGAAAATCAGTTATGAGATAAGCTTAGAATTTTGAATTTATGGATAGGAACCTAGTAACCACCCTCCGTTTGAAATTTAAAATATCCCAACCACCCTATCTCCAAATGTATATAAATAGGAGAGCACCCATAGGTAGAAAATCACTCCTCTCAAATATCAATCCTCTCACTTCTCTCTCTACAAAGAAATAATATTCTGTGTGCAAACACAAGAGGCAAGCTCGAAGAAGCGTTAGGAAAAAGAGTAGGGAATTATGCCTTTCTCACTTTATGTTGGCATGTAGTATGCTCTAGTTATTTTTCTTCCATCCATGCATGGTTACTATCTTTCATATGTCTCATGGCATTAAGTACCTTTTTCTCATCCCTTATCCATATTGACCATGTCTATCTATTTTTGTCATTCATAATCTCTTGACTCATGAGTACATACCTTCTACCATGTTTTATTTAATTATTTAGTATATCCTAATTTTATCCGATGCATTTACATGACTTTTCATTATATCATTAATGTTTCTTTAATGTTGAGAGTACATACCTTTCTACCATGTTTTATTTAATTATTTAGTATATCCTAATTTTATCCGATGCATTTACATGACTTTTCATATCATTATATCATTAATGTTTCTTTAATGTTGAGAGTACATAACTTTTTACCATGTTACATTTAATTATTTAGTATATCCTAATTTTATCCTGTGCAATTACATGACTTTTCACATCATTATATCATTTATGTTCCTTTAATGTTGAGAGTACATAACTTTTTACCATGTTACATTTAATTATTTAGTATATCCTAATTTTATCCATCTTCATGAATGCTTCTTGTACGACCCTCTTTTATGTATGCTTAAAATAACCTTGATTGTAAATTGAACTGAGGGAATGATCCTTCGATAAGGGAAGGTGACCCCCCAAAGACAAGATATCGATATGATCCTTCGGTAAGGGAAGGTGATCGATCAAGATGATCCTTCGGTAAGGGAAGGTGATCACCAAAATGTTTGGGATAAGAACCTTCGGTAAGGGAAGGGGGCTCCCACCTTTTATACCGGTTTGAGCTCAATACCTTCCATAAAAGTTATAAGTTAAGAAAGGAGAAAGCATGAATGAAAGTTTGATTTTTATGTTTTTTTAAGATTTATTTATGATTATGTTGATGTTACTTAAGATGTTATCCTTCTATTTTCTTTCTATGTTCTTTCCTTTTTACCTATATGTTTTACGCTTTACAAGAGGTTCATATTACATGCCAAATCATACGCCCCTTTTTAAAAATCCCGCACGTGGGCTGAAGATGGATATGGAGGTGTTGCATAGCACTCCTACTGAGACGTTAGGTTCTCATTCCTTTTCTTTTCCCATACTGTCTCCAGAGGAACATGGCACAGCGGATAGAGACGACGCAGTGCCCCCCGAAGGTAACTTCTGAGTATGACCCCTCGAAGCACGCGTGGGTAGTTGCGACCACTACTACCGTGCTCCAAACTATCTACTTAGGTCGAGAGTTCGTGGAAGAAAAACCCCAGCTGCCCGTCGTAACCTTCCTAGATAGGAACGCTTCAGCATCTAGGAAGCGGTCATCTAAGGTGATACACCTCGAGTCAGACTCCGAGACCGAGGGAGAGAAATATGACAACCCTGGCCAGGAGGAAGACACCATGGAGGATGATCCAGAGGAGGAGTTGAACCCTTGCGGAAGTCCAAAGGTGGAATACGTGCCCTATTCCTCCACTTCGGCACCCCGTCGAGTTTTGGTTCATCCCACACAACGGAACCGGATCTTCACTGCGCAAAAAGGTATTGGAGGAAGACCCCTGGTACCTCGATTCGTGAATAACTGAAGGGTCTTGATCAAGGATAGGATAAGATACAAGTATGGGAGCCTCTTCGACGAGATTAGTTAGGACGTAATTAGTTTCTTTTCTTGCTATAAGTTCCTCTAAGTATTTTATTTTGAACCGTACTCATGGTTAAGATATTATTTCATATTTATTCATTTCTAACATTTTAATGCTACTCATTTTCCTCTCTGCGCGCACTTTCTCCCTCCTTGCATAACCATTAAGTCATTCTTTTTCTTTGTCGAGTGTGGCACCTTATTTTAAAGACCCTCAAGATAGGATAAAACTTAGGGTGTTACACCACACCTTCAGCTCCTGTAGTGGTTGGAAATTGTGGACCTTCAAGGATTATCTTCCAGAGTCTGTAGTCTACAGATTGAACAAAAATCTTCATTCTTTCTTTCCAGTAACTGTAGTTCTTTCCATTGAAGAACAGAGGTCTGTTGCTTGACTGTCCTTCTGTCAGAGTATAGGTAACCAGGTTTGAGCCACTGTTAGCCCCCATCAGGATCTTTTCTCCAAGCTGCAAAGCTTGATTTCTTTGAGACCAAGTTCTGATACCAATTGATGGTAATCAGTGGCTAAGAAAAGGGGGGTTGAATCTTAGCCCTTTTTGTTGAATAATACTTTCTGCCTTTTAGAATATCTTTAGGAGATTTTTCTGATTTTTGTCTCATAACCAGTCAAGAGACATTTTCTTTTTGTCTCGTAACCAGTCAGGAGATATTTTTCAATTTTATCTCCTACGCAACAGAAACAGAGATGGAGTAGAAGAGAAAGAGAGAATCACACCAAAAAGTATCCGGGTTCAGCTGCTAAGTGCAATGCAGCCTACATCCAGTCTCCATCACGACTGTGACAGAATTTCACTATAATCATCTGATTACAGACACCAATTCTTTCCCAGGAACTACCCATTCCTATCCGGGACAAGTCCAGAATCTATCCCCAAAACTGAACTTGACTTGGTCACCTACCAAGCTTTCAACTGCTAAGTGCTAACCCAACTTGCAAGGGGATTCCCACAGAATCATGATACACAACATATAGATGTACAAAGGGCCTTTGATGAGCGGATAATTTATACCCTTATTGGCATTGTTTTTACATAGTTTTTAGTATGTTTTAGCTACTTTTTATTATATTTTTATTATTTTTGATGCAAAAATCACATTTCTGAACTTTATTATGAGTTTGTATATTTTTCTATAATTTCAGGTATTTTCTGGCTAAAATTGAGGGACCTGAGCAAAAATATGATTCAGAGGCTGAAAAAGGACTGCAGATGTTGTTGGATTCTGACCCTCCTGTACTCGAAGTGGATTTTCTGGAACTACAGAAGCCCAATTGACGCTCTCCCAATTGCGTTGGAAAGTAGACATCTTGGACTTTCCAGAAATATATAATAGTCCATACTTTGTCCGAGATTTGATGGCCCAAACTGGAATCTAAATGCCCACTATTGACTATTTTCTGGAGTAAAACGCCCAAACTGGCACCAGAACTGGAGTTAAACACTCAAACTGGCACCAAAGCTGGCGTTTAACTCCAAGAATGGCCTATGCACGTGTAAAGCTCAATGCTCAGCCCAAGCACATACCAAGTGGGCCCTGGAAGTGGATTTCTGCACTATTTGCACTTAGTTACTTATTTTCTATAATCCCTAGTAACTAGTTTAGTATAAATAGCACTTTTTACTATTGTATTAGGGAGCTTATACCATTTTTCACATTTGGAGAGGCTGGCCATTTAGCCATGCCTAGACCTTCTTCTCTTATGTATTTTCTACGGTGGAGTTTTTACACCTCATATATTAAGGTGTGGAGCTCTACTGTTCTTCATGAATTAATGCAAGTACTATTGTTTCTCTTTCAATTCACGCCTACTTCTCCAAGATATACTCTCGTACTTAATTCAGTTAAGTCAGAATGAAGGGGTGACCCGTGACAATCACCCACTATCTTTGTTACTCGCTTAGCCAAGATCCGCGTGCCTGACAACCACAAGCGGTCTACATGATGTTCAACGTAGTCATTGGATGACAAACGGAGTATATTCTCTTGGGTCTCTAATACACAGACCGAGTCTGTGAGATTAGGATCTTCGTGGTATAGGCTAGAACCATTGGCAGCATTCCTGAGATCCGAAAAGTATAAACCTTGTCTGTGGTATTCCGAGTAGGATCTGGGAAGGGATGACTGTGACGAGCTTCAAACATGCAAATGTTGGGTGTAGTGAAAGTGTGCAAAAGGATAAGGGTCCTATTCCGATGCTAGTGAGAACCGACAGATGATTAGCCGTGCGGTAGCTGTACCTGGTATTTTCATCTGAGACGAGAAATCCGAAAGTTGATTAGCCGTGCAGAGATTGTACCTGGTATTTTTCATCCGAGAGGATCATACAGCTTGCCATGGAAGGGAGCATGCTTGGTTGGAAGAAGACAATAGGAAAGCAGAGGTTCAGAAGCAACAAAGCATCTCCAAACGCTTATCTGAAATTCCCACCAATGAATCACATAAGTATCTCTATTTTATTTATCTTTTAATTATCTAAACCTCATAACCAATTGAATCCGCCTGACTGAGATTTACAAGATGACCATAGCTTGCTTCAAGCCGACAATCTCCGTGGGATCGACCCTTACTCGCGTAAGGTTTATTACTTGGACGACCCGGTGCACTTGCTGGTTAGTTGTGCGGAGTTGTGAAAAGTGTGAATCACAATTTCGTACACCAAGTTTTTGGTGCCGTTACCGGGGATTGTTCGAGTTTGAACAACTGACAGTTCATCTTGTTGCTTAGATTGGGTAATTTTATTTTATGTTTAAGTTTTTTATTTTTATTTTCGAAAAATTCAAAAAAAAATTATTCTTCAGAGCTTTTAAGAATGAATTCTAGAGCTTCTTGAGATATGTTGAAGCCTGGCTGGCTGTTAAGCCATGTCTAATCTTTTGGACCGAGGTTTCCACTTTCCATTGTAGAAAGGACAAGTCTGTATTTATTTTGCTAAAGCTTGGCTGGCCATTTGGCCATGTCTAATTCTTTTGGACCGAAACTTTAGACTAACATTGCACGAATCCTGGAATTCTTATTAAAAATTTTGAATTTCTTTATTTTCCTTTTCCAAAATAATTTCGAAAAGTATACAAAAAAAATTAATAAAATGATAAAACCAAAAAAAAAATTGTGTTTCTTGTTTGAGTCTTGTGTCAAATTTTAAGTTTGGTGTCAATTGCATGTTTTAATTCTTCTTTAATTTTTGAAAATATATGCATTGTGTTATTCTTTGATCTTCAAGTTGTTCTTGATGATTTTCCTTGTTTGATCTTTAATTTTTCTTGTTTTGTGTCTTTTCTTGTTTTTCATATGTGTTTTCGAATTCATAGTGTCTAAACATTAAAAATTTTCAAAAATATGTTCTTGATGTTCATCATGATCTTCAAAGTGTTCTTGGTGTTCATCTTGACATTCAAAGTGTTCTTGCATGCATTATTTGTTTTGATCTTAATTTCTTATGTTTTGGGTCATATTGTTGTTTTTCTCTTTCTTCATTAATTAAAAAAAATCAAAAATAATATCTTTCCCTTATTTTACTCATAAATTTCAGAATTTTGGGTTGATTTAGTAAAAAAATTTTAATTTTAGTTGTTTCTTGTTAGTCAAGTCAAAATTTTAATTTAAAAATTTTATCTTTTCAAATCTTTTTCAAAAATCAAATCTTTTTCATTTTTCTTCTTAGTATTTTCGAATTTCTTAAATAAATTTTCAAAATCTTTTTCTTAATTTTATTTCATAATTTTTGAAATTATTGCTAACATTTAATGTTTTGATTCAAAAAAAATTTCAAGTTTGTTATTTTTCTGTTAAGAAAGGTTCAATCTTTAAATTCTAGAATCATATCTTTTAGTTTCTTGTTAGTCAAGTCATCAACTTTAATTTTCAAAATCAAATCTTTTTAAATTTCTTTTTCAAATCTTTTTCAAAATAAATTTCAATCATATCTTTTTCAAAACTTAATTTCAAAATCTTTTTCTAACTTCTTATCTTTTCAAAATTTATTTTCAAATCTTTTTCCATTAACCACTTGACTTGTTTGTTTTTATTTTAAAAAGTTTACTATTTCTTATCTTTTTCAAAACCACCTAACTACTTTTCCACTTCTAATTTTCGAAAATCACTAACCACTTTTTCAAAATTCTTTTTAATTAACTAATTGTTTTAAATTCTAATTTTAATTTATTTCCTTTCTTAAATTTTGAATTCTAACTTATAATTAAAATAAAAACAAAAAATATTTTTCTTTTCTTTTAATTAATATTCGAATACTCTCTCTCTCATCTCTTTCTATTTATTTTATTTATTTACTAACACTTCTCTTCTACTCATAATTCAAACCCTCTCCGTTTCTCTATGTTCGAATTCCTCTTATTCTCTCTCTACCTCATTCTTCTATTCTTCTATTCTTATACTCACATAAACGAATCTCTATACTGTGACATAGAGGATTCCTCTTCTTTTCTGTTCACTTCTTTTTCATATGAGCAGGAACAAGGATAAAGACATTCTTGTTGAAGCTGATCCTGAACTTGAAAGGACTCTAAAGAGGAAGCTAAGAGAAGCTAAATCACAACACTCTGGAGAGGATCTTACAGAAATTTTTGAAAAAGAAGAAGACATGGCAGCCGAAAACAACAACAATGGTGGAGATGCAAGGAAGGTGCTTGGTGACTTTACTGCACCAACTTCTGACTTCTATGGAAGAAGTATCTCAATTCCTGCAATTGGAGCAAACAACTTTGAGCTTAAGCCTCAATTAGTTTCTCTAATACAACAGAATTGCAAGTTTCATGGACTTCCATTGGAAGATCCTCATCAGTTCTTAGCTGAATTCTTGCAAATCTGTGATACTGTTAAGACCAATGGGGTTAATCCCGAGGTCTACAGACTTATGCTTTTCCCTTTTGCTGTAAGAGACAGAGCTAGGATATGGTTAGACTCACAACCTAAAGAAAGCCTGAACTCTTGGGAAAAGTTGGTCAATGCTTTCTTGGCCAAATTCTTTCCACCTCAAAAGTTGAGCAAGCTTAGAGTGGAAGTCCAAACCTTCAGACAGAAGGAAGGTGAATCCCTCTATGAAGCTTGGGAAAGATACATGCAATTAATCAGAAGGTGTCCTTCTAACATGCTTTCAGAATGGAGCATCTTATGTATATTCTATGATGGTCTGTCTGAATTGTCCAAGATGTCATTGGACCACTCTGCTGGTGGATCTCTTCATCTGAAGAAGACACCTGCAGAAGCCCAGGAACTCATTGAGATGGTTGCAAATAACCAGTTCATGTACACTTCTGAAAGAAATCCTGTGAATAATGGGATAACTCAGAAGAAAGGAGTTCTTGAGATTGATATTCTGAATGTCATATTAGCTCAGAATAAAATATTGACTCAGCAAGTCAATATGATTTCTCAGAATTTGACTGGAATGCAAGCTGCATCCGGTAGTACTAAAGAAGCTTCCTCTGAAGAAGAAGCTTATGACCCTGAGAATCCTGCAATGGAAAAGGTGAATTACATGGGAGAATCCTATGGAAGCACCTATAATCCTTCATGGAGAAATCATCCAAATTTCTCAAGGAAGGATCAACAGAAGCCTCTACAAGGCTTCAATAATAATAATGGTGGGAGAAATAGGTTTGGCAATAGCAAGCCTTTTCCATCATCTTCTGAGCAACAGACAGAGAATTCTAAGCAGAGCCTCTCTGACTTAGCAACCATAGTCTCTGATCTATCTAAGACCACTCTCAGTTTTATGACTGAAACAAGGTCCTCCATCAGAAATTTAGAGGCACAAGTGGGTCAGCTGAGTAAAAGAGTTACTGAAATTCCTCCTAGTACTCTCCCAAGCAATACAGAAGATAATCCCAAAAGAAAGTGCAAGGCCATAATTATATCCAAAGTGGCCGAACCTGGAGAGAGTAAAAAGGCAGTGATTTCCAGTGAGAAAGACCTTGCTAGACGGCCACTGACCACTAAGGAGTTCCCTATTGAGGAACCAAAGGAATCTGAGACTCATACAGAGACCATAGAGATTCTACTGAACTTACTGTTGCCATTCATGAGCTCTGATGAGTATTTCTCCTCTGAAGAGGATGAAGATATTGTTGAAGAGCAAGTTGCTCAGTATCTAGGAGCAATCATGAAGCTGAATGCCTAGTTATTTAGTAATGAGACTTGGGAGGATGAACGTCCATTGTTCATCAATGAACTAAATGCCTTGGTTCAACTGAAATTACCTCAGAAGAAACCGGATCCCGGAAAATTCTTAATACCCTATACCATAGGCACCATGACCTTTGAGAAGGCACTGTGTGACCTGAGGTCAGGTATAAACCTCATGCCACTCTCTGTAATAGAGAAACTAGGGATCTTTGAGGTACAAGCTGCAAGAATCTCACTAGAGATGGCAGACTGATCAATGAAACAGGCTTATGGACTTGTAGAGGATGTCTTAGTGAAGGTTGAAAGCCTGTACATCCCTGCTGACTTTATAATCCTAAACACTGGAAAGGATGAGGATGAATTAATTATCCTTGGAAGACCCTTCCTAGCTACAGCAAGAGCTGTGATTGATATGGACAGAGGAGAGTTAGTCCTTCAATTGAATGAGGACTACCTTGTGTTTAAGGCTCAAGGATCTTCTTCTATAACCATGGAGAGGAAGCATGAAAAGCTTCTCTCAATACAGAGTCAAATAGAGCCCCCACACTCAACTTCTAAGTTTGGTGTTGGTAGGCCACCATTAAGCTCTGAGTCTCTGTGAAGCTCTCTAAGAGCTCACAGTCAAGCTATTGACATTAAAGAAGCGCTTATTGGAAGGCAACCCAATGTTATTTAATTATGTTTAATTTCATAGACATTTGTTTTCCATTGTTATTTTATGTTTTCTTTAGGTAGATGATCATGTGAAGTCATAAAAACAGCTGCAAAATTAAAGCAAAATCAAAAACAGCATCAAAAATAGCACACCCTGGAGGACAGGCTTATTGGCGTTTAAACGCCAGTAAGGATAGCAGAATGGGCGTTTAACTCCCAGTCTGGCAGCATTCTGGGTGTTAAACGCTAGAATTGGCAGGCAGACTGGCGTTTAACGCCAGAAAAGGGTGTCTGGTGTCTGGCTGGCGTTAAACACCAGAATTGGCAGACAGACTGGCATTTAACACCAGAAAAGGGCATCAGCCTGGCGTTTAACACCAGAAAAGGTAGCAGAATTGGCATTAAACGCCAGAAATGGCACACAGAGGGCGTTTAAACGCCAGAATGGTGCAGGGAGCAGAATTCCTTGACACATCAGGATCTGTGGATCCCACAGGATCCCCACCTACCCCAACTCTTCTTTCCTCTTTTT
>NC_029791.2:96884400-96890622 GCF_000816755.2 Arachis ipaensis
CTCTTTCCCAAATACCCTCCACCATTCACCTATCAAATCCTACCTTCTTCCCCACAATCTCTTCACCACTTACATCCATCCACTCTTCCCCAAAAACCCATCATAAAACCCCACCTACCTCACCATTCTAATTCAATATATTTCCCTCCCAAACCTAACACCTCATACACAAATTCCCCCTCTCTCTTACCCTATAAATACCCCTCTTTACCACCTTCCATTTCACACATCATAAACACTTCAACCCCCCTTGGCCAAATTCAACACACCCCTCCATCTCCTCTATTTCTTATTCTTTTCCTCCTTTCTTTCTTCTTTTGCTCGAGGACGAGCAAATCTTTTAAGTTTGGTGTGGGAAAAAGGTCTACTTTTTATTTTTCTATAACCATTAATGGCACCTAAGGCCGGAGAAACCTCTAGAAAGAGGAAAGAAAAGGCAATTGCTTCCACCTCTGGGTCATGGGAGATGGAGAGATTCATCTCAAAGGTCCATTAAGACCACTTCTATGAAGTTGTGGCCAAGAAAAGGGTGATCCCTGAAGTCCCCTTCATGCTCAAAAAGAGTGAATATCCGGAGATCCGACGTGAGATTCGGAGAAGAGGTTGGGAAGCTCTCACCAACCCCATCCAACAAGTCAGAATCTTAATGGTTCAAGAGTTCTATGCTAATGCATGGATCACTAAGAACCATGATCAAAGTATGAACCCGAACCCAAAGAATTGGCTCAAAATAGTTTGAGAAAAATACTTGGATTAAAAAGTCCGGAAAATGTGAGGTTGGCATTCAACTTGCCAATGATGCAAGGAGATCCTCATCCTTTCACTAGAAGGGTCAACTTTGATCAAAGGTTGGACCAAGTCCTCATGGACATCTGTGTGGAAGGAGCTCAATGGACGAGAGACTCCAAAGGCAAGTTAGTTCAACTGAGAAGGCTTGACCTCAAACCTGTGGCTAGAGGATGGTTGGAGTTCATCTAACGTTCTATCATTCCTATTAGCAACCGGTCTCAAGTTACAATAGACCAGGCTATCATGATCCATAGCATCATGAATGGAGAGGAAGTAGAAGTTCATGAGATCATACCTCTACAACTATACAAGGTGGCGGACAAGCCCTCCACTTTGGCAAGGTTAGCCTTTCTCATCTCATCTGTAACCTATGCAATTCAGCTGAAATTGTCATAGAAGAAGACATCCTCATTGAAGAAGACAAACCCATCACTAAAAAAAGGATTGAGCACCAAAAGCACTCCATTATCCTCAATGAAATCAGAGAGGACCAAAAGGCCATGAGAGAGGAGCAACAAAGGCAAGGAAGAGACATAGAGGAGTTCAAGCACCCCATAAGATCTTCAAGAGGAAGAACTAGCCGCCGTCACTAAGGTGGACCCGTTCTTTAATTTTCTTGTTCTTATTTTTCTATTTTTCGGTTTCTATGCTTTATGTTTTGTCTATGTTTGTGTCTTTATTACATGATCATTAGTGTCTAGTGTCTATGTCTTAAAGCTATGAATAATTCCATGAATCCTTCACCTTTCTTAAATGAAAAATATTTTCTGAAAAAGAAAAAGAAGTACATGAGTTTCGAATTCTATCTTGAAATTAGTTAAATTATTTTGATGTGGTGGCAATACTTTTTGTTTTCTGAATGAATGCTTGAACAGTGCATATTTTTTATATTAAAGTTTATGAATGTTAAAATTGTTGGCTCTTGAAAGAATGATGAAAAAGGAGAAATATTATTGATAATCTGAAAAATCATAAAATTGATTCTTGAAGCAAGAAAAAGCAGTGAAAAGCAAAAGCTTGCGAAAAAAAATTTGCAAAAAATAAAAAAGAAAAAAAGAAAGAAAAAGAAAAAGCAAGCAGAAAAAGCCAGTACCCGTTAAACCAAAAGGCAAGGGTAAAAAGGATCCAAGTCTTTGAGCATTAATGGATAGAAGGGCCCAAAGGAATAAAATCCTGGCCTAAGCGGCTAAATCAAGCTGTCCCTAACCATGTGCTTGTGGCGTGAAGGTGTCAAGTGAAAAGCTTGAGACTAAGCGGTTAAAGTCGTGGTCCAAAGCAAAAAGAGTATGCTTAAGAGCTCTGGGCACCTCTAACTGGGGACTCTAGTAAAGCTGAGTCACAATCTGAAAAGATTCACCCAGTTATGTGTCTGTGGCATTTATGTATTCGGTGGTAATACTGGAAAACAAAATGCTTAGGGTCACGGCCAAGACTCATAAAGTAGCTGTGTTCAAGAATCAACATACTAAACTAGGAGAATCAATAACACTATCTGAATTCTGAGTTTCTATGGATGCCAATCATTCTGAACTTCAAAGGATAAAGTGAGATGCTAAAACTGTTCAGAAGCAAAAAGCTACTAGTCCCACTCATCTAATTGAAACTAATTTTCATTGATATTTTTGAGATTTATTGTATTTTCTCTTCTTTTTATCCTATTTTATTTTTAGTTGCTTAGGGACAAGCAACAATTTAAGTTTGGTGTTGTGATGAGCGGATAATTTATACCCTTTTGGCATTGTTTTTACATAGTTTTTAGTATGTTTTAGCTACTTTTTATTATATTTTATTATTTTTTATGCAAAAATCACATTTCTAGACTTTACTATGAGTTTGTGTATTTTTCTATAATTTTAGGTATTTTTTGGCTGAAATTGAGGGACCTGAGCAAAAATCTGATTCAGAGGCTGAAAAAAGACTGCAGATGCTGTTGGATTCTGACCCTCCTGCAATCGAAGTGGATTTTCTGAAACTACAGAAGCCCAATTGGCACGCTCCCAATTGCGTTGGAAAGTAGACATCTTGGGATTTTCAAAAATATATAATAGTCCATACTTTGCCCGAGATTTGATGGCCCAAACGGGCGTCTAAATGCCCACCATTGACCCTCTTCTGGAGTAAAACGCCCAAACTGCCACCCAAGCTGGCATTTAACTCCAAGAATGACCTATACACATGTAAAGCTCAATGCTCAGCTCAAGAACACACCAAGTGGGCCCCGGAAGTGGATTTCTGCACTATCTGCACTTAGTTACTTATTTTCTGTAATCCCTAGTAACTAGTTTAGTATAAATAGCACTTTTTACTATTGTATTAGAGAGCTTATGTCATTTTTCACATTTGGAGAGGCTGGCCATTCAGCCATGCCTAGACCTTCTTCTCTTATGTATTTTCTACGATGGAGTTTCTACACCTCATAGATTAAGGTGTGGAGCTCTGCTGTTCTTCATGAATTAATGCAAGTACTATTGTTTCTCTTTCAATTCACGCCTACTTCTTCTCCTAGATATACTCTCGTACTTAATTCAGTTAAGTCAGAATGAAGGGGTGACCCGTGACAATCACCCACTATCTTCGTTACTCGCTTAGCCAAGATCCGCGTGCCTGACAACCACAAGCGGTCTACATGATGTTCAACGTAGTCATTGGACAACAGCCGGAGTATATTCTCTTGGGCCTCTAATACACGGACCGAGTCTGTGAGATTAGGATCTTCGTGGTATAGGCTAGTACCATTGGCAGCATTCCTGAGATCCGGAAAGTCTAGACCTTGTCTGTGGTATTTCGAGTAGGATCTGGGAATGGATGACTGTGACGAGCTTCAAACTTGCGAATGTTGGGCGCAGTGACAGTGTGCAAAAGGATAAGGGTCCTATTCCGACGCTAGTGAGAACCGACAGATGATTAGCCGTGCGGTAGCTGTACCTGGTATTTTTCATCCGATACAAGAAATCCAACAGTTGATTAGTCGTGCAGAGATTGTACCTGGTATTTTTCATCCGAGAGGATCATACAACTTGCCATGGAAGGGAGCAAGCTTGGTTGGAAGAAGACAATAGGAAAGCAGAGGTTCAGAAGCAACAAAGCATCTCCAAATGCTTATCTGAAATTCTCACCAATGAATCACATAAGTATCTCAAATTTTATTTTCTGTTTTATTTATCTTTTAATTAGCTAAACCTCATAACCAATTGAATCTACCTGACTGAGATTTACAAGATGACCATATCTTGCTTCAAGCCGACAATCTCCGTGGGATCGACCCTTACTCGCGTAAGGTTTACTACTTGGACGACCCAGTGCACTGGCTAGTTAGTTGTGCGGAGTTGTGAAAAGTGTGAATCACAATTTCGTGCACCAGCCTCTAAGACATCTATGGCTTTTTCTTTAATTTTGTACACTCTGCCTTTTTTCACTCACTGGCTTTTTCTTACAAACCTCACTCTGTTTGCCTTTTTTACCATGAGACTCAGACAGACCAAACTAAAGAAAAGAATACAAAATAGAACACATTGAAGGAGAAGAACTTCTGTTAGCTTTGGGTAGCTATGAGAACTCTGTGCTTTCTCTCCTTGATCCCAACCCTTAGCCGTTCACCCTTATTATAGAAGGGGAAGCTTCCAAGGTTGAAACCGGTTCAACCAAGCCACTAGTCTTCTTCTCACAACAACATGCATGTACCTCTCTCTCATCCCTTGTCATCAAACTTCATCAATCTAAGCCTTCTTTCTTGACTTTGTTCCCAAGAAAGATTTCTGACCCTTGATGAACTCTTGATCCTTGACAGCTCCATCTGTTCTATTTTTGCTTCTTCCTCCACGTAGCTACAGTAGCTACCTTCTGTGATGGATGAACAAAAAGTAGAAACGAGCTTCACCTCAGAGATCTTCTTCTTTGACCGAAACGGATTGCTACTACTTTTAGGCATGGAGATCTTGAAGCTTCATCTCCACATCTTGCCTTTAGTGGCAAAAATTCTAGCCACACCATACTATAGATCTTCTTTTTGCAAGGGCCATCATCACCTTGGCCGTTTGCTTCTTCTTAGCTTCTCTGCTTCTATCTCTGATAGCTTCTTCCATCTTCTTTCCCTGATGGAAGTGACATTTGAAAACTAGAGAGAGAAGAGAGAGAAGAAAGAGAAAACTTTGGAAGTAATGAGTGGAATTAAAATCAATTAAAACCCACTTCCTATCTCTTATGCATAGTAACGTGTGAGGCAATAAAAGCAATCAAATCAATTTCAACTTTCTCTTTCCTGTTACCAATGCAATTAAACAAAGTTAATTAATTTTTGAATTCCATCAAAGAGGGGAGTGGTTAACCGAACCAAACATGCTCCACTCCATTCTTCTTTCTTTTAAATTCGGACCAACCAATTGTTGGGCCTTGTTTTGGACTTTGCTGAATAATTTTCTGACCTAATTATCTTGCTAACCAAATAAATATTTCAGCCACTTATCAAATAGAATTTTGTACAAGGATGAATACATTTTCAACATATTGGGCTTTATGCTGCTTATGCCCAATGATCAAAATTCTTCACCCAAAAACAGAAATTATTAAACAAATAATTTGAAGCAAAAAATCAAATTAATAATTTCTAATTAATATTTTTAACAATGTTTGATCATCACAATAATTTGAAGTTTTCCAAACTCAACAATGGAGAGGATTTCTTTTAGTCTAAAACTTGAGGCAAAGAGATGTGATTTACAAAACAAATTGTCTGGAGGCTTTCATTCTTCTTAACAATTCAAATGATAATTTCGGGTGTGTAGATCCTTTGGTACTTAAAGTCAAAGATATCATGACTTGGAAGTGGCGCATTGATTTTCGTTTGATCTTGTGAGATGCAAATATAGTGGCGGACACCATGACAAAGACGACGTTAAGATCGAATTCGCAGCATGTAGAGCTTCTAGTGTCTTGGAAGGAGTTTGAGATAGCATAAAGAGGGGACCGCCTTGTGCTTTTGTAGTCCCTTAGAACTTTGTTTTCCTTTTCTTCTTGGTTGTTTTAAATTTTCAGTCACAAAAAAAACTTCTTTCTTTCAATTATTTATCTTTATTTTATTATTATATGTTGTGTTTCTTCTTCTTGAATTTTTTTGTTTCTTATTTTTTTTCTCAACCATAACATACATCATTACAAACACAATATAAAAGCAAGCATAATACGGTAAATACATTGTCTTTTAATTTATGTTAATCTTAGTTTGTATAGTTTTATTTTAAGTACAGTACTATATGAGTGTTGTATACAATTCAGTCTTATTCTAATTATTCTATTAAATTTTTTTTTGTAATAATTAAAATAAATACTATATGTAAATGTAGTATTTTTCTCTCCTCCTCTCCTCCACTCTCTTATATTTTTTAGTTTTATGTTAGTATTGATTTGTACTATTTGTTCTAAGTAAATATTATCTTT
>NC_029791.2:96890643-96893121 GCF_000816755.2 Arachis ipaensis
TTCTTTACCAATTCATTCTTCCCATTACTCATATGCACTATAACTCAGAACCATGTGTAGTTATTCTTATTATGGAGTAGTTTTTATTATTATGTAGTCAATTTGTATGTACAGTTATTATTATTTCTACTATTTCATATATATTCTTCGTACTCTTTTGTGTCATTATTATCATTATCCTTTCTCTTTGCATTTTTATTCTCACTCTTTTTAAATTTTTTCTTCTGTTTATATTGACATAGATGTTGATTAAAAAATTCTACACATACAACTACAATAAACAAGAAATATAGGCACCAAATTTCTTTCTTTCAATTACTTATTTTTATTTTATTATTATATATTGTATTTCTTTTTTCTATCTGATTTTTTTATTTCTTTTTTTTTTCAACCATAACATACGTCATTGTAAACACAATATAAAGGTAGTGTTGTAAACACAATATAAAAACAAATATAGTACGGTAAATTATTTTAAGTGTTGTATACAATTCAATCTCACTCTAATTATTCTCTTAGAGTTTCTTTGTAAGGATCAAAATAAATACTATATGTAAAGGTAGTGTTTTTCTCTCCTCCTCTCCTCCATTCTCTTATATTGTTTATTTTTATGTTACTCTTGGTTTGTACTATTTATTTTTTAGTAGATATTTTCTCTTAGTATTGTATACCGTTTACTCTCACTCTAATTATTTTATTAATTTTTTACTGTAATGATAAAAAAATACTATGTATAAAAACAGTATTTTCTCTCCTCTTCTTTTTTCTCTCTTATTAATTTAATTATTATTTTTTCAGTTGAATATTAATTTCATATTTTGATTTAATTTTATATATTGATTGTGAAAAGTTCTTAATTTGTTATGTATACATGTATTTTTTTAATTTTTCAATTCAATTTGTTCTATGTAATTTTTTCAGCAAATAAAATTTCAGTTTTATAAAATTTTTAACTCGGAAGGCTGAGATACGGCCCATCGAAGTTAGTCGAAAATAAGTTTTTACCAAAAATAATATTTACCAACTTTTCCAAAAGTTCACAGACTAAAATAATTTTCACTCAACAAATTTAGCTCAATCCAACTCATTCACTTATTCACACTCAATCAAAACTCAAACCTACTTCATATACACATTTCAACTTAAATTCATCAATTCAGCACCTCAAAACCTCATTTTTTACTATTCCATCAATCAATTTCAATTTTCACACATTCAATACTAAAATTCTCATTCAATCTCATACATTATCACATAATTCAATCACCAATTACTATTCTTACATTTTTTCGGCCTCTAACCCAAAATTCACGGCTTCCAACCCAATATTCATCAATTCAATATATATATCACTCATAAAAATACAATTCACCATCCAACAACACATCACTATGCATAATTACACAATCCTCATTCAAAACATCAATTACAACAACATATCAATTACACATATCAATTCCAACTAAATATGCAATTCAAACCTAATCTTATGGGCATCTAACCTAAGATTTCATACTATATTATACCGTATTTAAATGGAACTAAAATCGTATCTCTTGAAAGTCCAAACTAAGCTCTTCACTTGTGAATCTCCGCTCTAAGGCTCACCCAAAGCTTCTCAAGCAAAATGAAAGTTTCCAATGTGTACTCAAAATCATTCAATACTCTAATATACACAATTTCATACATACATCAATTTAGGATTCATGAAACTTCATAAATTACAAGGATTTGAGGATCTCTTACCTTAAACCATGGAAATAGTTATAAAACTTACCAATAGCTCATACTAGAGCACCCCCTAAATAACCAAAACCACAATATTTCTCAAGCTTAAATTCGAATTTATCATGAACTACGAAAATGGGGTATGAGAACTCAAGTTTCTTACCGATCTTTTTAGATAGAATTGTAGACAATGAGAAAGACTTTGCGTGGCCACAAATGATGCAGTAATCGAAGTTCGGAATCACAAGTTATAGTAGTTTGAGTGTTTCAAGACTAGGGTTTCACTTTTTTTTCCCTATATCTTTTCATTTTAGCATGAATGTGGAAATGAATGTTGTTGTTGGTGCTGAAATGGCTTAGTAAGAGTATATTTGTGTTGGGTTTGGGTCTAATTTGGGCCCGGTTAACATATATGGCCCGTTTAGACCAAAACCTTTAAGAATTAAGATTAGCGTTTTAATGTGCGTTTTCAACATTTACACCTTCTTAAATATAAATTTTAACTTTTTAACCATTTTTACTCATAATTAATTTTCTTAGCTATAGTCCGAGGCAAATCACAGTCGGTACTGCTAGTTAAATTTTTAGTTCGCATTTTTACAAAAAAAAATATGTTTTTCAACTCGAAAAAATCTATTGTATCGAAATATTATATTTAAATTGTCAAATTTTAATTGCTAAATTTTTAACCATTTTTATTTATATTTAATTAATTATCTATTTAATTAAGATTTGACCAGATTTTACAAC
>NC_029791.2:96893185-96895155 GCF_000816755.2 Arachis ipaensis
TTATTATTATTATTATTATTATTATTATTATTATTATTATTATTATTATTATTATTATTATTATTATTATTATTATTATTATTATTATTATTATTATTATTATTATTATTATTATTATTATTATTATTATTATTATTATTATTATTATTATTATTATTATTATTATAATAGTTAGATTCATGCTATGTATTGTAGATCATTACTATTACATTCTTAAAAGGAAAAGGAAATAACATTTAATTTAATAGTATTAGCGATAATAAGATTGAATAATATTAAATCTGTACTTAATAAATTATTATTTAGGTGTAAAGAAAGAAAGTTTATTTATGATGATTAAGCAAAATTTCTTTAATTGAGGTGTGATAATAGCTCTTCTTCTTATATGTAATAATAGATGAATAGTCAAATAAAAACTTAATATACTTATAAAATAGATAATGTTCTTCTCTTATATTAAATATGTTTCATATCAATTAACTTCTCATATATTCTTTTATGTTCTCCTTCTATATTCCTAGAATATTCTTTTTGGATTCTCGTGTAATAACCTTAAGATTATATTTTATTTAATTTTGTTTTTCTATATATAATGTTAAATCTCTTTGTAATTATAATTCCATTACAATTTTTACATTGCAAATGTAAAAGTACGCTTTGTTATCAAGAGATCATACAGGCTGTGTTTATTTCTAAAAATAGAATAAGATAAAATATTAAAAATAAGATATAAATAATAGAGATATAAAATTTTATATTTTTGTATTTTATTTAATAATAAACTAAAATAAATTATAAAAATTTAATTTTTTTATATTTTTATTTAAAAATTTGAGAAAAAAATATAATAATAACAAATATAATTATAAAAAATTAATAAAAATAATAAAAAAATAAAAAATAAATTATGTCTCTTATTAATATTTATGTGTTTTTCTGTCAGAATAGATATAAAATATACTAATTTAATATTTTTAGACAAAATATCTCTATTTATATCTTATTTGTCAAACACGATTTTGTGTTTTAGTGTCACCAAAAAAATCTCAATATCCCATCCTTATAAATAAACACAACTATATATATTAATTAAAGTGGTCACGTGCCTTTTTTTTTCTATTTAAACTTTTTTAATATATATTATTTTTTTAACGATCCTTTCAATATTTTTTTTGAGTCTTCTATAACCATGATATACACTATAGAGTATGACAACTAATTATTTCTTAACTTAAACATACTTCGATTGACGAAATAGTTCCACATGAATTTTAAAATTTTTTTAAGAAAATCTTTTTCACGTAATAAATAAATAAAAAATACCTTTATATTGTTATATCCAAACATAATTGATAGATAAAAAAATTTTTTTGTATGAGATATCCAAACATAAAATTAATTTTACTTTTGTATAAGATCTTTTAAAAAAAGATAACTTAAAAAAATAAATTTTCTTACAAGTTCACCCAAATAAACCCTAATTAAGAATAATCAACGAAAATAAATATATATTAAATACTTACCCATAGGTATTCTATAATGAATTAATATTAGTGTATATATCGTGAATACTAATTACTTTAATTTTTTATTGACTACTTATTTAAAAAAAAAGATCAATGTATTAATGGTAACAAATTCATGAAAAGAATATTACAAAAAAATTATATTTTTTATTAAAATAAAATAAAATAATGAGAATTGAATACACAACTTTAAATGTAAATCAGTTGTTTAAAACTAAACTATTAAACTTAACAATTGTTTAACATCTACTATATACAATAATGGTGATTCATTCAAAAAATTCAAGTTGTTGATAAAATTATGAATTATTTCAATTATTCTAGATATATTTTTAGTATGTGATACAATATGATATTTATTTGACTACAGCATCTAAAAAAAGAACCATCTGTGACTAGACCTTCTTTACGTTTGGAGAATAACCAATTCATAATTTACACCAC
>NC_029791.2:96895225-96919982 GCF_000816755.2 Arachis ipaensis
AATTTACATCACAAATAATTTTTTTATATAAATAATATTGTTAAAAAGATAAAATATCACAAATTTATATTTTTAGGTCAAATGACAAATCATATCCTCACACTCAAAACTCAACTTATGTCAAGTTTGTTTCGAAAGAAGATATTTTATAATTAAAAATTCAGATTATTTGCTTGCTAGTAATGATGAGTTTATATTTAAAATTTGTTACGGTCTGATCCACATGTAATATGGGCCGACCCGATCTACGAACCACCCGATTTGAACGGTCAGGTGCGAGGCGTTTAAACACTGACCCGGACACGCGTTCCGGACAGCTCGCTACTATAGCTGTAAAAGGAAGTTTCGAGGAAGGTGGGTTCTGCCCTTGTGGGGCCGCTTCTGACATGGTATATATGGGGAGGGTCCTATTGCTCCCCCAAGGTACGTCACATACCATTCTCACATCTTTCGCCTGCACACTTGACTGACTAGAGCATCGGAGTGTCTTTGCAGGTGACACCCCCCTTTCTACACGAAGAGCTCGGGACGTCGGCTACTCCAACCAAGTAACTCGGAACCAGGTGAGACCCCTTCTCATCAATCAAAGTACCAACTCGAACTGTCCGGTACCCGACCTACCATACATTGGCGCCGTCTGTGGGGATCGCCTGAATGGACGTTGTACTGGGCCCAGGAGGAACAGGCCGCGAGGCCGAGCGCAGAGGGGAAGCCTTCGTGGCTTCCTCCCGGGAGCGCAGGAGGTCCCCTCCACGACAAACCTCACGATCTCAAGAAAGGCGCCCCTTCGGAGGTACTGGCGACAACAGCGCCAGAATTATGCAGGAACTGCGTCACAGGATGCAGGACCTGGAGCGCCGGCTGGCAGATCGGGAACATCGCCAACTAACTCCCGAATCAAGCTACTCCCGTTCCGCTCCTAGAAGCCACTCCCAGCGAACAGCTAGCCCACGATCTGAGTCCGAGAGCGCCAGGGAGGAAGGGCGCCCAAGAAGACGCCGCGACCCCATCATTTACACCAGGCGTGAAAGGAGACATACCACAGATCGAGACCGGGAAGACGATCGACGGGAAGACGATGAGGGAAGAACAAGGAGAACGCGGGGACCAGTGATAATGGGCGCAACCCCATTTCATCATTCCATCCTCGAAGTCCGGCTGCCAAAACACTTTGACAAGCCGACGGACATGAGGTACGACGGAACCCAAGACCCGTAGGAGCACCTTACGGCCTTCGAGGCCAGGATGAACCTGGAGGGAGTGGGAGACGAAGTAAGGTGCCGCGCTTTCCCGGTCACTCTTGCGGGACCTGAAATACGGTGGTTTAACAGCCTCCCGCAGGGCTCGGTGGCCAGGTTTTCGGATATTAGCCACGACTTCCTAGCCCAATTTACTACCAGAATCGCAAAGGCAAAGCACCCAATCAATCTGCTCGGGGTGACGCAGAGGTCCGGCGAATTGACCAGAAAATATCTAGACCGGTTCAACGACGAGTGCTTGGAGATCAATGGGCTGACTGATTCGGTTGCTAGCTTGTGCCAGACGAATGGACTTCCAAACGAGGACTTCAGAAAGCACCTCACCACGATGCCGGTGTGGACAATGTAGGAGATCTAAAGTGTAGCCAGGGAATACATTAACGATGAAGAAGTCAGCCAGGTCGTGGCTGCCAACAAACGGCAGCCTCCCTACAATCAAACCCGGCAGCACGGAAGCGGAGAAAGACAGAAGGAACACGCCAGAGACGGCGGTCCGAGCAAGACATCCAGGCCGTTTCCTCGAGTCGGGAAGTTCACCAATTACACCCCCTCACTGTCCCCATCATAGAAGTTTATCAACAGATAGCAGAGAAGGGAATTTTGTCGAAGCCCCGACCTCTGAAGGACCGGACCGGGGGAAACAAGAGCCTCTATTGTGATTATCATAAAGGCTATGGACACAAGACACAAGATTGCTTCGACCTGAAGAACGCGCTGGAACAAGCAATCTGGGACGGAAAACTGGCAGAATTCTCCCATCTCATCAGGGAGCCAAGGAGGCGAGATTGCGACCGCGAGGGAGAGGACAAGACCCGCGCGGCGAAGCGATGTCACGAGCCGGAGGACAACGAACACGGCCTTACCATAGTGAACGTGGTAACGGCAAGAGACGCACCTCCAAGGTCAAGGTCGGTACACAAGAAAGACGCCAAGGTCCTGGCGGTTTCCTCATCCTCTGTGCGAAGCTCCAAGAGGCTCCCACCCATCTCATTCGGTCCAGAGGACCAATGGTTCGATGAGGCCACGGAAAACCCTCCCATGGTCATCACGGCCAGAGTGAGAACCGGCCTCATCAAGCGGATCCTCGTGGACATCGGGACTGACTCGAATATCATGTTTCGCAACGTGTTCGACACCTTGGACCTACGGGATGCCGATTTAAAGACGCACCAGCACGGTGTGGTAGGTTTGGGCGACCACTTCATCAAGCTAGATGGGATAATCTCCTACCAATATCTGTAGGATCAGGACAAGGGCGAAGGTCGGTAATGGCCAAGTTTGTGGTTCTACGAGACTCCACGGCCTACAACGTCATCCTAGGGAGGAAGACTATCAACGATCTCGGAGCAGTGATCAGCACAAAGATGTTGATAATGAAGTTCATAGCTGATGACGGATCCGTGGGATCCATAAAAGGAGACTTGGAAATGGCAGTCACTTGCGACAATGCCAGCCTCTCCTTAAGGAAGAAATCTAATGAGGCATCGGGGGTGTTCCTTGCCGACTTGGATGCCAGAGTCAGCGACAAGCCGAGACTCGAGCCGAAAGGGAACTTAGAGAGGTTCAGAGTCGGGGACACCGAGGAGAAGTTCACCTACGTGAATAGAAACCTCCCACACGACCTAAAGGGACCTCTAATGGAAATGATCAGGGCTAACGGCGACCTATTTGCATGGATGCCAGCCGATATGCCGGGGATAAACCCCCAACTCATGTCACATCACTTGGCCGTGATGGCGGAGGCCAGACCGGTAGCTCAAAGGAGAAGGAAAATGTCGCAAGAGTGAGCGGAGGAGGTAGCCAGGAAGACGGTTAGCCTACTCGAAGCAGGATTTATTCAAGAACTCGACTACTCGACATGGCTGTCAAATGTAGTTCTAGTGAAAAAGCACAATGGAAAATGGAGGATGTGTGTGGATTACTCTGATCTCAACAAAGCATGCCCCAAGGACTGCTACCCCCTGCCCAACATTGATGCACTCGTCGACGCGGCATCGGGATATCGGTACCTGAGCTTTATGGACGCTTATTCAGGCTATAATCAGATACCGATACACCGGCCTGACGAAGAGAAAACAACGTTCATAACGCCGGGAGGGATATATTGCTACAAGGTAATGCCGTTCGGCCTGAAGAACGCTGGGGCAACGTACCAAAGGCTAATGAACAAGATATTTAGTGACCTCACAGGCAAAACGGTGGAGGTGTATGTAGATGACATCCTTGCAAAGACCACCCGCCCTGAGGACCTCATAAGCGACCTGGGAAACGTGTTCGCCTCCCTCCGACAACACGGCATGAGGCTCAACCCACTCAAATGTGCCTTTACCATGGAAGCAGGAAAGTTTCTAGGGTTCATGATAACCCAAAGGGGGGTCGAAGCCAACCCGGGAAAGTGCAAGCAATACTCCAAATAAATAGTCCGGGCTGTGTCAAAGATGTTCAGAGGCTGTCAGGTAGACTCACCGCCTTATCCCGTTTCCTTGGAGCGTTGGCTGTTAAGGCGCTGCCTTTTTTCAACCTCATGAAAAAAGCCAAACCACCCGTGCTCGAGAAGCCCAAAGTCGGAGAACTGCTCTACCTATACCTGGCCATAACGGAGGAAGCACTGGCGGCAGTTTTGGTACGGGAAGAAGGGAAGGTTCAACAACCAATTTACTTTGTGAGTAGAGCACTGCAAGGAGTAGAACTGAGATACAGCAAATTAGAGAAGCTGGCCCTGGCACTGCTAACCTCCTCCCGAAGACTACGGCAATAGTTCCAGGGTCACCAAGTGGTCATGAGAATGAACCAGGGAATCCGTCAAGTGCTCCAAAAACCTGACTTAGTGGAAAGAATGATGACTTGGGCCATCGAGCTATCTCAGTATGATTTGCGATATGAGCCCCGACATGCGATTAAAGTACAAGCAATGGCAAACTTCTTGGTAAAGGTAACGGGGGACTCGACTGAGGAGGCGGGCATACGGTGGAGGCTCCATGTGGACGGGGCCTCCAACCAAACATCCGGAGGTGCCGGGATCATCTTGGAAAGCCCTACCGGGGTCATATACGAACAATCAATCAAGTTCAAGTTTCCCGTATCAAACAACCAAGCGGAGTACGAAGCCCTCCTGGGCGGCTTGATCTTAGCTCGAGAAGTCGGGGCTACGAGGTTGGAAGTGTGCAGTGACTCACAGGTCGTCACCTCGCAAGTAAATGGAAGCTATCAAGCCAGAGACTCGCTATTACAAAAGTACTTGGAGAAGGTCAAAGAGCTAAGCAAACAATTTGAGGAGGTCGCGGTCCAACACGTTTCGAGGGAAAGGAACACACGGGGCAGACCTCCTATCCAAGCTAGCAAGCACGAAACCGGGAGTCGGCAACTGGTTCCTCATTCAAGGCATGATAAAAGAACCAACAGTTGCCCTCCACCTGACAAAGATAGGCCCCTCCTGGATGGACCCCACACTGATTTCCTAGAAAACGGCAAACTCCCTGACGACGAGAAGGCAGCCAAAGCATTAAGAAGGAAGGCAGCCAAATATGCAATCATATAAGGTCAACTGTTTAAAAAGGGACTCAGTCAGCCCTTACTGAAGTGCCTGCATCCCGACCAAACGGACTACGTACTAAGAAAAGTCCACGAGGGATGCTGTGGTCACCACATCGGGGGCAAAGCCCTAGCAAGAAAGCTCATCCGAGCCAAATATTACTGGCCATCGATGATGATGGACTCCAAAGAATTCATGAAGAAATGCGTCAAGTGCCAAGAGAACGCCAACTTCCACAAAGCGCCGGCAACCGAGCTAAGCCTATTGACGTCCTCCCGACCTTTCACACAGTAGGGAGTCGACCTACTGGAACCTTTCCTGGTCGGCCCGGGGCAAGTCAAATACCTCATAGTTGCTATCGACTACTACACCAAGTGGATAGAGGCTGAACCACTGGCCAGTATATCTTCAGCCAATTGCCGAAAGTTTATGTGGAGACAGGTGATAACTCGATTCGGCATCCCGGAAGTCGTTGTCTCTGATAACGGGACACAGTTCACTGACAAGAAGTTCGTGGAGTTCCTCACTGGCCTGGGCATAAAGCAAAAGTTCTCCTCTGTAGAGCACCCCCAGACGAACGGTCAAGTTGAGGCTGCAAACATGGTCGTCTTGCTGGGCCTCAAGAAGCGGCTGGATAACAAAAAAGGTGCATGGGCCGACAAACTTGCCTCGGTTCTTTGGTCTTACCGAACAATCGAGCAGTCATCCACAGAAGAAACCCCTTTCTGACTGACGTACGGGGTGGACGCAATTATACCTGTAGAGATTGGCGAGCCGAGCCCAAGATTACTTCTGAAGGGAGTAGAGGAAGTGGTGGAAAATGACCTAGCAGATAAGGCTAGGGAGATGGCCCATTTGTCAGAAATAGCACTAAAGCAAAGAATGACCCTACGCTACAACACCAAAGTGTTCAAGAGAGAATTCGAGCAAAATGACCTCGTCCTGCGGCGCAACGATATCAGGCTACTGACCCAAGGGGAAGGTAAACTGGCTGCAAACTGGGAAGGCCCCTACAGAGTCAAAGAGGTTATTGGCAAGGGCGCCTATAAATTAGAGAAGCTCGATAGCAGGGAAGTCCCGAGAACTTGGAACGCAGGTAACTTGAGAAGATTTTATTCCTAGCTCAAACACGCCGATTAGGCGATCTGACGAGCTCAGCGATTTACTTTTGTTAAATACTTATTATGGCAATAGACTTATTTAACTATTGATTAATGTTTACTTGTCAAAATTACCTTCCCATTTACTTTTCTCCATTTACACATCCCACGACAACAAGTTTCTTATAATACATGTTAAACGAGACCATGATACGGTGCCCCGGGACTGATCACCCCAGGAGCCAACTAAGTTAAAGCCATAACAAACGGCTACAGCAATAGTAAAACCACGACTCAGCTTCGCCAAATTACCAACACAACGGTAAACAACCACGAGCGACAAGCCAATACCAACAAAACGGTAACAAAACAGAACGAAAACACTACCAGATAAATAGAGAAAGATGATAATCACAAGCCGACCAGGCGACTATTAAAGTATATCAAAAAGTAAGTTCCACAAGTTCTACAACAAACTCCATAGATACAAGAGGTCATTTCTTGGGCATATCAACGATTTTGCCATCCTTAATTGTCCCGATTGCTGACGTATCGAAGTCAGGGGCCATGATATTCACCTGGGCTTTAAGAGCCTCTTCATTCATCAGGATCTCGCCCTTCCCCTACTTCACGGTCTCTTTATGCTTCTTCTTAAACTCTTCAGCTTCAGCTTGAGAGGCCTTAGCCGACGAGACGGCCACATCACGCTCTTTTTCCAAAGCGACCACCCGACCTTGCACAGCATTGAGCTGACTTTCCAAAGTCATCTCCCGCTCGGTTAGACGGGATACAGTAGCATCAGAGGTCTTCAATTTTTCTTCAGCAGATGCAGCCTTCTCCTGGGCTGCCCTAAGCTTCTCCTCCGCCTTGGACAGCTGCTCCCGAAGCGTTTCAACTTGGGTTTTGAATTGATTATTGGCTGTGACAGCAGATTCGAGCTTCCTACGCAGCGACTGCATCCCCGACAACTTGAACTCGGCCTTCCGAGCTATAGCAGCACCACGGAGGAGGGTACGGTACATCCACCTCGCCTGCCCCGAAAGGTCGGTACCATGGAAGTGCTCCTCCGTACTAAGAAGCAACTGAGAATCTATGAAAGTTCCGGCGTCAAAGTTCCTCTCCATCACAGTGAGGGCTCCTTCAGGGATGGAAAATGACCTTTGCCTCTTGGGGGATGGTGATAACCTTCAAGTCATCATCATCATCGACTTGTTGAGCGGAGGTCGAATGCCCAGTACCGGCCGCGTCCTCGTGAATGGGAGAGATGCGCGCCTCGTCAGAATGTTTGTCTGACATCTCGGCATCACGGGGCAAGGGCGTCGCCTGATCCTCCTTATTCTCATGAGGAGCCTCCGGCTTCCCGTCAGCCTTCTCTTCGTTGCTGTCCTCCAAAAAAGTCTTGAACAAATTCTCAAGGCCTGTCATCTCGGCAAACATTTCCACTGCAACAAAATAATAATAATAATAATAATAATAATAATAAACAAGTTAGTCGTGAAATTGGCATAACCAATCAAAGCAACAGTAATAAACATAAGTCAAGAGCTGCTCACAAATATAATTTCTGGCGACCTCCCGGTCACCCATCAGAAGGTGGGAATTCACATGGTTTCTCCCAAAAACGGCCAACAGCACGTCGGCAACCTTTTTGTCCACAGCGGACATCCCCTTGTAAGTCACCTTAATAAAGGTGTTGGACCCCGCCCCGAAATTCCAATACGTCGGGATGAGGCGTTCCCCTTCTAACGACAGCTAGAAGGGATGGCGACCTTTGACTGGACGTACCTTAAAATACTTGTCCTTATACCCATGATAAGAGTCCTTGAACAAGCCAAAAATTCTACGACCCTGGGCAGATCGGAAGGACATGAACCCTTTCCTCGCTTTCCCCACCTTGGAAGGATTCGTAAGGTTGAAGAAATAAAGGAAAACATCAACGAACACCGACAGCTCTAAATATTCACATACCATCTCGAAACAGCGGATAGAAGCCCAATTGTTCGGATGCAGTTGCGACGGTGACGTGGCAGAAATTGGCGAGTTAAGAAATTATTATAAGAGATACGTTGCAAGTACAGTTCTTAACCAACTGAGAATCCACTTATCAATTTAAAAGGGTTGTCACAAAATTTAAATTAAAATATTGGGAGTATGAATCCCAGGTCGTCTCCCAACGAGTTGCAGAAAGATATGCTATTTTATTAATCAGATATTTTCAAAAATGGTTTGAGTTGATAAACAGGAAATTAAATCAGAGAATTTAGATAATTTAAATAAAAACCTTGACTGGGAGTAGATTAGTTGGAAGTCCTATTCTTGTTGAAGTACTCTCAAGATTAATTGATAATTGAAGGTTGCTCTGCTTAGTTATCCCTTACCAGGTAGAGGAAAGTCAAGCAAGTTGGAAAGCTATTTCTAGTCACAAGTCCTAATCCTCTCCCTTGGAAAGGACTAGTGTCAATGACTAGAGGGTGATCCAACAATAAACCCAATTACAATTTTTCTCTTGAGTAATCCAACTCAAGGTTTCCTTTCAATCATCTCCCAATCAAGTTATGGAACTAATCGCTCATTATGTTTGTAAAATCCACGAAATAAGAAAAGGAAATATTGAAAGACATGATAAATATTAATCAAAGGAATCAATTAAAAATAAAAATAGTTCTTGTATTAATAAATTCTAAAAATAATCCGATAATAATTCTGAGTAAATAAAGGACATGGAAGAGTAAGTGACAGGTAAGGAAACAAACTAGAATGACGAAGTCTTCACGGAGGTAATAACTCTTCTCAATATCCCGATCCAAAAAGCAATAAAATCAAAATCCTAAGAACTATGAATGTGTAGAGAGAAAACATAGAGGAGAGGTAAAATCAGATCTAAAACTAAAATTATGCGGAATGAATATAGTTCTCTGGTTTCTGCATGTTCCCTGGCTCTAGTCTACTTTTCTGGGCTGAAAACTGGGTCAAAATAGGGCCCAAAATCGCCCCCAGCAAATTCTGCAGATTTTGCAGATCGCGCATGTCACGCGATCGCGTCATCCAGGCGTTCGCGTCACCCAGCGTTTTGCCTTGCCACGCGTGCGCGTCGTCCACGCCTTCGCGTCACTTGTGCAGTTTCCAATTCGCGCGGTTGCATGAGCCATGCGTCCGCGTTACTGCAATTTTCTCTATGTCGCGCGGTCGCGTGAGCCATGCGTCCGCGTCACTTTTCGCTGGTCATCTCTTTAATTTCTTGTGTTCCTACTATTTTTGTAGGCTTCCTTTCTAATCTCCAAGTCATTCATGCCCTATAAAACCTGAAACACTCAACACACAGATCACGGCATTGAATGGAATAAAAGAGAATTAAAATACAAAATTAAAAGTCTCTAGGAAGCAAGTTTTCAACCATGAAGTATTTTTAGGAAGGACTTGTAAATGCATGCTTATTTAATGAATAAGTGGGTAAAGATTTGATAAAACCATACAATTAAACACAATGTAAACCATAAAATAATGGTTTATCAACCTCCCCACACTTAAACATTAGCATGTCCTCATGCTTAGTTGAAGGAGATAAAATAAATAAGTGGGAACATGTAAAACTCATGCAATGCAATGCAACCTATATATATGAATGCAACTATATGATTCTTGTCTACCTGGTTAAAAGTAAATAAGCTCTTCAAGACAATCACAAATCAAATTCTACTAATTCAATTCTTATACAGTAAGAACAGATAAAAATGCAAGAAGGTAGCTCATGAAAGAAGGAAACATAGAATTTAAGCATTGAACCCTCACTGATGATGTATGTATGCTCTAATCTCTCTAGTGTATAGGGTAATTACTCTATCCTTCTCTAGTCATGCTTTCTAATTTTTGTTCTTCACCTAACCAATCAACAACATTTAATATACCAATGCAAACATCATGAGGTCTTTTCAAGGTTGTAATGGGGCTAAGGTAAGGTAAGGATACATATATGGTTAAGTAAGCTTGTAAATTGAATCTTTAATTAACCTAAGCTTTAACCCACACATATGTACATTCTATATAACTCAAATTTCATACCTAGTTTCCCAAAATTTTCCTTTCACATTCCTTACTCATGTGTCAACTTTTATTTTAATTTTATCATACATGCATTGATCCTTGAATTCTTAACTTGACATTGGGATAATTTTGTCCCCTTATTTAATTATTGAATATTTTTGGATTTTTTTATTTTTTTTCATTTTATTTTTTTTAAATATAAAAATAAACATAGCTTATCAATGCACATAGATTTCTAATTCTTATAGTTTCACATGAGTAGGTACCCAAATTTCCATGATATCATTGTGACAGATTCCCTCATTATCTTTTGTTCCCACAATTTTTCCATACTTAATTAACACACAATTCTATCTTAAGCTAACCAAAGATTCAATTGGGATATATAATTGTTTTTCTGTTTAAGGCTAGTAATGTGGTAAAATAAAGAACAAATGGGATTTAAAGGCTCAAAGTGGCTAACAAAAGTAATTGCAAGGGTAGGCTTAATTTGGATAAGTGAGCTAAACAAATAATGGCCTCAATCATATGCAAGCATATAAGTATATTAAACATTGGATATATAGGATGAAACAAAATATAAATTACAATCATAGAGAAGTAAACACACAAGAACAAAATCATCATGGTTAAATAATGTAACCATGTAAATAAGCTCAAAATCTCACAGGTTGTATATTCTTTAGCTCAAAAATTATGTTCCAAATACAACTTCAAGAAGATTTATCATAAAAGTTTAGATTAAAATTAGTGAAATTTTGTTCTAAAAATAGGGTCTTAGAAGAAACTTATTGTCTTTTCAATCAAGTAGAACATGCATGCAACTAATCTATTACTATGTAATCTATCCTATACTACAAAAGAAAAACTAACTAAATATCCTATTTTATTGGTGTTAGGGAAGAGAAATTACCTCCGGAAGTCAGGTACTGACCGACTGATGAGCGGATAATTTATACGCTTTTTGGCATTGTTTTTAGTATATTTTTAGTAGGATCTAGTTACTTTTAGGGATGTTTTCCTTAGTTTTTATGTTAAATTCACATTTTTGGACTTTACTATGAGTTTGTGTGTTTTTCTGTGATTTCAGGTGACAACTGACGGTTCATCTTGTTGCTCAGATTGGGTAACTTTCTTTTCGTTCTCTTTTCAAAAATCTTTCAAAAATATTTTCAAAAAAAAATTTCTCTTGTTTTCGAAAAAGATAAAAATGTTTTCAAAAATTTATTCAAAATTTTTAAGAATGAATTCTAGTGTTTCATGAAGCATGTAAAGCCTGGCTGGCTGTAAAGCCATGTCTAAATTTATTTGGACTGAGGCTTGCAATTTGTTATCAAGAGTAAATTAGTTGTTGCTCATCCACCCGCTGCTGATCCATGATCACCTGCTGAAGCTTGGCTGGCCATTGGCCATGTCTAGTGTTTTGGACTGGAGCTTTCATTGAAAGCTTGGCTGGCTAGTGAGCCATGTCTAATTCCTGGACTGATTAGTTGTATCGAAGTTGTGACAATTATGAATTAAGATCAGAGCACCAAGCTTTGGAGCCATTACCAGGATTTGTTCGAGCCTGGAGATCACAATTTCGTGCACCACCGACCTCCCCACACTTAAGGCTTTGCACCGTCCTCGGTGCCATCTGTCAGGAACAGGGGTGGACTGGTAGCAGTATCTCCACAGTCGGGACCATCATGGCTCCCTGTGCTGGTAAAGAAAGTGGAGTCCGGGGTGTCTGAGTCTCTGTATTTTCCTTTAAGTAGCTCCTTGAGGTATGTGAATCGGCACTTGTTACGACACTCTCTTAGCTTTGCTTTGTGTTCCAGCCGATCCAACCTTTCAAGTATCTGATGGAGCAGTTGATTGGTTGTAGGTGCTTGTGGTGTTGAAGGAGGAAGCTCTTCAGCTGGTTTAGGAGGCTGGCTTGTAGTGGCTGCTGGAGGTCTGATGTATTTCCCGTTAGGGACATACTGATCATCCCGTAGAAGCATGGCCTTGGTGTCCCCAGCTCTGTAGGAGACTCCGGCTGCTGAGACAAGATCTAAGACCAAGGCGGAAAAATGTAAGTTTCCTGTAATTTGTACGTGTCCCATGGCATTCCGGATGTGTCTTGGTAGGTTGAGAGGCTGGTCTGTAAGGATGCACCATAGTAGAACGGCCATGTCTGCAGTGAAGGAGGACTCGTGGGTGCTCGAAAATACGTAATGGGACATAATCTGTGCCCATACGCGAGCCTCCGAGGTAAGTGCAGAAGCCAATATTCCCTTAGGACGGAAACGATGGTATCCATAGATCCATCTGCTGCCAGGTAGAGCGATAACTCTGAGAACAGCGTCCCAGTCAAATTGGTACATTTGGCGCTTGAGTGCGGCTTCTTGAAATGCGTCTAGTCCTTCTGCAGTAGGGGGGAGATCCAGAGCTCGTTGAATGGCCTCTTCTGTAATGGGGACTTGTTTTTGTCGGACATAGACAGACTGCAGGGTCGGCAGGTGGAAGTTGGAGTAGAACTCGACTACCCAAGAAAGATTAACCTACCGTGGCTGTCTCTGGAGGAAATCCCATTGTCTTCGTGCAATTTGTGGCTCAACAATTTTAGCAATATGGTTTGGGAGGATAAGAAGGTGTTCGTTGTTGTAACTCCTTTCTGCCAAGATGGGAAACATCTGCTCACAGTAGCGATTGGTAAATCGCGCAGTGTCCTTTGTTGGGAAGGCTTTCTCTTTATCATCAACCTTTATAATCCTCTTAATTCTTTTCGTTGAGGGTTTGACTGCAGTTGAAGATGGCTTAGCCATTAATGCTCTCTTTATTCCTCTTCTTGCTGGTGGTTTGGGAGTAGCTTTCTCCTTGCCTTTCTTGGTGGCCATCCTGAAAGGGAGAAAAGAGAAAGTATGTCAAAATGTCAAGGGATAGAGCAAGGAGGAGAACGGAAAAGGTGGTAATGAATGCACATTAAAAGGTAAATGATGTTAACACATGGTCATGACTACATGTGAAAAGTTATCAACGGAAAATAGCTAGTGCATATGATGACAAGTGAATGCAAGGTGTTTATTGGCATGCAGGCAAAAGCATGAGTAGCATAGAGCAAACATTCAATGTCCAAGTTAGATTACCACAGAATTCAAACTAACAACCTGTTTGTAATAACAAATATATTAAATTAATAAAACAATAAAAAAGATTTTGTGAAAAGCAGGCATTTAGAGTAGTAGAATAAAAGAGATCCAAAAACAGTGCACAATACCATACGGGCGTTTTCACAAACACATAGCATGCATGGTAAGTAAGCTATGAAAAATAATAAATGGAACATGAAAGCAACCCTTTTTAAAAATAACATATAATTGCCAAACAAGTTCTTAACAATCCACAAGCAAACCATAAGGAATAATAATGACCCTACTAAATATATAACACCAATTAAAAGAAAAAGAAAGAAAAAAGAAAAACATGGAAAATGCAAGTAAAAAGAAAAAGAAAGGGAGAAGAAAACATAAATTAAGAAGGATAATAGAAAAGTAAAGAGGGGAGAAGAAAAGAAAAAAAAACCTTGATAATGGTGGTGAGAGAGAGAAAGTAGAAAGTGAGAAAGAAGGAAGAAGGAAGAAATAAGGAGGAAAAAGAAAAAGTAGGATTTGGGGAAGAGAAAGATAAGGTATGTTGGCATAATAGGTTAAGCTATGTGGCGCAAGCGACGCAGACGCGTGGGGGACGCGTTCGCGTGACTTGCGCTTAAAATAATCGACGCGGTCACGTCGATCACGCGGACGCATGACGCATTTTGTGCTACTGCGCTAGGGCAGCCTCGCGCTCGCACAACTCTCTGTTCAAAATGCATTATTGCCAAATATTAGGGTGACGCGGTCGCGTGGTCTACGCGATCGCGTGAGTGGTCATGAGAGGGATGTGATGCGGACGCGTGAGCCATGCGTCCGCGTGGTAAGGCTTTTGCGTTCAGCACCAATCCAGCACCATTCCAGCACAACTTTCGGTCGTGCAACCTTTCTTACGTCGAATTTCAGGTCACGTGTCTGCGTGGGTGACCCGGACGCATGGGGTGATTTGTGCCAAAGGCATGCCTCCAGCCACACTCTCGCGTGACTCTCTGTTTGTTTATTTATTCTTTCTGAACCACCTGCGATGCGGACGCGTCGGCGACGCTGTCGCATCACGTGCTCTCCCTCTCTTTTTTTTATATAATTAAATATGCAAATGCAGATGCAAGCTGAAAGTGCCAATATAGAGAAGAGTTATTGAAAAATAAAACTAAGAATAGAGAAAGGAACGATCATACCATGGTAGGTTGTCTCCCACCTAGCACTTTGCTTTAACGTCCTTAAGTTGGACGCTCTATTAGCTCAGTCTTCTGCTGTGAGTGGATCCTCCAAGAGGAAGATATCTAACTCCTTGTTTTTCATCACCTTCTCACCATGATAGAGCTTCAAACGATGTCCATTAACTTTGATGAGTTCAGAGCTTGAAGGGTGACTTAGGTGAAAAACTCCGTATGGCTCAGCCTTCTCGACTCTATATGGACCTTCCCACCTTGATCTCAACTTGCCTGGCATGAGCCTCAGTCTAGAGTTGTAAAGGAGGACTAAATCCCCAGGTTGGAACTCTTTTCTCTTGATGTGCTGATCATGTACAGCCTTCATCTTTTCCTTGTACAGCCTTGAGTTCTCATAAGCTTCCAGGCGGAGGCTTTCTAATTCTTGCAGTTGTAACTTCCTTTCAGCTCCGGCTTTCTCAAATCCCATGTTGCACTCCTTTACTGCCCAAAAGGCTTTGTGCTCAACTTCAACTGGGAGATGACAGGCTTTTCCATAAACTAAGCGGAAGGGACTCATCCCAATGGGTGTCTTGTATGCTGTTCTGTATGCCCAAAGTGCATCTTGTAGCCTGGTGCTCCAGTCTCTTCTATGTGGTTTGACTATCTTCTGCAATATACACTTTATCTCTCTGTTTGACACCTCAGCTTGCCCATTAGTCTGAGGATGGTAGGCTGTTGCTACTTTATGAATTATCCCATGCTTCTTCAGTAATCCTGTTAGTCTCCTGTTACAAAAATGGGTGCCTTGATTGCTCACGATTGCTCGTGGTGATCCAAAGCGACAAATAATGTGGTTTCTAACAAAGGAAACAATAGTGTTAGCATCATCAGTGCGGGTAGAAATTGCTTCCACCCATTTAAAAACGTAATCTACAGCTAACAATATATAAAAATAATCATTAGAATTTGGAAATAGACCCATGAAGTCAATGCTCCAAACATCAAAAATTTCACAGAAAAGCATAATTTGTTGAGGCATCTCATCCTTCTTGGATATGTTACCAAATTTTTGGCATGAGAAACAAGATTTACAGAATTCAGCAGTGTCTTTAAAAAGAGTAGGCCACCAGAATCCACAGTCTAAGATTTTTTGAGCTGTTCTTTGAGGGCCAAAATGTCCTCCACTCTCAGATGAGTGACAGGCCTCTAAAATGGACTGGAATTCTGATTGAGGCACACACCGTCTAATTTCCTGGTTAGCGCCACATCTCCATAAATATGGGTCATCCCATATATAATATTTAGACTCGCTTTTCAGCTTGTCTCTTTGATGCTTAGTGAAGTATGGAGGAAAAGTTCGGCTAACTAGATAATTAGCTACAGGTGCATACCAAGGAACTACCTCAGATACTGCTTGCAGGTTATCAAATGGGAAATTATCAGCTATAGGAGTGGGGTCATCTTTAATGTGCTCAAGGCGACTCAAGTGGTCTACCACTAGATTCTGGTTACCACTCCTATCCTTTATTTCTAAATCAAATTCTTGTAGTAGCAGTATCCAACGTATAAGCCTTGGTTTGGATTCCTTTTTAGCTAATAAATACTTTAGAGCTGCGTGGTCTGAATACACTACTACTTTAGTACCAAGTAAATAGGCTCGGAATTTATCCAGAGCGAAAATAATAGCAAGAAGCTCTTTCTCAATAGTAGTGTAGTTAGATTAAGCAGTGTCTAAAGTTTTAGACGCATAAGCAATGACAAAAGGATCCTTACCTTCACGCTGAGCCAACACTGCTCCTACTGCATAGTTGGAAGCATCGCACATAATTTCAAATGGCTGGCTCCAGTCTGGTCCTCTCACAATTGGAGCTTGAGTCAGGGCAGTCTTCAGTTTATCAAATGCTTGTTTGCAATCCTCACTGAACTCGAATTCAATGTCTTTCTGTAGTAATCTGGATAAGGGAAGTGCTACCTTACTGAAGTCCTTAATGAATCTCCGGTAAAAACTTGCATGGCCAAGGAACGAACAGACTTCCCTCACAGAGAAGGGGTAAGGTAAACTAGAAATAACATCCACCTTTGTTGGATCTACAGAAATGCTAGTATTAGACACAACATGTCCGAGTACAATACCTTGTTTAACCATAAAGTGACATTTTTCAAAATTTAATACAAGGTTTGTACGGTCACATCTATCTAATACTCTAGATAAACTATCCAAGCAAAGGCTAAAGAAATCACCATAAACGCTAAAATCATCCATAAAAACCTCCATACAGTCCTCAATAAGATCAGAGAAAAGACTCATCATGCACCTTTGGAAAGTAGCTGGTGCATTGCACAAGCCAAAGGGCATTCTCTTTTAAGCATAAGTCCTAAAAGGACATGTAAAAGTAGTATTTTCCTGATCTTCAGGAGCTATATGAATTTGGAAATAGCTTGTGTAACCATCTAAAAAGCAATAATGTGATTTACCTGACAGGCGATCCAGCATTTGATCAATGAATAGAAGAGGGTAGTGATCCTTACGAGTGGCTTGGTTGAGATGCTTGTAATCAATGCAGACTCTCCAGGCATTCTGTACTCTGGTTGTTATGAGCTCTCCATGCTCATTCTTTACTGTAGTGACTCCAGACTTCTTGGGCACCACTTGTACTGGGCTTACCCATTCACTGTTTGAGATGGGATAGATGTTATCTGCCTCCAGTAGTCTGGTCACTTCCTTCTTGACAACCTCTAAGATAGTGGGGTTCAGTCTTCTCTGGGGTTGACAAACGAGTCTTGCTCCCTCTTCTAAAAATATTCTGTGCTCATAAACTTGAGGGTTGATGCCTACTATGTCTGCCAAACTCCACCCAATTGCCTTCTTGTGCTTCCGCAGCACACTAAGTAACTGCTCTTCTTGTTGAGAAGTGAGTTCCCGTGCAATGATAACTGGAAACTTCTGCTTGTCCTCAAGGTAAGCATATTTGAGGTGTGGAGGGAGGGGTTTTAATTCTAATTGCTGTTCATGGTCAGACTCTGGATTGTCTGGAGCTGGTGGCAATGGTAAAGTACTTTTATTGTCCTCAGAAAGTGTCCCCACACTCGGACCTTGTCCTATGTACTTCTCTTCTAACTCCTCCTGATGAACTTCAGCCACGATTTCATCTATGATGTCACACTAGAGGATAGAATGATCTTCTAGAGGGTGCTTCATAACTCCATTCAGATTGAAGCTTACTACTCGCCCGTCTATTTCAAAAGAGTATGTTCCTGAAAAAGCATCCAATTTGAACTTTGATGTCTTCAGGAATGGTCTTCCGAGTAGGATTGATGATGGCCTCTCTGAGTCATTTTGGGGCATCTCCAGGATATAAAAATCAATGGGGAATGTGAGCCCCTTAATACCCACTAATACATCTTCAGCAACTCCAGCCACTGTAATAATGCTTTTATCTGCTAACACAAAACGAGCTGCCGACCTTTTTAAGGGAGGGAGCCTCAAAATATCATATATAGACAAAGGCATTATACTAACACATGCTCCTAAATTACACATGCAGTCAGAAAATATCACACCACCAATAGTACAATTAACCATACATGGACCTGGGTCACTGCACTTTTCAGGTAAACCTCCCATTAAAGCAGATATGGAACTACCTAAAGGAATAGTTTCTAATTCATTAATTTTGTCTTTATGTATGCATAAATTTTTTAGAAACTTTGCGTATTTAGGTACCTGTTGAATGACATCAAAAAGGGGAACATTTACCTCAACCTTTTTGAATATTTCTACCATTTTGGGATCAGGTTCCAACTGCTTCCTGGGCTTGCTTGCAAGTTGTGGAAATGGAATAGGAATGGCGTTTTCTACAGTGTCTGTGCCCTTTAGTGGTTCTTCTTGTGATTGAGCTTCTTCTTCTTCATCCATGTCCTTGATGAGCGGATAATTTATACGCTTTTTGGCATTGTTTTTAGTATGTTTTTAGTATGATTTAATTAGTTTTCATTATATTTATTAGTTTTTAATTAAAAATCACATTTCTGGACTTTACTATCAGTTTGTATGTTTTTCTGTAATTTCAGGTATTTTATGGCTGAAATTGAGGGAGCTGAGCAAAAATCTGATTCAGGCTGAAAAAGGACTGCTGATACTGTTGGATTCTGACCACCCTGGACTCGGAATGGATTTTCTGAAGCTACAGAACTCCAAATGGTGCGTTCTCAATTGCATTGGAAAGTAGACATCCAGGGCTTTCCAGAAATATATAATAGTCCATACTTTGAATAAGGATAGATGACGTAAACTGGCGTTCAACGCCAGTTCCATGTTGCAGTCTGGCGTTCAGCGCCAGAAACAGGTTACAAGTTGGAGTTCAACGCCAGAAATAGGTTACAACATGGCGTTCAACTCCAGAAACAGCCCAGGCACGTGAGAAGCTTAAGTCTCAGCCCCAGCACACACCAAGTAGGCTCCAAAAGTGGATTTCTGCACTATCTATCTTAGTTTACTCATTTTCTGTAAACCTAGGTTACTAGTTTAGTATTTAAACAACTTTTAGAGATTTATTTTGTACCTCATGACATTTTAGATCTAAACTTTGTTCTCTTATGGTAGCCATTGACAACGGTGATCCACCAACACACAGCTTGCCATAGGAGGAACCTTGCGTGCATGAAGAAGAAGACAGAGGGAAAGCAGAGATTCAGAAGACAAAGCATCTCCAAAACTCCAACATATTCTCCATTACTGCAGAACAAGTATTTAATTCATGCTCTTTTATTCTTCGCAATTCATACTGATAATTATAATTGATTTCGTGACTAAGATTTACAAGATAATCATAGATTGCTTTAAACCAACAATCTCCGTGGGATTCGACCCTTACTCACGTAAGGTATTACTTGGACGACCCAGTGCACTTGCTGGTTAGTGGTACGAGTTGTGAAAAGTGTGATTCACAATTCGTGCACCAAGTTTTTGGCGCCGTTGCCGGGGATTGTTCGAGTTTGAACATCTGACGGTTCATCCTGTTGCTTAGATTAGGAAGATTTTGTCTTTTGGGTCAGAGTCTTTTACTTTCTTTTAAAAAATCTTTCAAAAGATTTTTATTTTTCTTTATGAATCTGTGATTTGTCTTTGAGTCTTTTATTATTGTTCTTGTTAAAATTTTAGAATCCTTATTTTCTTTTTCAAAAATAATTTTTCGAAATTTTTTTTACTATTAATTGAATTTCTCTATTTGAGTTTAGTTTTATATTTTAAGTTTGGTGTCAATTGAATGTCTTTATTTTCCTTTAAAATTTTTGAATTAGTGTTCATTGTTCTTTCTTGATCTTCAAGTTGTTCTTGTTTATTTTCCTTGTTTGATCTTTAGTTTCTCTTATTCTGTGTCTTTTCTTGTTTTTCTTGTGCTTTTTCAAAATATCAGTTTCCAAGGAAAATTTTATTTTTTTATACAATATTAAAATACATTAAATTTATAGCTCAATTGGCTAGAGCGTTGTGCTTATGTTCTTGCTAATTGGCTATCTTCTTTTTAAAATTTTTTCTAAATAATTTTTCTTTAATTAAATCTTGTGCCAAACTTTAAGTTTGGTGTTTTCTTGTTAGCTTTTCTTTTGTTTTCGAAAATTTTATGTAAGTTTTCTAAAAATTTTAAGTTTGGTGTTCTTTCTTCATGTTCTTGTTGTTCTTGTCAGTCTTCAAGGTGTTCTTGAGTTTTCCTTGTGTCTTGATCTTAAAATTTTTAAGTTCGGTATTCCTTGGTGTTTTTCCTCCAAAATTTTCGAGAATAAGGAGCATTAGATCTAAAAATTTTAAGTTGTGTGTCTTTTGTGTGTTTTTCTTTTTCATCATAAAATTCAAAAATAAAAAAATATCTTCTCTAACTATTTTTGAGCAAATTTCGAAATTTTTTCAAAAAAAAAATTCAGATTTTTATTTTAAAATTTCTATTTTATCTTATCTTAATTTTAAAAATTTCAAAATTCAATTTTTTTTTTCAAAAAATCATATCTTTTTCAAAATTTTATCTTATCTTATTTCAAATTTCAAACTTCAATTCTCAAAATTTCAAAATTCAAATTTCAAAATTTAAAATTCAAAATCTCAAATTTAAAAATTAAATCTTTTCAAAATTTAAATCTTTTTCAAATCCTTATCTTATATTGTTGACTTTTTCGAAAATTCAAAATTCAATTTTCAAATTTCAACTTTCAAATTTCAAATTTTCAAAATTCAATTTTCAAAATTTTAAATTTCAATTTTCAAAATTTCAAATTTCAAATTTCAAAATTCGATTTTCAAATTTAAAATTTAAAATTTTTAATTTTTCATATATTTTATTTTATTTTATTTTATTTTAATTTCGGTTTTCAAAAAAAAAAATTTTTGCAATCCGCATCATCTCCCTTTCTCCATCATGGACCTAAGTGGAAATGAACAGTCCAGAAGGACTCTGGGATCATATGCTAACCCCACTACTGCTTCATATGGGAGCAGTATCTGTATACCCTCCATTGGAGTCAGTAGCTTTGAGTTGAATCCTCAGCTCATTATCATGGTGCAGCAAAGTTGCCAGTATTCCAGTCTTCCACAAGAAGAACCTACAGAGTTTCTGGCACAATTTTTATAAATTACAAGGTAGCAGGAAGCCAAAGGATGAGCAAAATACTATCCAAAATCCCTCTGAGGACAGTAAGAGCCCAGAGAGGAATAACTCTGGCGTTCAAACGCCAGGAACAGGCAAGGAGCTGGCGTCAAACGCCCAATGGAAGCTCAGTTCTGGCGTTCAAACGCCAGAAACAGGTAGGAAGTTGGCGTCCAACACCAATCAAGCTTCCAACCCTGGCATTCAAACGCCAGTGAGGGATCAGACACACACAAGTACTGATAACAACCCCTCTAAAAAGGCTTTCCCAACCACTTCTGTAGGAAATAAACCTGCAGCAACCAAGGTTGAGGAGTACAAAGCCAAGATACCTTATCCTCAAAAACTCCGCCAAGAGGAGCAGGATAAGCAATTTGCTCGCTTTGCAGACTATCTCAGGACTCTTGAAATAAAGATTCCGTTTGCAGAAGCACTTGAGCAAATACCCTCTTATGCCAAGTTCATGAAAGATATCTTGAGTCATAAGAAGGATTAGAGAGAAACTGAAAGAGTTCTCCTCACTGAAGAATGCAGTGCAGTCATTCTGAAAAGCTTTCCAGAAAAGCTTAAAGATCCCGGGAGCTTTATGATACCATGCATATTAAAGGGTAATTGCACCAAGACAGCTTTATGTGATCTTGGGGCAAGCATCAACCTAATCCCTGCATCCACCATCAGAAAGCTTGGCTTGACTGAAGAGGTCAAACCAACCCGGATCTGTCTTCAACTTGCTGATGGCTCCATTAAATACCCATCAGGCATAATTGAGGACATGATTGTCAAGGTTGGGCCATTGCCTTCCCTACTGATTTTGTAATGCTGGAAATGAAGGAGCACAAGAGTGCAACTCTTATTCTAGGAAGACCATTCCTAGCAACTGGACGAACCCTCATTGACGTCCAAAAAGGGGAAATAACCCTGAGAGTCAATGAGGATGAGTTTAAGTTGAATGTTTTCAAAGCTATGCAACATCCAGACACATCAGATGACTGCCTGAGTGTTGATATTATTGACTCCCTAGTGGAAGAGGTCAATATGACTGAGAGTCTCGAATCAGAGCTAGAGGACATTTTTAAAGATGTTCAGCCTGATCTGGAGGATCCAGAGGAATTGAAAGAGCCTTTGAAACTTCCTCAGGAAGAGGAAAAACTTCCTAAACCCGAGCTCAAACCATTACCACTATCCCTGAAATATGCATTTCTGGGAGAAGGTGACACTTTTCCGGTGATCATAAGCTTTGCTTTAAATTCCCTGGAAGAGGAAGCGCTACTTCAAGTGCTAAGGACACACAAGACAGCTCTTGGGTGGTCTACAAGTGACCTTAAGGGCATCAGCCCAGCAAGATGCATGCACAAGATACCATTTGGTCTGTGCGATGCACCTGCAACCTTTCAGAGGTGCATGCTCTCTATCTTCTCTGATATGGTAGAGAAATTTCTAGAAGTCTTCATGGATGACTTCTCAATATTTGGAGACTTATTTAGCTCCTGTCTTAACCATCTATCACTTGTTATGAAAAGATGCCAAGAGACTAACCTGGTTCTAAATTGGGAAAAATGTCACTTTATGGCGACTGAAGGAATTGTCCTTGGGCATAAAATTTTGAACAAGGGAATAGAGGTGGATCAAGCTAAGGTAGAGGTAATTGAAAAATTACCACCACCCACCAATGTTAAGGCAATCAGAAGCTTTCTGGGGCATGCAGGATTCTATAGGAGGTTTATAAAGGATTTTTCAAAAATTACAAAACCTCTGAGCAATCTGCTAGCTGCTGACATGCCATTTATGTTTGACACAGAGTGTCTGCAGGCGTTTGAAACTCTGAAAGCTAAGCTGGTTACAGCACCAGTTATTTCTGCACCAGACTGGACATTACCATTAGAACTAATGTGTGATGCCAGTGACCATGCCATTGGTGCAGTACTGGGACAGAGGCATAACAAGCTTCTACATGTCATTCATTATGCTAGCCGCATTTTAAATGATGCCCAGAAAAATTACACAACCATAGAAAAAGAGCTGCTTGCAGTGGTTTATGCCATTGACAAGTTTAGATCATACTTAGTAGGATCAAAAGTGATTGTGTACACTGACCATGCTGCTCTTAAATATCTACTCACAAAGTAGGATTCAAAGCCCAGGCTCATAAGATGGGTGTTGCTTCTGCAAGAGTTTGATATAGAAATAAGAGACAGAAAAGGGACAGAGAATCAAGTAGCTGATCACCTGTCCCGGATAGAACCAGTAGCAGGAGCATCCCTCCCTCCTACTGAGATCTCTGAAACCTTTCCGGATGAGCAATTGTTTGCTATTCAGGAAGCTCTGTGGATTGCAGACATTACAAACTATAAGACACAAGGTTCTCCTTCTGTAACTATGGAGAGGAAGTATGAAAAGCTTCTCTCAATACAGAGTCAAACAAAACCCCCACATTCAAACTCTAAGTTTGGTGTTGGGAGGTTCCAACCTTGCTCTGATTATCTGTGAGGCTCCATGAGAGCTCACTGTCAAGCTATTGACATTAAAAAAGCGCTTGTTGGGAGGCAACCCAATGTTATTTAATCATATCTATTTTATTTTCTTTTTCTTTTTTCATGATTTATTAGGTTGATGATCATGTGAAGTCACAAAAAACTACTGAAAAATCAAAAATAAAATGAAAAATAGCATTGAAAACAGCACACCCTGGAGGAGAGCAGTCTGGCGTTTAAACGCTAGAAACAAGCATCTGTCTGGTGTTTAACACCAGAAACAAGCACCAAGCTGGCGTTTAACTCTAGAAACAAGCATCTGGCTGACGTTAAACGCCAGAAACAAGCAGCAGTCTGGCGTTAAACGCCAGGATTGCACAGCAAGGGCGTTTTACACGCCTAATTGGAGCAGGGATGTTAAGTCCTTGACCCCACTTGATCTGTGGATCCCACAGGATCCTCTACAGGATCTATGGACCCCACAGGATCCCCTCAGGATCTATGGACCCCACAGGATCCCCTCAGGATCTGTGGACCCCACAGGATCCCTACCTTTCCTTCTTCATTTTTACACAACACAACCCTCTCTTCTTTCACTTGGCCGAATACATCTTCTTCCCCCATCTCCTCCATTTTCTTCTTCTTCTACTACTTTCTCTCTTCTTTTGCTCAGGGACGAGCAAACCTTCTAAGTTTGGTGTGGAAAAAGTATTGCTTTTTTATTTTTCCATAACCACTAATGCCTCAAGGGATGCACTTCCCTCCACAAAACTATTAGGAGCAACAAAGACAAGGAAGAGACATAGAGGAGCTCAAGAGCACCATTGGTTCTTCAAGAAGAAGAAGACGCCACCATCACTAAGGTGAACCCGTTCCTTAATCTCCTTGTTCTTATTTTCCTGTTTTTCGTTTATTATGCTTTATGTTTTATTTATATTTGTGTCTTTACTATATGATCACTAGTATCTAAGTGTCTATGTCTTAAAGATATGAATGTCCTATGAATCCATAACCTTTCTTAAATGAAAAATATTTTCTGAAAAAGAAAAAGAAGTACATGAATTTCGAATTTTAAAATAGTTTAATTATTTTGATGTGGTGGCAATACTTTTTGTTTTCTGAATGAATGCTTGAACAGTGCATATGTCTTTTGAATTTGTTGTTTATGAATGTTAAAATTGAGGATAGGTGACTACGAGTTTCGGAACCTAGGAAAAATAATGGGAACGGAAAACCAAAATTCCCGATAACCGAAAAACGAGAACGGAAAACCAAATTTCTCGAAAACCGAAAAAGACGAACGAAAAAGAAAAAGAACGAGAGAAAAAAAAAAAAAAAAAAACGTTCGAAACAAGAAGTGACGAAAAAAAAAGAAGTTCTTAGTAAAAATACTAAAAAGTCTAATAGTTTATTGTAAAGAGGAAAAAGTAGTAAGAAAGTTCTCGGTTG
>NC_029791.2:96920127-96934612 GCF_000816755.2 Arachis ipaensis
CTGTCCCTAACCATGTGCTTGTGGCGTGAATGTGTCAAGTGAAAACTTGAGACTGAGCGGTTAAAGTCGAGGTCCAAAGCAAAAACAGAATGTGCTTAAGAACCCTGGACACCTCTAATTGGGGACTTTAGCAAAGCTGAGTCACAATCTGAAAAAGGTTCACCCAGTTATGTGTCTGTGGCATGTATGTATCCGGTGGTAATACTGGAAAACAGAGTGCTTAGGGCCACGGCCAAGACTCATAAAGTAGCTGTGTTCAAGAATCAACATACTAAACTAGGAGAATCAATAACACTATCTGAATTCTGAGTTCCTATAGATGCCAATCATTCTGAACCTCAATGGATAAAGTGAGATGCCAAAACTATTCAAGAGGCAAAAAGCTAATAGCCCCGCTCATCTAATTAAGACTAATCTTCATAGATGTTTTTAGAATTCATTGTATATTCTCTTCTTTTTATCCTACTTTGTTTTTAGTTGCTTGGGGACAAGCAACAATTTAAGTTTGGTGTTGTGATGAGCGGATAATTTATACGCTTTTTGGCATTGTTTTTAGTATGTTTTTAGTATGATTTAATTAGTTTTCATTATATTTTTATTAGTTTTTAAATAAAAATCACATTTCTGGACTTTACTATGAGTTTGTGTGTTTTTCTGTAATATCAGATATTTTCTGGCTGAAATTGAGGGAGCTGAGCAAAAATCTGATTCAGGCTGAAAAAGGACTGCTGATGCTGTTGGATTCTGACCTCCCTGCACTCGGAATGGATTTTCTAAAGCTACAGAACTCCAAATGGTGCACGCTCTCAATTGCGTTGGAAAGTAGACATCCAGGGCTTTTCAGCAATATATAATAGTCCATACTTTGAATAAGGATAGATGACGTAAACTGGCGTTCAACGCCAGTTCCATGTTGTAGTCTGGCGTTCAGCGCTAGAAACAGGTTACAAGTTGGAGTTCAACACCAGAAACAGGTTACAACCTGGCGTTCAACTCCAGAAACAGCCCAGGCACGTGAGAAGCTTAAGTCTCAGCCCCAGCACACACCAAGTGGGCCCCAGAAGTGGATTTCTGCACTATCTATCTTAGTTTACTCATTTTCTGTAAACCTAGGTTACTAGTTTAGTATTTAAACAACTTTTAGAGATTTATTTTGTACCTCATGACATTTTAGATCTGAACTTTGTACTCTTTGACGGAATGAGTCTTTAAACTCCATTGTTGGGGGGTGAGGAGCTCTGCTGTGTTTCGATGAATTAATGCAACTATTTCTGTTTTCTATTCAAACACGCTTGTTTCTATCTAAGATGTTTATTCGCACTTCAATATGATGGATGTGATGATCCGTGACACTCATCATCATCCTCAACCTATGAACGCGTGCCTAACAACCACCTCCGTTCTACCTTCGATTGAATGAACATCTCTTGGATTCCTTAATCAGAATCTTCGTGGTATAAGCTAGAATCCATTGACAGCATTCCTGAGAATCCGAAAAGTCTAAACCTTGTCTGTGGTATTCCAAGTAGGATTCAGGGATTGAATGACTGTGACGAGCTTCAAACTCACAAGGGTTGGGCGTAGTGACAGACGCAAAAGGATCAATGGATCATATTCCAGCATGAATGGGAACCGACAGATGATTAGCCGTGCGATGACAGCGCACCTGGACCTTTTTCACTGAGAGGACGGATGGTAGCCATTGACAACGGTGATCCACCAACACACAACTTGCCATAGGAGGAACCTTGCGTGCGTGAAGAAGAAGACAGGAAGAAAGCAGAGATTCAGAAGACAAAGCATCTCCAAAACTCCAACATATTCTCCATTACTGCAGAACAAGTATTTAATTCATGCTCTTTTATTCTTCGCAATTCATACTGATAATTATAATTGATTTCCTGACTAAGATTTACAAGATAACCATAGATTGCTTCAAACCAACAATCTCCGTGGGATTCGACCCTTACTCACGTAAGGTATTACTTGGACGACCCAGTGCACTTGCTGTTAGTGGTACGAGTTGTGAAAAGTGTGATTCACAATTCGTGCACCAGTCCTGTATGTCCTCTTCCTCCTCAACATCTTCTATTTCCACTACCTCTTCAACTGAGGCGTGTTCTGGTGGGTTTGGCTCTTCCTGATTCCTCTCTTGCACTGTGGTTCCGGACCTTAGGGTGATGGCATTAATGCCACCCTTTGGATTGGGTAATGGTTGAGAGGGGATTCTACTAGAGCTCAAAGATTGGTTATTGGAGTTATTCATTGATCCAATATGTGAGACAAGAGCTTGCAAGGTAGAGTTCAGACCATTTAGAGTAGAAGTAAGGTTGTTTTCCATGGCCTGTTGTCTCCGATAAATAGATTGTAGTAGCTCATCATTTGAAGATGAAAAAGGATAAGTGATCTGAGAGGTCTTCTATTGGTTGTGCTGTGATCCTTGGAATTGCCTCAGGTAAGGTGCTCTGTAGGGCTGGTTCTGGTTCTGCTGCCTGTTGTTGTTATTATTCCACCTCTGATTTTCCTGATTGTCTCTGCCTCCTCTGTTATTGTTGTCCCTCCAGCTCTGATTAGAATTATCTCTCCAACCTTGGTTCGAATTGTCCTGCCATCCATGGTTGTAGTTACCACCTTGATTGTACCCTTGATTGGGACGGTCATAGAAGTTATGAGTGGCTGCCACAGTGTTGTCTTCTTGCTGGAGCTGCGAACATTCATCAGTATAATGGCTGTAATCAGCACAGATTCCGAACACTCTCTGTGGGACTAACTGTTGGCTTTGCTGAGGTGGAGAAGGTTGAGCTTGCTGAACTTGTTGTTGATTCAATTGCATTTGCTTCAGTAAGTTGGTCATTTCACAGATACTCTGAGTTAGAGCAGCAGTCTCTCTGCTAGAGGATACTTCTGCAACAGCTTTTGAACGGCCCTGTTTCTGCCTGTGATTTCTTGTAGATTCAGCTAAGTCGCTGATCAGTTGCCATGCCTCATCAATGGTCTTGTACTTTTTCATAGACCCATTGCAGGCACTTTCCAATGTAGTCTTATCTTGGGCCCTCATGCCCTGTGTGACGTAGCCGAGCAACACTATCTTATCAATCATATGGTGGGGGCATGCTTCTAGAAGGTTGTTGAAGTGCTCCCAGTATTCATAGAGAGTTTCGGATTCGTCCTGAACAATCATGAAAATGTCTTTCCTCAGTTTGTCAGTAACTTCAGCTGGAAAGAATTTTTCCAAAAATTCTCTTCTAAGTGTATCCCAGTTAGAGACAGTTGCTGCGGGTTGAGTGTAGTACCACTCTCTCGCATTTCCCTCAAGAGAGAACGGGAAAGCTTTCAACAAAATAGAAGTTTAATTCGCACCATCGCGCCTGACAGTAGAACAGGCTGCTTGGAAATCTCTCAGGTGCTTGATAGGCTCTTGAGCAGGTAAGCCATGAAACTTAGGCATCTAGTTGAGCAGTGCAGTCTTTATTTTAAAGTCTGTAGCCACTGCTGGGTGATGCGCTTGAAACGGTTACATTGTGAAATCAGGGGCTCCAGCCTCCTGGATAGTAACTCTCCTAGGTGCTGCCATGTCACCTATACGTAAATCAACCGAATCAGTAGAACGGAGGCTTGTTTCTTCTTCAAGTGACGTTTCAGATCCGCCCTCAGAGAGGACTAACCGATCTTGCCTTATACGTGAAATAGTTCTTTCAATCTCAGGATCGAATAATGACAAGCTTGGATCAGAAAGTGAACGCGTCATTTAATGAAAGAAACATGCAGCTCATAGTAACAAAATAAAATAAAATGCAAATAAATAAAATCCAATCAATAACTTAGCACTCTATTGCAACTCCCCGGCAATGGCGCCAAAAATTGACGTGGCAGAAATTGGCGAGTTAAGAAATTATTATAAGAGATACGTTGCAAGTACAGTTCTTAACCAACCGAGAATGTACTTATCAATTTAGAAGGGTTGTCACAAAATTTAAATTAAAATACTGGGAGTATAAATCCCAGTTCGTCTCCCAACGAGTTGCAGAAAGATGTGCTATTTTATTAATCAAATATTTTCAAAAATGGTTTGAGTTGATAAACAGGAAATTAAATCAGAGAATTTAGATAATTTAAATAAAAACCTTGACTGGGAGTAGATTAGTTGGAAGCCCTATTCTTGTTGAAGTACTCTCAAGATTAATTGATAATTGAAGGTTGCTCTGCTTAGTTATCCCTTACCAGGTAGAGGAAAGTCAAGCAAGTTGGAAAGCTATTTCTAGTCACAAGTCCTAATCCTCTCCCTTGGGAAGGACTAGTGTCAATGACTAGAGGGTGATCCAACAATAAACCCAATTATAATTTTTCTCTTGAGTAATCCAACTCAAGGTTTCCTTTCAATCATCTCCCAATCAAGTTATGGAACTACTCGCTCATTATGTTTGTAAAATCCAGGAAATAAGAAAAGGAAATATTGAAAGACATGATAAATAATAATCAAAGGAATCAATTAAAAATAAAAATAGTTCTTGTATTAATAAATTCTAAAAATAATCCAATAATAATTCTGAGTAAATAAAGGACATGGAAGAGTAAGTGACAGGTAAGGAAACAAACTAGAATGACAAAGTCTTCACGGAGGTAATAACTCTTCTCAATATCTCGATCCAAAAAGCAATAAAATCAAAATCCTAAGAACTATGAATGTGTATAGAGAAAACCTAGAGGAGAGGAAAAATCAGATCTAAAACTAAAATTATGCGGAATGAATGTTGTTCTCTGGTTTCTGCATGTTCCCTGGCTCTAGTCTGCTTTTTTGGGCCGAAAAATGGGTCAAAATAGGGCCCAAAATCGCACCCAGCGAATTTTGCGATCGCGTCATCCAGGCGTTTGCGTTACCCAGCATTTTGCCTTGCCACGCGTGCGCGTCGTCCACGCCTTCGCGTCACTTGTGCAGTTTCCAATCCGGTGGTTGCGTGAGCCATGCGTCCGCGTCACTGCAATTTTCTCTATGTCGCGCGGTCGCGTGAGCCATGCGTCCGCGTCACTTCTCGCTGGTCATCTCCTTAATTTCTTGTGTTCCTTCCATTTTTGCAGGCTTCCTTTCTAATCTCCAAGTCATTCATGCCCTATAAAACCTGAAACTCTCAACACACAGATCACGGCATCGAATGGAATAAAGGAGAATTAAAATACAAAATTAAAAGTCTCTAGGAAGCAAGTTTTCAACCATGAAGTATTTTTAGGAAGGACTTATAAATGCATGCTTATTTAATGAATAAGTGGGTAAAGATTTGATAAAACCATACAATTAAACACAATGTAAACCATAAAATAATGATTTATCAGACGGCGCCACGGAGATCCGGTTAAGGAGCGCCATTTGAAACGAAGAAAAGGGAATACGAACCCCCACTTGGGTGAACATTGACTTGTAGAACCAAATCCAATCGGCAACCCGGGGGGAGTGGAAGTTAAGTTCGTATAGCCGTTCGTTGGGAGCGGGAACAAGTTGGCCTCCTCGTCAATCCCGCCGCAAAGGTACTCGGCTTGGCGGAACTCGGTATGCTCCTCCAAGCCCATCTGATTCAGGAATTCTTTCACATCGGAAGTCACCCATGCGTATGGGTCGTAACCCACGGCGGAGGAGGAAGCTCGTGAGACGATGCGAGGTATACCTACAGTGGGGTACCACTCAGTTAGTCTACGAGGTCGGGAGCTCAGAAAAAGCCCAGAAACTATATTTAGCCTATTCAGTAACTAAAATTAAGCATGGCCGAAGCAAGATCCAAGTAAAAGCCTAAAAAGCTAATACCCTGGAATGGTAACCCCCCCTAACGCATCTACTCAACACTAAGTCCATCTACCATACAAATCATACAAACAGCATGCATATTGAAGAACTGATGGTGAAGGTAAAATGGAGATGAAGCAGAGAACGAGGAAATGAATGCTTACCTGGAATAATTGCGAAGATTCGAAGGAGAAGGAAAGGGAGCGAATGCGCAGGGATGCAGAAATGATGCTCTGAGAAACTTGAAAGAGAAGAAGATGGAGAAGAAGGATTGAAGAAGTGAGATGAAAATAAAAGGCAAAACTGTTTAAAACTGCCAGACTTGAGAAGCACGAAATGCCAAAGGGCAAAATAGTCTTTGCACGCAGGGTTTTGAAATAACCCATTATGAGCATTTAATGCTCTGTGCGAAGAACGAGGCGACGAACGGTTATTCCAGCAACAAACAGACACGCGCGCAAGAGGCATGTCTTCTCCACGGGCGGCCGACCTGGCGACAACGTACGAAAGGAGAGATAACACGCCACCAACGACCCTCACGATCATTGATGGCGCGTTGGGGGCACTGTTACAGTTTGGCCCACATGTAACATGGGCCGACCCAACCCACGAACCGGGTCGGGTGCAAGGCTGATAAGCCACTATTTTATGGTTTATCTTGTGCTTAATTGAGTGGATTTTATCAACTCTTTACCCACTTATTCATACTATTTGCATGGTTTTACATTTGCCTTCCTAATTATGTGCTTTGATTGAAAACATGCTTCTTTGGCCTTAAGTTTCCTACGTTTAATCCTCTCTTATTACCATTAGATGCCTTGATATGTGTGTTAAGTGATTTCAGAGATTACAGGACAGGAATGGCTCAGAGGATGGAAAGGAAGCATGCAAAAGTGGAAGGAATACAAGAAGTTGGAGAAATTGCTAAGCTGTCCAGCCTGACCTCTTCGCACTCAAACAGCTATAACTTTAGCTACAGAGGTCCAAATAATGCAGTTCCAGTTGCGTTGGAAAGCTAACGTCTGGGGCTTCAATTTGATATATAATTTTTTCCATAGCTACCCCGAAGTTAGGCGATGCAAACGCGTGAATGATGTGCCCGCGTCGCATCTGCGAACTTCAATCCACGCGGACACGTGGACGATGCCTCCGCATCACTTTCCCATGATCTGAACGTAACAGAAATCGCAGGGGACGATTTCTGGGCTATTTTTGACCCAGTTTTTAGCCCAGAACACACAGATTAGAGGCTATCAAGTGGGGGAATGCATCCATTCATAATCATACTTTTCACAAGCTCACAATTCATAATTTTAGATGTAGTTTTTAGAGAGAGAGGTTCTCTTCTCTCTCTTAGGATTTAGTTTTAGGATTTAGGATTATTTCTTCTTCATTACAGGTTTAATGTTCTTTTTATTTATTTTCTCAATTTTGTTTATGAACTCTTTATGTTTAGATTGATTTTCTATTTAATATATTTTGAGGTATTTCAGATTTAAGATTGCTTTGCTTTATTTATATTGATGCTTTTAATTTAATTTAGATATTTTCTTCCTTTTGGCTTTGGTTAAGTAATTGGTAACGCTTGAGCTGTCAACTAAAGCAGTGGTTGAAATTGGGAGTTGCTCCAATAACTCTAGTCTTTCCATAGGAATTGACTAGGACCTGGGGATTAAGCTAATTAATCCACTTGATTTACCTTCATAGTTAGAGGTTAACAAAGTGGGATTAAAATCCAATTCTCATCACAATTGATAAGGATAGGACTTCCAGTTCCAATACCTCGCCAAGAGTTTATTTTATTATTACTATTTTATTTTTCTTATCATTTAACATACTGCTTCCTTACTTTCAAAACCCCCAATTTACAAGACTCATAACCAATAATAAGAACATACTTCCCTGCAATTCCTTGAGAAGACGACCCGAGGTTTAAATACTCGGTTATCAATTTTAAAGGGGTTTGTTACTTGTGACAACCAAAACATTGTTAAGAAAGGTTGATTGCTTGGTTTAGTAACTATACTTGCAACGAGAGTTTACTATAACCTCTAAACCGTCAGTTTTCAGTTCTTTCAAAATGGCGCCGTTGCCGGGGAATTGCAAACGTGTGCCTTATTATTGGTTATTGTAAATATATGCTTTTTGCTTGTTTATTTTTTTTTATTTTTGTTTTTATTTTTTGCTTTTTCATAAATTAAGAGGTTATTGGTTTTTATTTAGTTATTAAAAATTTTTTCAAAAATTTGTTCTTCGTGTTCATCTTGACCTTCAAGTTGTTCTTAGTTGTTTTCTTCGTTTTGATCTAAAAATTTTAAGTTTGGTATCATTTTATTATTTTTCTCTTTCCTCATTAAATTCAAAAATTCAAAATTTAAAACTCTGAATTTCAAATTTCAATATTTAATTTCTAAAATTCAAAAATCAAAACTCAAAATTTAAAAATTTAAATTTCAAATTTCAAAATTTTAAATTTCAAAATTCAAATTTTAAAATTTAAAAACTCAAAATTAAAAATTTAATTTTTCAAATTCAAAATTTTTTATTTCAATAACGTTTTAATTTAAATTTGTTTTTATTTTCGTTTTTAATTTTTATTAGCTACCATGAATTCTCACCCCTCTCGCTTTGAGTTTGGTTCTAATGCTGTTGAAAGGAATGGAAGCTATAACAGGAACATGCATCAAGGTCAGAATAACCAGAGATGGAAGGAGCCACGAGGATCTGATCAACCCTTTAGGCAACAACACCTTCCAAACTATCACAGACAAAGACCATTCCACGATGCATACCAAGACAATAGTTATGGTGGACCCTTCCATGACAACCAACATCCACCAAATTACTATAGTCGAGAGCCATTCCAGGGGGCATACCAAGATGATAGATATGATGGACCCCCATCATATGCCTATGAACCTCCTCAACATAGCTTTGAACCACCACACTCACAAGCCATCTACCACCATTCACCTCCATATGACCATAACCCGTATCCACCATACCAACCACCTTATGAGCCAAATGAACCATACATAGAACCACCCTCATTCCAACACAATTACTCCCAAGAACCACCACCTCGCTATACATCATGTCCATCTCCATCACCCCAAGAATCAACGGAGCAACTCAAGGAAACATTTGAAAAATTTAATGCAACCCTTCACCAATTGAATCAAGCAATAAATCAATTATCTTCCTGATGTTCGGACACTCAAGAAACCCCCATGGCTTCATGTGGACAATCTAATGAAGAATGTAGCATGAAAGAGATACTAGAAACTCCAGTGGACAGTACGGAGCATGACTTTGTTCTGGAACAAGTGGAGGAAGTTGTAATTATTGAAGAGGAAGAAGTGGTTGCAGACTTAGGAGATGCTGAACCTCCTTCCAAGGCGATTGAAATTGATGCTGAGGAGGGTGTACAACCTCCAAGGCATATCATGGTTGAAGACTTGGAAGAGGTCGATCAAGAGATGGAGATTAAAGAAGAAGAAGCACAGCCTCCCATGCCCTCGGTAAGTAATGAAGAAGAGATTGAATTGGAAGAAAGCTACCAAGAGGAAGATGTTGAAATTGAAGAAGCTTGCAAAGAGGTGGAAGTTGTCAAAGAGCACAAGGGAGTGGAGCTTGGAATCACCTTGCTAAAGTTATTGGAGACCCCTTCCCCTAAGTTGCCATCATCCTTCACAACATTCAAGTGGGTAAAATTCATATCCCTTAGCTTTCTAATTCCACTTGAATATGGGCTACTGGAGACGGATGGTCAACTTAGAGCTCTTTGTGACATTAAAAGTAAGAGGAAGATGGTCAGTGGTAAGAATTATCCTGCAAGGTTCATTATGGTTGGAAGCTTTAAGTTTAAATGCAAAGGTTGGTATAAAGCTCAACTGAATGGGTCTAGGAAGCTGTTTGGATGTCTCAGTGAGAATTCTGACTGTTCACCACCCAAGTGGAAAAATGATGATCAACAAGAAAATGGGTGCAAAGGCAAGGTCTGGGACCCCGGTATTCAATCTAGAAATCAGCACTCTTGGGTCCTTGTCACTTGCTTCAACTTGCTTCAAGGCTTTCTGCGCCTAGTTTGGGATCCCGGAGGACACTGGAATTACAAACATTGGTGGAGATTCCTGGACGAGTTCAAGCACAAGCCACCATAACAAAGGACTCCCCAAATGTCCAACTTAAGGACTTTAACTAAAAGTGCTAGGTGGGAGACAACCCACCATGGTATGATCGTTCCTTTTTCAATTTTAATTTTATTTCGTTTTGTTTGTTTTTGAGTTTTATTTTATTTCATTGAACCTGGAATAATTCATAACATCTGCATACTGCATTCTGCATTCAGATTTAAAAAAAATGCACGCGACGCGGCTGCGTCGCTGACGCGTCCGCGTCACCAGTGCGTTAGGAGGAAAAGAAATTGAACAGAGAGTCACGCGAAAGCGTGGCTGGAGGCGCGCCTGTAGCATAATTTGACCCCACGCGACCGCGTCACTGACGCCTCCGCGTCATGTGGAAAATATGCCTCCCACGCGTCCGCGTCACCCACGCGAACGCGTGGCTCTGTAAAATCGACGTAACAAGGGTGTATGGCAGAAAGTTGAGCTGGAGTTGGGCTGGACTCGTGCTGGAAGCCCAAGCCTCACCACACGAACGCGTGTCCCACGTGGCCGCGTCATTATCAAAATATAGCCATCCACGCGATCGCGTCACCCATGCGATCGCGTCACCCTAAGATTTGGCAAAATGTATTTTAAACAGAGAGTTGCGCGAACGCAAGGCTGCACTCGCGCCAATCGCACAAATTAGGCCACGCGTCCGCATGCCCCACGCGTCCACGTCGCCTAACCTTATTGCGCACCACGCGACCGCATCACCCACGTGACCGCGTCGCCAGCGTCGCACAACCTATCCAGATTAGTGCTAATTTTCTTATCTTTTCTTCTCTAATCCTAATTTTTCTATCTTTTCTTATTCTTTCTTCGTCCTTTTCTTACTTTCTTCTTCTTCATCCCTCTTCACTTCTATTCTATTTCATTTAATTTAATTGCATACTTTCATTCTTTGTATTATTTTCATTGGTGTTAGAATTTATTTGGGTCATTATTTTTTATATATTTTTGTGGATTATTCAAGATTTGTTTGTCAATTATATATTACTTTTTAAAGGGTTGCTTGCATGTTCAATTTAATACTTTCAATAGCTTATTTACCATGCATGCTATGTGTTTGTGAAAAAGCTCATATGGCATTATGCATTTTTCTAGATTATTCCATTCTACTATTCTGATGCCTGTTTTTCAAAAATTTCCTTTTTATATTTTATTAATTTAATATAATTGCTCTTACAAATAGGTTGTTAGTATGAAAGACTTAGTAATTTAAATTGGATATTAAATGCTTGATCTATGCTACTCATGCCTTTGCCTGCATGCCAATAAACACCTTGCATTTAATTGTCTTCATATGCACTGCTATATTTCCATTTATGATTTTTCACATGTAGTCATGACCATGTGTTAACATCATTTATTTTTTTTAATGTGCATTAATTACCACCTCTCCCATTTTCTTCCTTGCTCTATCCCTTTAAATTTAAGTTACTTTCTTCTTTCCTTTTCAGGATGGCCACCAAGAAAGGTGAAAAGAAAGCTACTCCCAAACCACCGGCAAGGAAAGTAACAAAAAGAGCCCCAGCTAAGAAACTACAACCCGTCCACCTGCACATCTCAGCATGCACCGAGGACGGTGCAATCTTTAAGTGTGGGGAGGTCGATACCGATCTCCATGGGTTAGTCACTCTTCTATCTCAACACCAATGGTTTATTTTCCTTGTTAGTTGTTGTATTTGCATGTTTGATTGCATATTTATTTGATTTTGTGCATATTTTACCACTTGGTTGAAGTAATATTTTCTTTTTTAAGAAATCTTTTAAGAGCATTTCACTAATTTGAATAAAATTTAATGTTACACTTGTTTGAAGAAATATTATACTGGAACATGGTTTAGAGCTCGAACACACAAAACCTGTGAGATTTTTGAGCCTATTTGAATTGGTTGTATTTTACCAACCAATATTTTATTTTTGGTGTGTTTTTCTCTCTAAAATTGTGATCTTTGTCTTGCTTAATTCTATATTTTCATGGTTTGATGTATGCATGCACTTGTATGATTGAGGCCTTTGTTTCACTAAGCTTACATACCCATATGGCCTTAACCTTTCATTATCCCTTGCAAACCAATGTTGAGCCTATTATACCCCTTTGTTCTTTACTTTAGCACATCATTAACTCTAAGCAGAAAACAATAATGTCCTTAATTTGAATCCTTAATTAGCTTAGACTAGTGAGAGTGCTTATGAATTAAGTNNNTTAATTAAGGATTCAGATTTTAGTCCACTTGGCCAAATACAATCCTACCTTGACCCTAACCCCATTACAACCCTTAAAATACCTCTTGATATGTGTATCTGTGCATTAAATTTATGTTGATTGTTAGATGAAGAGCAAGCCTTAGAAAGCAAGGTTAGTAGAGAATTGAGAGAATTGAACCTTAAACACTTGAGTGATTAGAGTGTATACACTACCAATGAGGGTTCGATGCTTAATCCCTTGTTCCCTGCTTTCATGAGCTATTTTCTTCTTGCAAGTCCATTTGTACTTCATTTTCATTATTTGAATTAGTGAAATCCAGTTCATATTTCTTCTTGAAAGATTTGTTTACTTTTAACTAAGTAGGTAGAAACATTTTGCATGTAGTTGCATTCATATAGATAGGTTGCATTGCATACTCTCTATCATTTCTCTTCACTCCTTTATACCTTCTCTTGAGCTTAGCATGAGGACATGATAATGTTTAAGTGTGGGGAGGTTGATAAACCACTATTTTATGGTTTATCTTGTGCTTAATTGAGTGGATTTTATCAACTCTTTACCCACTTATTCATACTATTTGCATGGTTTTACATTTGTCTTCCTAATTATGTGCTTTGATTGAAAACATGCTTCTTTGGCCTTAAGTTCCCTATGTTTAATCCTCTCTTATTATTATTAGATGCCTTGATATGTGTGTTAAGTGATTTCAGAGATTACAGGGTAGGAATGGCTCAGAGGATGGAAAGGAAGCATGCGAAAGTGGAAGGAATACAAGAAGTTGGAGAAATTGCTAAGCTGTCCAGCCTAACCTCTTTGCACTCAAACGGCTATAACTTTAGCTAAAGAGGTCCAAATGATGCAGTTTTAGTTGCGTTGGAAAGCTAACATCTGGGGCTTCGATTTGATATATAATTTGCCATAGCTGCCCGAATTTAGGCGACGCGAACGCGTGAATGACGCGCCCGCTGTCGCATCTGCGAACTTCAATCCGCGCAGACGCGTGGACGACGCCTCTGCGTTACTTTCCCGCGACCTGAATGTAACAGAAATCACAGGAGACGATTTCTGGGCTATTTTTGACCCAGTTTTTAGCCCAAAACACACAGATTAGAGGCTATAAAGTGGGAGAATGCATCCATTCATAATCATGCTTTTCACAAGCTCACAATTCATAATTTTAGATGTAGTTTTTTGAGAGAGAGGTTCTCTCCTATCTCTTAGGATTTAGTTTTAGGATTTAGGATTATTTCTTCTTCATCACATGTTTAATATTCTTTTTATTTATTTTCTCAATTTTGTTTATGAACTCTTTATGTTTAGATTGATTTTCTATTTAATATATTTTGAGGTATTTCAGATTTAAGATTGCTTTGCTTTATTTATATTGATGCTTTTAATTTAATTTAGATATTTTCTTCCTTTTGGATTTGGTTAAGTAATTGGTAACGCTTGAGCTATCAAATAAAGCAGTGGTTGAAATTGGAAGTTGCTCCAATAACTCTAGTCTTTCCATAGGTATTGACTAGGACCTGAGGATTAAGCTAATTAATCCACTTGATTTACCTTCATAGTTAGAGGTTAATAAAGTGGGATTAAAATCCAATTCTCATCACAATTGATAAGGATAGGATTTCCAGTTCCAATACCTCGCCAAGAGTTTATTTTATTATTACTATTTTATTTTTCTTATCATTTAACATACTGCTTCCTTACTTTCAAAACCCCTAATTTACAAGACACATAACCAATAATAAGAACATACTTCCCTGCAATTCCTTGAGAAGACGACTCGAGGTTTAAATACTCGGTTATCAATTTTAAAGAGGTTTGTTACTTGTGACAACCAAAACGTTTGTAAGAAAGGTTGATTGCTTGGTTTAGTAACTATATTTACAACAAGAGTTTACTATAACCTCTAAACCATCAGTCTTCAGTTCTTTCAGAGGCGTTCAAACACCGACCCGGACACGCGTCCCGGACAGCTCGCTACTACAGTTGTATAAGGAAGCTTCGAGGAAGGTGGGTTCTGCCCTTGTGGGGCCCGCTTTTGACATGGTATATATGGGGAGGATCCTACTCCTCCCCCAAGGTACGTCACATACCATTCTCACATCTTTCGCCTGCACACTTGACTGATTAGAGCGTCGGAGTGTCTTTGCAGGTGACACCCCCCTTTCCACACGAAGAGCTCGAGACGTCGGCTACTCCAACCAAGTAACTCGGAACCAGGCGAGATCCCCGCTCATCAATTGAAGTACCAACCCGAACTGTCCGGTACTCGACTTACCGTACAAAATTATTTTCAGATATTTAATGATTTAAATTTAAAAT
>NC_029791.2:96934769-96957918 GCF_000816755.2 Arachis ipaensis
TTATTAATACTAAAAAAATATTTAAATAATTTTTAGCTATTATAATTTAATGTTACACAAATTACAAAATTCTATTATTATTGTTCATTTTAACAAAAAAAATTGTTAAACATATGCAATTGTTCATAATATTTTGGAAGTGAGATTTTAACTAATATTTTTTAAAAAATGATAAAGATATTTACCAACAATTTCTCTTGCATGGTCAAAGAAAATGTATAAATATTAAACTCATAATGACAAAAAAAAGTGATTATCCATGTTATGTTTATAAAGATGCATGTATCACTCTTGAATTGCTACAAAATAATAGAAAATTCATAGATGTCATGAATGAAGTAAGTTTCGAAAAACCTTAAGATCATATATCAAAAGGTTGTCATTTCACTAACTTCCAATAATAATATTTCAAAAGCAGAACATATCAGAAATAACTTTGGCATGAGCTTTCAAATGATATTTTGTATAACTGAAAAGTAATATTAAACATAAAAGAGATGAGTTTTATTAACTGCAAGTAATAAAAAAATTTTAATTATTAAGTTAATTAAATTTTAACACTATTATATATTATGTGCAGAGTTAACTCTTAAGGAATGAATCTTCTCAATTTTTTTCTTAATTTTTTGGTAAAATGTTATCTCTCACCTTATATTCTTTAGGTGAGACCAAGAAAAAATATGTGATAGAAGATATTAAATGATTAAAGATCACATTTTACTAAATAATTGAGAGAAAAAATTTGAGAAGATCCACTCACATCCTCTTGTACTCTTAGCAATTGAAGTTAAAAGTTATTGTTAGTCCTAAATATGTTAGTCTTTTGCAATATATTTAAACAAAAAAAAATATACATTTGATAAAATTATTACAGTTTTATATCATGGAAAAGAGGTTTTAGCTTTATTTGTGGTGATGGGATACGACAACAATATTTCAAATGACATTGTATTTTTACTCCTTTATAGCAGAAATAAGATACATTAAAATTCAAAATACCACTAAATGTAATTGATGATTCGATTATTCAAGATCTAACCCAATTTTCCTCAAGCAATATTGTTAGTGAAAACCAAATTTATAATTTGAAAAGATACTCATATAGTTAGTAGGTATTACTATGAAACACGTGATAAAATATTTTAGCAGTATCATGATGTTTTTATGTTATACAACAAATATTTTTATTTTGGGAGAAAAAATAGTTATACTTGCCGAAGACTGTAGACCTATAAAACACGGACACAAGACATACAAATACACAAATTTTAATTTTTTTTCTTTATATCCCATGGGGATACAACATATTTTAATTTTGATGCAATATAACATGTGTACCAAATCACGGAATATCATTTCAGCAAAAATAACTAATTTTTACATTAACAGTGTGAATAATCAACCAAAAGAATGAATACGATTAGACAACCTTGTAAATTATTTTACAATGTTAGTATATCAAAATTAAACCATATATAAAATATATGATATTTTTAGATAAATAATAATAATATTTAATATTTTATTCATATTAAAATATAAATTAAATTTTAACTATTTTTAATATTTTTAATTATAAAAAGATTTAATAATAATATATACTATTTCTAAACTTATTTTAAAAATATAAGTTAAAAATAAAATTAGACATGATTGACACGTGATAGTATTTAAGTATGTCCAAGCGTGTTTAGGAAAGCATTTTGTATTTTTTATTAAGATATACGGTTTGACCCGAAAGACACGCGTGTTGGTCAAGTGTTGAATAAGTGTCGTGTCGTGTCCGAAATGTGTCCCACACGTGGACACTGCAACTTGAAAAAGTGTATATTCTTCTTAATTTTAGACAAATCCTTCCTATCATTCCATGAGAATCAAGACAAGATTTTACATTCAATTGTATATTTATCTTGATGGTTATCAGTGGCTAAGAGAAGGGGGGTTGAATCTTAGCCCATTTTCGCTTGACAACACTTGCTGGCCTTAGAAATTGCTTCTAGAGACTTTTTGTCTTTTTATCTCGTCACTAGCCACAAGACTTTTTATTTTGTCTCGTCCCAGCCACAAGACTTTTCTTTTTGTCTCGTCAATCAACACGAGATAGTTTTGGTTTTATCTCCTGTTGCAGCAGAAATAGAAATGGAGTAGAAGAAAGAAAATATTACACCAAAATATATCCTGGTTTAGCTGCTAAGTGCAGTGCAGCTTACATCCAGTCTCTATCACAACAATGATGGAATTTCACTATAATCATCCTTGATTACAAACACCAATTCTCCCTAGGAACTACCCTTCCTATCCGGGACAAGTCCAGAATCTAAACCCAAACTGAACTTGACTTGGTCACTGCCAAACTTTCAACTGTAAAGTGCTAACCCAACTTACAAGGGGATTTCCACAGAATCATAAAACACAACACAGATGTACAAAGGAACTCTAAGGACATCTATGGCTTTTTCTTTTAATTTTTCACTCTCTGCCTTTTTCCGCTCTATGGCTTTTTCATACAAACCTCACTGTTTGCCTTTTCCATGAGACTCAAGACATGACAAAATTAAACAGAAAAATTACAAAATGAGAACATTGAAGGAGAAAAAATTCTGTCAGCTTAGAGAGCTATGAGAACCCTGTGCTTTGCACTCTCACTCCTTGAATCAACCCTAACTGTTCACCCTTACTTATAGGGAGAAGCCTCCATGGTTGAAACCAAACAAACCAAGCTAATCTTCTTCTTCTTCAAGTAAAACCGGTTTGGCCAGAAAGAGAGAGCAGAGATAACCCATGCAAAACCCAACATACAATTACCTCTAGTCCTTCCTTGGTCACCACTCTTCATCCCGAGCCCTTCATTCTTGCCTTGCTCTCCAAGATGAACTTCTGGCCCTTGATGGTTCATGATGATGATAGCTTCATCTGCTCCAATCTCTGCCTCTTCCATCACGTAGCCACTCTAGCTACCTCCTGTGATAGTTGAGCAGAATCAGAGACAAGCCATCCTCTCCAAGGATCTTCTTCTTTGATGGCCGAGATCTTCACTTCCATTTTTGGTATGGAGGAGCCAAGATCTCATCACTATATCTTACCACAAGTGTGAGAGGATCTTAGCCACAGCATACTTTTAGTTTGCTTTTTCTTGCCATCATTTTGATGGTCTTTAGGCGTGCTTCTTCTTCTCTACGGTAGCTTGCTATAGCTTTCATGGTTGGTTGTTTAATGACCGAAAGAGATGAAGAAAGTTAAAAGAGAGAGGAAAGAGAAATTTGAACATTAACTAATGGATTTTGACAAAGTAAATTAAATGTTCATTTTCCTTTTTTTCTCGGTGGCGTGTAGCAGTAAAGGAGCCATCAAATCAATTGTATAATCTCTCTCATATTTCCCATACATTTATTAACTTCACTTAAATGAGATTTGAATTCCATCACATGGTGAAGTATGAGATCCATTGGAGACATAAGGTAATAAAAACATTTGCTTTCCTTCTCCATTGGTTTCGGATCATGCATGAGAAACAATTTGGGCTTGTATCAATAATAAGTAAAACTGGCCCAAGTGATCATAACAATCAATTCAGCCATATGGATCAAGAAAATATTGTATCAATGCTGAATGTTATTTTGATACGGGCTTGCAACAAATTTCTTATATTTTCGGCCCAAAAAACAAATAATTATTTCAGCCATGGTCTCATCAGTTTAATATTAGGGCTGAAAAACCAGCCCAATATAAACCTGCATTGCAAAATTATTCAATCAACATATGAAAATTAAGATCAAAATAATAATCTTACAATTAATCACATTTATAATGTTTGATCATCACTTAAATTAAAACTGGAGTTTTCCAAACTCATCAATCTCCCCCTTGATGTCAAACATTATAAAAATTGAAATGGAAAGAAATTTAAGATTTGAGTAAAGAATACTCCCTTTGAATATTTGAATTTCTCCCCCTTTCAAATTGTCACATGGCTCCCCCTTGATGTATGCTTATTTTACCAAGGGAAGCTTCATACCTGTAACAATTTTTATCAAGCCTAAGGCAACAATGTTATTCAACATATTCAGTAAGCAATATTGAATGGCTTGATTTATGAGCAGAAGTGAATGATAATCAAAACTCATTTGTTATCAATAATTTGATTTTTTGCTCAATCTTTCACACAAAAAATATGTTGTAAAAACATTTTCCAATCATCACATCAGAACAAGTTATTTATAACCAACAAATATTGTTAAACAGGCAAGGTTATCTCAAAACATAGAAGTTATGTACATGTCCCAAATTAAAGGAACTGTCAAAAATAAACCCAAAACAGCCATCATTATATCAAGGTAAAACAAAATATATCACAATTATAATCAACCAAATATTTTACCAAGATAAACAACAATCAACAGCAGCAATCACAAGATAAAACAAATGAATTATCAACATGCATTATCAAGCATTAGCTGTATCATTTTAACAAGGGTGATCATGAATTCTTAAAAGAATTTCATCCCCTGTTTTCCAGTTTCTAGTTCCCCTGTTTTTCAGTTTCAATTTTCAGAACCAATTCCTCCCCCTTTTGGCATCAAGGGGCACCTGCAAAAAGAATAGGACATAGCAGATAGAATATCCAAAATATTTCCAATAGTGTCCACAAAGTATCACAGAGTTATGGTGCCAACAGTACCAAACCAAAATAGAGAATCAAATTGAGCCTAAGTGTGCCAATATCAAATACTTAAACAGAAGATTAGTCATCAGAGGACTGAAGATCAGATGCTTCAGCCCCTTCGTCACTCGCCGTTCCCGGATCCTCATCAAGACTTTCTAGCATCAATCTGACTTTATCTTTGCATCTTCCCTAAGCCTTCTCATTTTCATACGCTAACTTGCATCCTTCTTTATGAAATTGTATCATGAGTTCTGACATATTTGAAAATTCAGTGAGGATTTTCTTAATGGATTCGGTTGCCTTACAACATGCAGATGCGGAAATATATTCAGCTTCAGCTGTGGATAGAGCCACTATGACTTGCTTTTTGCTTGACCACATATTGAGTGAGCCTCCAAGGAAGCAACACATGCCGGATGTACTCCGTCTATCCACCCTATCTCCCGCATAATCTGCATCACAAAACCCTACTGCACAAAAGTCATCAGATTTAGGATACCACAAGCCATAATCACTAGTTTCCTTAATGTATCTAATGATGCGCTTAACAGCTGAAAGATGGGATTCTTTTGGGTGAGATTGAAACCTTGAACATACACCCACACTTTGAACAATGTCCGGTCTAGAAGAGGTAAGGTACATGAGTGAACCTATCATTCCTCTATACCTTATTTCATCCACATCTTGGCCATCATCATCCTTTTCAAGTTTAGTGTTAGGATGCATTAGTGTTCCCATTGTTTTGGAACTTTCTAGGCCAAATTTTTTGATAAGTTCTTTTGCATACTTTCCTTGGTGAATAAAAGTACCACTAGGAGTTTGTTTAATTTGAAGGCCAAGAAAGAAAGTTAGCTCTCCCATTAAACTCATCTCAAACTCACTAGTCATGAGTTTTCCAAACTCTTCACACAAGGACTCATTTGCCAAACCAAATATAATGTCATCCACATAAACTTGAACAAGGAGAATGTCATCATTAGATGCTTTAATAAATAAAGTTGTGTCGGTGGTTCCCCTTTGAAAGTGATTTTCTAATAGGAAGGCACTAAGCCTTTCATACCAAGCTCTTGGAGCTTGTCTAAGACCGTAAAGGGCCTTTGAGAGTTTAAAAACATGATTTGGAAAATCTTTATGTTCAAAGCTGGGGTGTTGAGCCACATACACTTCTCTATCAATAAAGCCATTAAGAAAAGTACATTTAACATCTATTTGAAACATTTTGAAACCCTTATGGGCAGCATATGCAAGAAGCAACCTAATTGCTTCCATTCTTGCTACATCAAAATCTATACCCTCTTCTTGATCGTAACCTTGGGCCACTAATCTAGCCTTGTTACAAACAACTTGTCCATCCTCACCAATTTTATTTTTAAACACCCACTTAGTACCCGTAACTTTCTTACCATCCGGATGAGGTACTAGTGTCCAAACCTCATTCTTGTTGAATTGAGCAAGCTCTTCTTGCATTGCTTTGACCCATGATGGATCTTCAAGAGCTTGTTTGACATTGTTGGGCTCCATTTGTGACAAGAGTGCAAAGTTGCTTGGTTCGGATTGCCTTTTGGTTGAGGATCTTGTTGTTACACTTTGAGAGGGATCACCAATTATAAAGTTATGAGGATAACCCCTCATAGACTTCCATTCTCTAGGCTTCCAGAGTGGTGTTGAGCTTTGATGAGTTTCTGGTGGTCTCACTGTTTCAGTTTCTCGTGTCTGCTCAGGAGACAAAATGGAAATGTCTCCTTCAATCTGACGAGACAAAATTGGACTGGCAGATTCTTCATTTTGAGCAGATTTGGGTTTTCTTTACTTGTTCCAGCTTCTTTACAATCTGAATCATTATCTATCACAGTACTGGAAATTAAATTAGAATCACAAAAAGTAACATGTATGGATTCCTCTATGTTCCTATGCTCTTTGAGATAAATTCTATAGGCCTTGCTAGCATTGGAGTATCCAACAAACATTCCTTCATAGGATTTTAGATCAAATTTTCCAAGGTTTTCTTTATTGTTAAGTACAAAGCATTTGCATCCAAAAACTTAAAAATACTTAGATTTGGAGGGGTTCCTTTCCATAGCTCATAAGGAGTTTTCTTCAACCCTTTTCTAATAATTGTCCTATTCAAAATATAACAAGCTGTATTTACAGCTTCAGCCTATAGAAATTTAGGAATCTCATTCTCACAAAGCATGGCCCTAGTCATCTCTTGAAGGCTTCTATTCCTTCTCTCAACCACCCCATTTTGTTGAGGGGTTCTAGGGTATGAAAAGTTATGAGAGATTCCAAAGTCATCACAGAATTTTTCAAAATCTTGGTTTTCAAATTTTCTTCCGTGATCACTTCTCAAATGGATAATTTTAAAATCTTTTTCATTTTGAATTTTCTTGCAAATAGTTGAAAAGGCATGAAAAGCATCATTTTTATGAGCAAGAAAAAGTACCCAACCAAATCTAGAATAATCATCTACCACCACAAGACCATATTGTTTACCTCCTAAACTTTGAGTTCTTGTTGGACCGAAAAGATTAATGTGTAACATCTCTAATGGCCTTTTGGTTGAGATTCCATCTTTTAGTTTAAAAGAGGATTTTACTTGTTTACCCAATTGGCAAGCATCACAAGTAAGATCCTTATCAAATTTGATATTTGGAATTTCTCTAACCAGATTTTTCTTAACTAGCTTAGAAATTTAGTACATGCTAGCATGACCCAACTTTCTATGCCATATCCATTTTTCAGATTCAAGAGAAGTAAAACATGTTACATTTTGTTCTTTCAAGTCCTCAAGAGTCAATCCATACACATTATTGCACCTTTTAGCTTCAAATAAAATATCCTCTGTTTTCTCACAAACAACCAAACACACAAACTTTCTAAAAATAACTTCAAAACCTAAATCACACAATTGGCTAACACTAAGTAAATTCTGTTTCAAACCATTAACAAGAAGAACATCATTTATACAAGATGAAAAGCTTTTACCAACTTTTCCAACAGCCACTCTTTTTCCTTTTGCATCATCACCAAAAGTGACAAGTCCTCCATCATATTCATCAAGCTTTATGAAGAAGGTTGTCTTTCCAGTCATATGCCTAGAGCATCCGCTGTCCATATACCACATATTCTCCTTCCGTTTGGATGCTAGGCACACCTACAAAACAAGCTCAAGTGACCTTAGGTATCCAAATTTTCTTGGATCCTTTCACGTTAAACCATCTCTTATGTCCTAAGCCATTATAATAAAAAACAACCTTGTAAACTTTATCATCTATCATCCTTTCACCAAAAAAGCATTATATGGGAAAGTGTCCAATTCGGTTACATAACCTACAAAATCTTGGAGTTGTTGTTTTGTTAAAGCTTCTTGGGTTTTGAAATCTTGTATCATTGGAAGATGAAGCAATATTTTCAAAATGAGATTTTTCAACAGATTTATAAAACCCCAAGCCAGCTTTATCATAAAGAGGTTTTTGGCTAGCCAAGATTTGATTCAGATTTTCAGAACTTTGTGTGAACTTGGCTAAGTCTTCTTTAAGCCTTTTGACCTCTTTAAGCAACTCTTCATTCCTTCTAAAATAATCAACATATGCAACAACCGAATGGTCACTTTCACAGCTCCTAAGTTGGGCTTTTAACTGCTTATTTTCTTCAACAAGATCACAAGCAGTTTCGGCCTCCCTTAGCTTTTCTTTTAGAAATCCATTTTCTGCTTTAAGGATGATAATTTGTTGTTCAAGTTCTTGATTATCCAGCAAAAAGCATCTTATTTTTTCAGAAAGGTGATCTATCATAAGATGAAGAGATTCAGTGTCAGGGTTGGGAACGATTACCTGTTCAACGTGGTCAGCCATAAGGCATGGTTGAGACTTTGTTTCAGATTCTTCATCGTCTTCAGAATCATTTTCAAGATCTTGCCATGATGCCATTAGTCCCTTTTTCTTTCCTTTCTTTGGTTTTTCTTCCCTTTTCAACTTAGGGCAGTCAGATTTGAAATGTCCCGTTTCTTTGCAGTTGTAGCAAGTCACCTTGCTGAGATCTTTCTTCTGTTTTCTTGAGCTGCCTCCTTTGCCTCTCTCCTTGAGCTTCACCATTTTCCTAAATTTTTTTGCAAACAACACAAATTCATTTTCAGATGAGTTATCACTGGATTCATCATCCAGAGGGTTAGTAACAGATGAGAAAGCTATTCCTTTCTTTTTTGAATCTTTTTTCAAATAGGTGTTCCGAGGGTTACCTGAAACTATAGGTCGATCTCGGATGAGATCTTCTGTACTGGTCGGAGATGACGTGTCCGACTGGTGGGTGGCGGCCGGAGCTGTCATGTCCGACTTGTGGGATTGGCTGCACTGCTGATCCTTCATCACCGGAGGGTGGGGGTACCTGCAAGAGACTCCGATGCTTAAGTTAGCATGGGTATTAAACATGTTTTTAGTAGAATCAGAGTATGAGTTATACCTGGGTGCTCCAGTGTATTTATAAGAGTGTGGAGTGACCTTTTTAGATAAGATAAGTTAGTTCTCTTATCTTATCTTATCTTTGGGCGAGGTCAGCTTATCTTCAAGGGAACCGCCTTTATCTCTATAGGCTTGGACTGCCTTTGGATTTGGGTTGTGTTCCTCTATTTGGGCCCTTTTACTGGGCTTTCCTGTCGGTGTGGCCGAGCTCTTTAAAAATAGGTCGGATAGTCGAACCTGAGGAGGTCAGTTGCTTTATTACTGAACATCCCGGATCGAATAGCTCGACCAAGGATGTGAACAGTGCCCTTGTTTGAGCTCGGTCTTCTTTTTTGAGGCCGAATCCTTGACTTCGATCCTTCTCTAGTGAAGCCGAGCTCGAGCATTTTGTCGATCTCTTTCCTTGTAGAAATTTTGAATGTGGAACGTTTTCCTCTGAAAGCGCGCGCTTTTATATCAGTGCTCTTGTTCTTGGGAACGTGCGAGGGTTTAATACCTTCATTAATTGGTTTTAATTGCCCCGTTTTCCTTGACTTCTTATTTTGAATCTTGCGATCAGAAATGGTTTCTCTTCTTCATTTTTCTTTGTAACTTCTCCCTTCACTCTCTCGCTTTCTGTTTTCGCCTACATTTTGCCTTTCTTGCATTGCGGCGTCATTCGGCGATTTTCTGGGGATTCTGTCTTTCCATCTTCACTCTCCTTCGAAGTTTCTTCCTTCGTTCAGGTTGGCTTTTCTTTCTTTGTGCTTCTTTTGTTGTTTTTTCCTTCGGTTCTTTGGTAAAGTTTTGGTTTTGAATGCATGTTCGGAAAGCTTGAGTCTTTTTTCCTTGTCATGCTCGCTTGTCGCTGTGCTGCATGTTTTTTTGGTTTTTTATGAACCTGTTTTACTTTTCCCAGAAGGTTGGTCCTTTTGATGACTTTTTGTTTTGTTGATGATTTTATGATCCTTTGTAGAAAGTAACAATTTTTTCTAGTGGCTTGTTTGTTTTCTTGAAAAGATTGTTCCTTCTGTCATGCTGATAGCTTTTGCTAATGAACTTCGTGAAAAGATAACAGTTATTTCTTCGTGCTGTTTTGCTTATTCTGGGGGATTTCATTTTTCTGAAAAAGGTGACTTCTTTGATGACTTCTTCTTGATATGTTTTGTTATTTTGCTTGTTGATAAGCTGAGACTACGAATTTGGAAGGTAGCTATTTTGGTTTTGTCTGATTTGTAGCTTTCTGGGATGCTGCTTTTTTGAGAAAGGGTTTTTCTCTGCGAGCTTTAGTTTTGTAGGTTTTCCTGAATCCTTGTTCCCTGACTGCCTCCAAAGGATGCCCCTGGGCCTTCTGTGTGGGTCCTGGAGCTTTTCTTTTGTTGTTTGTGCTGAGTCTGCAATCTGCTGCTTTATTTTTGCTGCCCGAGTTATTTGTCTGATCTTGAGTAATCGTAGTAATTCGTCTTTTCTTTGGTTGTAGGACTAGTTGGCCATGTCTTCTCACAAAAATATTGTAGAGATGTCTTCTAAAGTTCCTAAGGGGATGTCCGATTGGTTGGACTCCCTTGTCTTAATGTGTGTTTCTGTGGTGGATGCTGAGTTTTGTGTAGAGCTGAGAAAACATCATAGGGTTTGTGGTAGCGGTGCCCAAGAGAGGGATTATGAGCTTGTAGCGCCTGATTCTGATGAGAGGGTTTGTTTTCCAACCTCGGTCGAGGGGGAGCGTCCCTTCTTTTATGCCTATGAATATTTCTTCAGCCAGTTGGACATTACCTTTCCTTTTACTGCTTTTGAGACCGACCTGTTATGGTCGTGTAACGTTGCCCCGTCCCAGCTTCATCTGAATTCCTGGGGTTTTGTCAAGATCTTTCAGCTGCTTTGTCAAGAGTTGGGTGTCGTACCTTCTCAGACTCTTTTCCTCTATCTTTTTGTTTCGGCCAAGCCCGGGGCTTCTTCCAAAAAGAAAGCTTCTTGGGTTTCTTTTAGATCTGCCCAGGGACATAAAGTTTTTACCATGTATGATGAGTCCTTCAAGGATTTTAAGAACTATTTCTTTAAAGTTCGAGCTGTTGAGGGGGCCCGCCCCTTTTTTCTTTTTGAGAATGATGAGCCTGCTTTTCCTCTAGAATGGCAACAGAATGTGACAGTGTCTCGTTATACTTGGGAGATGCTTGATGAGGTTGAGCGGGCTTTTGTAATTGTTCTTGAAGATATATGGGGGAACCTCCCCACCTTGATACCAAAAAGTTTTTGGGGGACCCGTCCCTGGTCCGAACTGTTTTGGGTACTGTCTAACTTGTTTTTATCTTTGTTTTTATCTTTGTTTTTAGCTTTGCTTCCTCTTTTGTGATTGTAACCCATTACTGTGGTTGGTTCTATTTTTCAGAGATGTCTAAAAATAATGAGTCCATGAAGGCCTTCAAGAAGGCAAGGAAGGCTGCTGCTGCTGCTAAAAACATGTTGGCCAAGGTGGCAGGAGAGGGATCTTCTCAAGTTCTGGTGAAGCCGCCTGTGCCAAGTTCCCCTGGGCTGAGGAAAATGATCCCTACTCCTCGGGTTCATCTGGCTGACCCTCCACAGACTTCTGTCGCTACTTCTGGTGCTCCTCCCAACAAAAATAAAAAAATAATTGAGCCTTTCAACCTTGATGCTCCTGACTTTGATGCGGTGGAGTTTGTCGACCAGCAGATCGGTCCTTATGGTACCCTCCCTATGGATGATGTATCACTCCTTCGCCATTTAGATTTTATAACTCAGAGTAGCATTAAGATGGCGCACATGGGAGCTGTTGTACCGAACTACCTAAAATCTTCCTCTTCATGCCACCAAAGCCTTCATGGAGGAGGCTAAACAGGAGTTCGATCGGATGAAGGGCTTGAAAGATGAGCTCGAAGTGAAAGTGACCAAACTGGAGAAGGAGCTGGAGAGCGAGAAGGCTAGCTCCCTTGCCTTGGCGGCTTCTGTGAGGTTGGCTGAGGACACGACATTGAGGCATAAAGACAGCTACGTCACATCCTATCGGGAGGTGATGCGTCTTAGGGAGAAGTTAGAGTCGGCCCGGGTTGACTATTCCGAGCTCCAGGGTTATCTTGTAGGCAGCGTTAATGCTGCTTATGAGAATCTGAAGGAACAGGTTCGGGTTCTGGCCCCGGAGGTCGACCTTACTCTCTTCAGCCTGGACAATGTTGTGAGGGATGGTAAGATTGTCTCTGACGACCCGGATGATGATGATGTCGAACCTCCCCCTGCGCCTGCTACCAAAGTGTCGACTTCTACAGTTCCTCCAGCTGGGGTCGTTCATCCAGAAGTAGATCCTGATTGCCAAATTTTGAATAGGGATGATGGCACAGTGGATGCATTGCCTCTCCAGGCTCGCCCTCCTTTACCCCGTGCTGATGCTGCCGAGAAGGCTTTGGATCTTAGCTAAATTTTCTGTCTGTTTGTGTATATTGCCCGGCTTGTGGGCTTTTAAACTCTTTATTGATGTTTTGCTGACTGTTGACACTTTTTAGTTTCTTGTTTAGCAACCTTATTTTGAAAAACAAAAAATAGCTTCCAAGTTCTTGGGGCTGATTTGGGTAGCCTCTTTGAACTTGTTTTTATCATGCCTGTTTGCACTTGCACCTTTCTAGGTTTTGAGAATGTTGGAGCCTTGCTTTTTCGACCACTTTGGATTGCTTTTGAGGCAACAAAAAACTAAAAATTTTTTCTAGTAATCCTGTTTCGTTTGGACCTTTTGTGAGGTCTCTGCCAGGTATTACTTTTGTAGCTTTCGAACTTTATGTGGGCCGACTTCGTCATGTCGGGTCAAGTTATTTTGTAATCCTCTTTCTTGGACCTTGTGCAGGTCTCTTTTAGGGATTACTCCTATAACTTTTACATTTTGGGCCGACTTCATCATGTCGGGCTCTTTTAAGTTATTTTTGTAATCCTCTTTCTTGGACCTTTTTCAGGTCTCTTTCAGGGATTACTTTTATAACTTGTGTATTTTTGGGCCGACTTCATCATGTCGGGCTCTTCTAAGTTATTTTTGTAATCCTCTTTCTTGGACCTTTTTCAGGTCTCTTTCAGGGATTACTTTTATAACTTGTGTATTTTTGGGCCGACTTCGTCATGTCGGGCCCTTCTAAGTTATTTTTGTAATCCTCTTTCTTGGACCTTTTTCAGGTCTCTTTCAGTGATTACTTTTATAACTTGTGTGTTTTGGGCCGACTTCGTCATGTCGGGCCCTTCTAAGTTATTTTTGTAATCCTCTTTCTTGGACTTTTTTCAGGTCTCTTTCAGGGATTACTTTTATAACTTGTGTGTTTTGGGCCGACTTTGTCATGTTGATCCCTTCTAAGTTAAAGTAATCCTCTTTTATAGGGTTGGCCAGACCTCTTTCCAGGGTTTACTTATAACTTTGGTTGACTTGGTCCGACTTCTTAACATCGGCCAGTCTTTTAAATCATTGCCTCCAGTCTTTCCAGTCTTTTATCACTTGGTGTCACGACCTAGGAAGCTCTCATTCGTCGAGTTCGGATAGTCTGTAGTAGCCCTTCCCAAGTACTTCTATGACTCGGTAGGGTCCTTTCCAGTTTGCTACCAACTTTCCTTCTCCGGGTTGAGTTGTTCCGATATCATTTCGGATTAGGATGAGATCATTCTCAGCGAAACCTCTTGGCACTACCTTTTGATTATATCTGGAAGCCATTCGACGTTTTAGTGCCTCCTCCCTGATCCGAGATCTTTCTTAGATTTCAGGAAGTAGGTCGAGCTCTTCCCTTTGAAGTTGGGAGTTGGCTTCTTCTTTGTAATGAACCACTCTAGGCGACCCTTCCTCGATCTCTACTGGAATCATTGCCTCCGTTTCGTATGCTAATCGGAAGGGTGATTCCTTTGTGGTGGAATGTGGCGTTGTTCGATATGCCCATAGGACTTGTGGGAGTTCTTCGGCCCAAGCTCCCTTTGCATCTTGTAATCTCCATTTCAGCCCAGCCAATATGACTTTGTTGGCAGCTTCGGCTTGTCCATTGGCTTGGGGATGTTCGACAAAAGTGAACTAGTGCTTTATGTTCAAGTCGGCTACTAATTTTCTGAAGCCTGTATCTGTGAATTGGGTGCCATTGTCTGTGGTGATGGAGTATGGGACCCCGAACCTTGTGACAATGTTCCTATATAGGAACTTTCGACTTCTTTGAGCAGTGGCGTTAGCTAGGGGTTCTGCCTCGATCCACTTTGTGAAATAGTCTACCCCTACTATGAGGAATTTAACTTGTCCCAATCCCTGAGGAAAGGGTCCGAGAAGGTCGAGTCCCCATTTTGCAAATGGCCAAGGTGAGGTTATGCTGATGAGCTCCTCTGGCGGGGCGATGTGAAAGTTGGCATGTTTTTGACATGGTGGACATATCTTTACGAACTCTGTGGCCTCCTTTTGTAGAGTTGGCCAATAAAATCCTGCCCGAAGTACTTTTTTGGTGAGTGCTTGTGCTCCGAGATGATTGCCACAGATGCCACTGTGTATTTCTTCTAGAACTTCCTTCGTATTGGAAGTTGGTACACATTTTAACAATGGTATTAAGATTTCTCTTTTGTATAGAGTATTGTTTATGATAGTGTAGTATTGTGCCTCCCGTTTTAACCTTTTTGCCTCCTTCTCATCTGTAGGAAGTGTTTCTGTTTTGAGGTAGTTAATTATAGGAGTCATCCATCCTTAATCTAGACCTGTTATGGCTAGGACTTTTTCCTCTTCTGAGATTGACGGGTTCTGTAGTATTTCCTGGATGAGGCTTCTATTGTTGCCTCCTGGTTTGGTGCTGTAGTATTTTCTTCTATTGTTGCCTCCTAGTATGTGATGGATCTCATATTCCCGGAGTTGTCCGAGCTGTTCCCTGGTTTTACCCAGGTATTTTTTCATAGTGGGGTCCTTAGCTTGGTAGCTCCCGCTTATTTGTGAAGTGATCACCTGTGAGTCGCTGAAGATAATGAGTCTTTGAGCTCCGACTTCTTTAGCCAGCTTTAAACCAGCTAGTAGTGCCTCATATTCCGCCTGGTTGTTTGAGGTAGGGAACCCGAATTTGAGAGAGAGTTCGATTTGGGTTCCTTGATTACTTTCAATTATCACACATGCGCCGTTTCCAGTCTTATTCGATGAACCGTCCACGTAGAGGTTCCATTCTGTGGGAGTTTTCGAGGTGTCTATAAATTCTGCAATGAAGTCGGCTAAGTATTGTGATTTGATGGCTCTCCGAGCTTCGTATTGAAGGTTGAACTCGGACAACTCGATTGCCCATTGTAAGATTCTGCCCGCTAGATCTGTTTTCTGTAATATCCTTTTTATGGGCTGGTTGGTCCGAACCTTAATGGTGTGAGCTTGGAAGTACGGGCGAAGTCGTCGAGATGTTAGTATGAGAGCATAGGCAAATTTTTCTATTTTTTGGTAGTTCAGTTCGGATCCTTGTAATGCTTTACTGATGAAGTATATAGGTTGTTGCCCTCTGTCGTCTTCTCGAACTAGTGCTGAGGCTACTGTCCGACTTCATACCGCGAGGTATAATATGAGTGGTTCTCCTTTTCGTGGCCGAGATAGGATAGGTGGCTGTCCTAGAAATCTTTTGAAATCTTGGAAGGCTTGTTCGCACTCCGTTGTCCATTCAAACTTCTTTCCTTTCCTTAGAGTAGCATAGAAGGGAAGAGATCTTATCGCTGATCCCGCTAGGAATCTGGACAAGGCTGCCAATCTCTCATTGAGTTATTGTACCTCTTTGACACAAGTTGGGCTTTTCATGTTGAGTATGGCCTGAAATTTATCCGGATTTGCCTCAATTCCTCTTTGTGTGAGCATAAAACCTAAGAACTTGCCAGCTTCTACTGCAAAGGTGCATTTTACAGGATTGAGTCGCATGCCATGCTTCCTTATAGTGTCGAACACTTGGGCCAGGTTGGACAATAATATCTCTTTATTTTGTGTCTTTATCAACATGTCATCTACATAGACTTCCATGACTTTTTCGATATGATCCGAAAAAACTTTATTCATTAGCCTTTAATAAGTAGCTCCTGCATTTTTGAGACCAAAAGGCATCACAATGTAGCAGTAGTTTGCTTTTGGTGTTAAGAACGAGGTTTTTTCTTGATCGGGTGGATGCATTAGGATTTGATTGTATCCGGAATATGCATCCATAAACGAGAGGTATTTATATCCGGAGGAGGCATCTACCAGGACGTCGATACTTGGGAGTGGATAAGGGTCTTTTTGGCAGGCTTTGTTGAGATCAGTATAGTCAGTACACATTCGTCACTTTTCATTTGATTTTTTCACCAAGACGACGTTGGCTAACCATAGTGGGTACTTGATTTCTCTTATGAATCCTGCCTCCAGTAGAGCTTGTACCTGCTCTTCCACAGCTTGAGATCATTCGGGTCCGAGCTTTCTACGCCTCTGTTGTACTGGCCGAGATCTAGGGTAGACTGCTAGTTTATGACACATTAACTCGGGGTCTATACCTGGCATGACTGCAGCCTTCCATGCAAAGAGATTGGCATTTTCTCATAAGAACTGTACGAGTGATTCTTTTATGTCTCCTTTTAGAATCATGCCAATATTGGTTGTTTTGTCCGGGATGTCTCCGATCTGGACTTTCTCTACTTCACCTTCAGGTTGTGGACGGAGTTCTTCTCGCCTCTGAACTCCACCAAGTTCGATTGTGTGGAATTCTTCTCCTCTGCCTATGAGGTTTAGACTTTCGTTATAACAGCGGCGCGCCATCTTCTGATCTGCTTTTATCGTAGCTATCCCTTCTGCAGTTGGGAATTTCATGCATAGATGTGGAGTTGAAACTATTGCGCCGAGTTGATTTAATGTTGTCCGACCTATTAGGGCATTGTAGGCTGAACTCACGTCGACCACGATGTAGTCTATTTTGAGTGTTCTGGATTGGTTTCTTTTTCCGAAGGTTGTGTGTAGCGGGACGTATCCCAATGGTTGCACTGGAGTGTCTCCCAGTCCGAACAGGCTGTTTGGATATGCTTTGAGTTCTTTATCTTCCAGGCCGAGCTTGTCGAAGGCAGTTTTGAATAAGATATCGGCAGAACTCCCTTGGCAATCAACCTTTCTTACAAACGTTTTGGTTGTCACAAGTAACAAACCCCTTAAAAATTGTTAACCGAGTATTCAAACCTCGGGTCGTCTTCTCAAGGAACTGCAAGGAAGTATGTTCTTATTATTGGCTATAAAGGTTGTAATCGGGGTTTAGAATGTGAGAAGCTAGTGATTTAAATGACAAGTAAAGTAAATGGCAATTAAAATAAATAAAACTGTAAAGCAAACTTTTGGCAAGGTAAGAAAAATTGGAAGTCCAACTTAATTATCTCTCTCAACAATAATGAAAGTTGAATTTAAATTCCACTTAGTTAACCTTTACTAAAGCAAAGGAAAGTCAAGGGACTAATTAGTTTGACCTTCGAATCCTATTTATTTCCTAAGAAAAAGTTGGGATTATTGAAGTTCAGATCACCTAATCCTAAGAGAGAGAGAGGAGAGAACCTCTCTCAAACTAAATCTAAATCATGGAAAGTGAAAATTGGCGAGCTCTCTTTGAATGGATGCATTCCTACACTTTATAGCCTCTAATCTGTGTGTTCTGTACTTGGATCTGGGCCAAAAAGGGCTTCAGAAATCGCTGGGGGAGTATTCTGTGAATTCTGGTACGTGGCATCTGTCACGCGTCCGCGTGGGTCATGCGGTCGCGTCATTCGGAGCATTTCCTTGCCACGCGGTCGCGTCAGTCACGCGTCCGCGTCATATACATTCTGCTTAAGGCGCGCGGTCACGTCAGTCATGCGGCCGCGTCGCTGCTTCTTTGCTTCTGGCACGCGATCGCGTCAGTCATGCGATCGCGTGGATGCCAGTTCCTTCAGGAACTCTGTTTCGCATTTCCTTTCCATTTTTGTACGTTTCCTTTTCCATCCTTTAAGTCATTCTGCCTTAGAAAATCTGAAACTACTCAACACACTAATCACGACATCGAATGGAAATAAAGGTAATTAAAATAATTAATTTTAAAGCTTAGGAAACATGTTTTTCACATACATCACATAATAAGGAAGGAAAAGTAAAACCATGCAATTAATATGAATAAGTGGGTGAAGGATTGAATAAATCACTCAAACTAAACACAAAATAACTCATGAAATATGGGTTTATCAGTCTATCAGTGTACGGTGGAGATTTGCATTTGCCAGTATAATGGTGATGACCATGGGATCGTCGTGTCCTGAGATGATGCCGGATGCATCTTCCTTGGTAAATGTAATTGCGGGGATGTCGGGTGCTTCCTCCTTTCCTCCGACATGATATACTTCTTTGAGATATCTTTTGCGAGATGACTTGGAGATTCCTCCTCCTGCGAACCCTCCGTGTATCATATGGACATGTCTTTCTGGTGTTCGAGGTGATCGCTCGGTTCGTCCAACCTCCTCGTCTCTTCTCCTTTTTCTTTGCTCATCGTCCCGGGTGGCTAGATACCGATCTAGTTTTCCTTCTCTCACTAATTTTTCTATGACATTTTTTAAGTCAAAGCATTCGTTGGTGGAGTGTCCACGGACTCGATGGTATTCACAATATTCATTCTGGTTTCCTCCTCCTCTTTTGCCTTTGAGAGGTCGAGCTGGGGGTATTTTTTTTGTGTGGCAGACTTCTTTGTAAACATCCACCAGGGACACCCTAAGAGGGGTGTAATTATGATATTTTTTAATTTTTCCCCTTGTCGATCTTCCTTCTTTTTGGACTCTTTATCTTTGTCTCGATAGGCGAATCCAGATTTTGAGTTTTCTCCCAGTCGAGAATTTTCTTCCATATTGATGTATTTTTCCGCTCGTTCCTGCACTTCGTCCAGAGATGTGGGGTACTTCTTTGATATAGATTGGCTAAAAGGTCCCTCTCTTAGGCCATTGATGAGGCCCATGATGGCGGCCTCTGTTGGTAGGCTTTGTATGTCTAGGCATGTTTTGTTGAATCTTTCCATGTAATTGCGAAGGCTTTCCCGATCTCCTTGCTTGATCCCTAATAGGCTGGGGGCGTGCTTAGCCTTATCTTTTTGGATGGAGAATCTAGCCAGGAACTTTTTGGCTAAGTCATCAAAGCTTGAGATGGACTTTGGAGGTAGGTTGTCGAACCATCTAATTGCTGTCTTGGTGAGAGTTGTTGGAAAAGCTTTGCAGCGAACTGCATCTGAGGCGTCGGTGAGGTACATTCTACTTCTGAAATTGCTGAGGTAATGGTTGGGATCTGTAGTGCCATCGTATCAAGTCATATCCGGAAGTTTGAAGTCCTTGGGGATTTTGGTCTTCATGATTTCCCTAGTGAATGGATCTTGGTCTTTGCGAGAGTTATCCTCTGGGGTGGACCGAGTAGCTTTGGCTTTGAGATCGGTTTCGAGTTTTAGAAGTTTATCTTCTAATTCTCGGCGTCGCCTTACCTCTCTTTGTAGATCCTTCCCAACTTCTCGTTGGTGCTGGGTTTCTTTTTCAAGTTGCTTTAAACGATCTTGAAGTGCTTCTATTACTCCTGGATTTGAATCGTGGTCGTTGTCATGGTCGTCCGCCATGGTGATGGGATGACTTCCAAGGTCCCTGGCAACGGCGCCAATGTTCCGAGGGTTACCTGAAACTATAGGTCGATCTCGGACGAGATCTTCTGTACTGGTCGGAGATGACGTGTCTGGCTGGTGGGTGGCGGCCGGAGTTGTCGTGTCCGACTTGTGGGACTGGCTGCACTGCTGATCCTTCGTCACCGGAGGGTGGGGGTACCTACAAGAGACTCCGATGCTTAAGTTAGCATAGGTATTAAACAGGTTTTTAGTAGAATCAGAGTATGAGTTATACCTGGGTGCTCCAGTGTATTTATAAGAGTGTCGAGTGACCTTTTTAAATAAGATAAGTTAGTTCTCTTATCTTATCTTATCTTTGGGCGAGGTCAGCTTATCTTCAAGGGAACCACCTTTATCTCTATAGGCTTGGACTGCCTTTGGATTTGGGTCGTGTTCCTCTATTTGGGCCCTTTTATTGGGCTTTCCTATCGGTGTGGCCGAGCTCTTTAAAAAGAGGTCGGATAGTCGGACCTGAGGAGGTCGGTCGCTTTATTACTGAACATCCCGGATCGAATAGCTTGACCAAGGGTGTGAACAATAGGTGTTTTCAAAAGCAAGTAAATTTCCTCTCAAATCATCATAGGACATCGAGTCAAGACCACTACTCTCAGAAATAATTAAAGCTTTTGTTTCCCACACCTTTTGTGAGACATCTCAACACTCTTCTCACTAGCACAAATTTAGGATACTTGATTCCCATAGCATCCAAGCCAACAATAATGGTGTTGAAGCACTCAAACAGCTCATCAATGGATTCTGCTTCCTTCATTGCAAATATTTCATATTCTCTGTTTAACATATCTATCCTGGTCTTCTTTACAATGGTGGTTCCTTCATGAGTGACTAGGAGTTTGTCCCAGATTTTCTTTGCTGTTGTGCATCGTGATACCCGTCGGTACTCCTCAAAGCTGATAGCACAGTTGAGCAAGTTGATAGCCTTGGCATTGAGCTCAACCTTCTTTCTGTCTTCTTCGGTCCAGCTTGCTTCTGGTTTAGGAGTGACAACTCCTTCGGCACTTGTGACGGTTGGATATTGAGGACCTTCAAGGATGATCTTCTAGAGTCTGTAGTCCACTGCTTGCACAAAGATCTTCATCCTCTCCTTCCAATAGGTATAGTTTTTCCCATTGAAAAGAGGAGGTATGTTGCTTGATTGTCCTTCGGTCAGATTGTAGGACACTAGATTTGAGCCACTGTTCTCTGCCATCTGGATCTTTACTCCAAGCTGCAAAGCTTAATCTTTTTGAGACCAAGCTCTGATACCAATTGATGGTTATCAGTGGCTAAGAGAAGGGGGGTTGAATCTTAGCCCCTTTTCGTTTGACAACACTTGCTGGCCTTAGAAATTGCTTCTGGAGACTTTTTGTATTTTTATCTCATCACTAGCCACGAGAATTTTTATTTTGTCTCGTCCCCAGCCATGAGACTTTTCTTTTTGTCTCGTTAATCAGCACGAGATATTTTCAGTTTTATCTCCTGTTGCAACAGAAATAGAAATGGAGTAGAAGAAAGAGAATATTACACCCAGATATATCCTGGTTCAGCTGCTAAGTGCAGTGCAGCCTACATGCAGTCTCCATCACAACAATGATAAAATTTCACTATAATCATCCTTGATTACAAACACCAATTCTCCTTAGGAACTACCTTTCATATCCGGGACAAGTCCAGAATCTAAACCCAAACTGAACTTGACTTGGTCACTGCCAAGCTTTCAACTGTAAAGTGCTAACCCAACTTACAAGGAGATTCCCACAGAATCATGAAACACAACACAGATGTACAAATGAACTCTAATGACATCTATGGCTTTTTCTTTTAATTTTGCACTCTCTGCCTTTTTCCGCTCTATGGCTTTTTCATACAAACCTCACTGTTTGCCTTTTCCAAGAGACTCAAGACATGACAAAATTAAACAGAAAAATTACAAAATGAGAACATTGAAGGAGAAGAAATTTTGTCAGCTTAGAGAGCTAAGAGAACCCTGTGCTTTGCACTCTCACTCCTTGAATCAACCTAACTGTTCACCCTTACTTATAGGGAGAAGCCTCCAAGGTTGAAACCAAACAAACCAAGCTAATCTTCTTCTTCTTCAAGTAAAACCAGTTCGGCCAGAGAGAGAGAAGAGATAACCCATGCAAAACCCAACATGCAATTACCTCTAGTCCTTCCTTGGTTACCACTCTTCATCAATCCGAGCCCTTCATCCTTGCCTTGCTCTCCAAGATGAACTTCTGGCCCTTGATGCTTCATGATGATGATAGCTTCATCTGCTCCAATCTCTGTCTCTTCCATCACGTAGCCACTCTAGCTACCCCCTGTGATAGTTGAGCAGAATCAGAGATAAGCCATCCTCTCCAAGGATCTTCTTCTCTGATGGCCGAGATCTTCACTTCTATTTTTGGTATAGAGAAGACAAGATCTCATCACTAAATCTTACCACAAGTGTGAGAGGATCTTAGCCACAACATACTTTTAGTTTGCTTTTTCTTGCCATCATTTTGATGGTCTTTAGGCGTGCTTCTTCTTCTCTACGGTAGCTTGCTATAGCTTCCATGGTTGGCTGTGTAATGACCGAAAGAGATGAAGAAAGTTAAAAGAGAGAGGAAAGAGAAATTTGAACATTAACTAATGGATTTTGACAAAGTAAATTAAATGTTCATTTTCCTTTTTTTTCTCGGTGGCGTGTAGCAGTAAAGGAGCCATCAAATCAATTGTATAATCTCTCTCATATTTCCCATACATTTATTAACTTCACTTAAATGAGATTTGAATTCCATCACATGGTGAAGTATGAGATCCATTGGAGACATAAGGTAATAAAAACATTTGCTTTCCTTCTCCATTGGTTTCGGATCATGCATGAGAAACAATTTGGGCTTGTATCAATAATAAGTAAAACTGGCCCAAGTGATCATAACAATCAATTCAGCCATATGGATCAAGAAAATATTGTATCAATGCTGAATGTTATTTTGATATGGGCTTGCAACAAATTTCTTATATTTTCAGCCCAAAAAACAAATAATTATTTCAGCCATGGTCTCATCAGTTTAATATTAGGGCTGAAAAACCGGCCCAGTATAAACCTGCATTGCAAAATTATTCAATCAACATATGAAGATTAAGATCAAAATAATAATCTTGCAATTAATCACATTTATAATGTCTGATCATCACTTAAATTAAAACTAAAATTTTTCAAACTCATCATATCTTATCTTTATATTATTAGTAGTTTTATTAGATGTTCAAACTAACAATATTTATTATGTTACCTTGATTCTAAAAATAAATATGGTACCAACAAATAACACAATCTTAAATACATTTTAACAAAGACAATTTTTTATATTAGTATCTTTTACTATGATAATAAAAAATGTTTAAAGACAAAATTTATCTCATTAAATTATATTTAT
>NC_029791.2:96958332-96959605 GCF_000816755.2 Arachis ipaensis
CAACATAATAAAAAATTTTTGGAGATATTTATTGTAAAATTTTTTAGAGACCTACTATTTACATATATACTCAATATTAAATAGTTATCCGCAAGTTGCAATAGCTTAGCTTTGTGGACTTTGGGTTATATTTTGAAAGATGATATGATATTTGATATGATAAGGTAAACAATGATAAGATAGCAATTATCTTTGTTTCTAATTAGTTTTAGTTAATTAAGTAAAATAAAAAGGTACCTCGAACTTTTGCTATTCCGCATGAATATATAAGTGTTCATTGTTTCACTTTAACTTTTCTTTTTTATTTTCTCCGTGTGACTTTTCTACAATTCTACTCTTTCACCCATATACGTGATTTCTTTTGTTTTCTTTTCTTTTTATTCTTTAATCAGTATCATTGTATCAAAACCCTTTTATTGATTGTTTTATACATGCATGATGCATGTAGATAATCTTTCCTAAACATTGTTTCCAAGAATATATGTAGTCATTGTTAAGGATAAGACTATCAAGGTCGAGCTATTTTGATTGAAACTAGTTTTAGTAATAATGTCTTTATTTATATTATTTTTTAAGAAAAGATGGAATAAATATATTATAAATCATCAATATCAATGATTTATTTCATTGATCTTTTGCTTATATTCTTCAACGACTAGAATTCGATTTATAAGTTCCTACGTTGATATAATATTATGTATAATAATCTATCAATATCTCTAAGTATTTGATATATAAATGCAAATTAAAAATGTCATTATTTTAGCTACTTTTTATATTAGGATTAGTACTTTGTCCTTGAATCAAAACCATATCACCTATATATGTTTGTTGTATATATTTTTTATATATAAAGAATCAAGCGAGAGAACATAAGATAAGAAGACACCACATCCAACTCAAAAATTTAAGGTGTCAAGTTAATGGATCTCTCATCTTATAAACTCCTCACTCTTTCTTATTTTTTTTGACGTAGAACTAATTTCATACACACTTCATACTTGTAAGTTGTAACATTAACAAACTTATATATATTATTTCTCATTTTCTATATTGTTTAATTTGTAAGCCTGTAATCAGCATGCGTAGCAAACAAGTTGGTGCTGAGTTGGAGATAAATGGAATGAAAGGATGTTGTGGCTACTTACAACTCCATAACAGCAATAAAAGAATATATAGTTGAGATTCAATAGTCAAAGATAGTGCAATCACAATGAATTAAATATCTAAATTCATATTTATTATTGTATAAAATGGTTCTTATATGAGTACA
>NC_029791.2:96959965-96960553 GCF_000816755.2 Arachis ipaensis
CCACTATGTGTGTATGATTAAGAAATCACAACTAATAACAATTTTGCATCTTGTCAAATGACGTGAGTGTGGGCTTCCTCTCTAATTTGACTCAGTAATGCATTAACACAAGTCGAAAGAAACATAAGAAATAAAAATTGTTTGATTTGCAGATTATGACGTGTGAATTGGAGAATTTCTTCTGCTTTATAAATTTCTAGAGGTACAACGCAATAAGTATCTAATTATTTTTTTATGGTAATACTTTTTCTCCTCCTTCCACACTCATCTTTTAATCAATTGGCATTTACAATTTATAAATATTTCAGAAATAATAAAGTAATAATAGCATTACATGAGCGATACATACAGTATCTTATTATTTTATGGGCTGCATGTTACTTTTATTAATATTAAAGTTAATTAGAAGTATAATTGACGGAAGCTATGTTGGAGTGTAGCAGACAGTAGTTTTATTTGTCTACTATCTTCTTGTCAGTTGGAGCTAATAAAATATGTTTATAAAATTGCTATACAAATTTTATTTAATATAAAAATTTATCCAATATAATCTCTTCTTATTTAATCACTACATAATTTACAGGAAAA
>NC_029791.2:96960715-96961038 GCF_000816755.2 Arachis ipaensis
TAGATAGAATTTAATAAGAAGAGATTTTTATTATTATGTGAAATTAAATTTTTTAAAATATTTTTTCACAAAATTTCTTAAGATAATTTTTATTTTAATATACAGGCAAATATAATTTTACAATGGGAGCACGCACACACACGCACTCTCACACGTACATCTAATATATACCTTTTTATAACTTTTGATAATATTAGTGGAAACACTTGCTTTCATAATTATTCATATATAAGTATATATTAAAACTTTTGATAATATTAGTGGAAACACTTGCTTTCATAATTATTCATATATAAGTATATATTAAAACTTTATAATATTAG
>NC_029791.2:96961896-96983380 GCF_000816755.2 Arachis ipaensis
GAATAGAATAAAAAATTAATAGAAAAAAATATGTATATATATAAAAAGGGTATAATGTGTTTTGAGTAACAATATTCCCTATTCGAGGGAAGGAATTCATTCCACTTCTTACAAGATGAAAATTATGCATACTTTTCTACTCACACTCAACCTCTATTTAACATACTGTCTAATCGTTTACATAATAAATTCAGAGCTGCATTAATTTCCTGCTTCGCATTGCATCACATATGATAGTCTTAGTTTAAATATGTGGTTTTCTTACCTTTTTGTTGTGCTCTTCTAGCTCTTTTTCTAACTTTTTTACATCTTTTAGCCCATTTCTCATTTCTTTCTCTTTCGTATCAATTACTCCTTCCATTATCACGACCTTGTCTTCAAGGTCTTCATCTGGGTACATTCGTACTAAAGCAAACTAACTGACCCAAGTTGTCTCTTTTTGGAGTGAGCCTTGCCAATTTACAAGAACTTGCATCTCCCCATCTGTGTTGTCAACTCGACTATCAATAATGGCAATTGGAATGGGTTCAAAGGGAGAATCAAGGGCAAACTATTATTTCTGCAACTGCCGTGGTCGCCATGGAAATCTTTAAGCATGGAAACATGGAACAACAGATGAATAGCACTCCCCTTCGGCAGCTCTAATTTATAATCCACTGCACCAACTTTGTAAAGGACTCTAAAAGGCCCAAAATAGCGTTTACTAAGTTTTTGGCTACTTGGGGACACTACCGATCCCTGCTGGTATGGCTGCAGTTTCAAAAACACTCAATTTATGGTATCAAAGCAGTTCATCCTTATTAGAGTCTTGAGAATGCACTGACTATGCTTCATTGCATACTCTGAGTGTCTGTCATGTTGTAGGTCTTGTCCAGATAACAAAAATTAGAGCATTATGCACATGACTGTCTATTGATTAATGCTGTTAGCTTACTAATGTAGGATTTTGAATACCCATAAACTAACCGGTAAGTGCATCGGGTCGTACCAAGTAATACCTCAAGTGAGTGAGGGTCGATCTCACGAGGATTGATGGACTGAACAACAATGATCAAATGGCTCACTTAGTTAGGCAAGCAGAAAGTTGTGTTTTAAGAGTTGTAAAACGCGTTAAACAGTAAATTCAAAGAATTGGAAAGCAAACAATAAAAGTAGTGTGAAATATATGATGGAAAGCAGTTAAGATTATTCTTCCGAATTAATTTTTCTTACCAATTATTTTAATCATGCAAGATTTGTTTCATAGCAAACTGTAATTGACTAAACCTAATATCTTAGTGATTTAGTCTCCTCTAACCCAAATCAACCGCCAATATCTTGGTCACTTAATGTAGATTAGAGGGTTAAGAGCAATTCTAATTTATGGTCACAGAAACCCTAATTACCCAAAACTAAGAGGATTATACATCACGTATCCCGATTAGTTCAAGTAATTATCAATTTAGGAGGAATTTGCTTTCAAGTTGCTGTTCAAGTGAGATAACTCTATCGAGAATCACAAGAACACATGTAGAAAAAGGGTTATACTGTCGTTCTACCCAGATTCATAAGATGAAGAATGAAAGCAATCCTTGAAACTGAATCAATACATTAATTAAAATAAAAAAGCAATAGTCTTAATCCATAGAAATAAATAGAGCTCCTAACATTAACCGAGGAGGTTTAGTGGCTCATGGCTTACAAAGAAAACAAGGGCTCCGAAAAGCAAAACATGTGGAAGTGAGAAGATCTCCCTAATTGGTGAATCTTTTCCTTTTTATATCTAACCTAATATGATTTGAAATTAAAATAAAATAATAAATCCTAAACCTAAAAAATTTTATTTGTAAATAAAAACTACAAAAATAAAAGATAAGATGATAACTAAAAGCTAAATCTAACTAAAGATGCTCCAAGACTGTGATTGTGATTCGGATTGCTGGCGCTAAATGCCAGCTTGGCGTTTAGCGCCCAAAGTGGCAAAAACGCACCAATCCATTCTGAGTTGCTGGCGCTAAACGCCAACTTGGCATTTAGTGCCCAAAGGGGCAACTTCAATTCTTCTCCTTTTTGCTCAAAACTCTGCCAAATTGATCCGAATTTTACCTGAAATAATAAAAACACCAGAAAAACTCAAAGTAGCATCCAAAGAGGATTTTAACACTAAAATATAATTAAACTTACTAAATTTCAACTAAATTTAACTAGAAAATAAGCAAAAAATAGGTATAAGATATTCACGTATCATAACACCAAACTTGAACTGTTGCTTGTCCTCAAGCAACTAAAACAATATAGGACTAAGAAGAAAAAATGCCTAAGACTTGAGTGTTCATTTAAGCTCTTGTCTAATCATTGTAACTCTAAATAAGTTTGGCATCTCATTGTCTCTTAAAGCTCATAAATATTGATGCCTCTCAGAACTAAAACCCTGATGGTATTATGGACTCTCTTTTTCTTGAAGCTCTGATTAATCCTTGAAAACAACTTTTCTTTTTTTTTTTCCTTTGGTGCTTTGCACCTTGAGCCTAGCCGTGACTTTAAGTGTTTTGTCTTCAAGCTTAACTTGATACAACAACACCACAAATGTAACACCCTACCACACAGAATCTTATGCTTAAGTCATAAGATAGAGGTGGTGAGGTAATACGACCTCTAAAAGTAAAATTATATATAATATAGTTTGAAAAAGTTTATAACTAGGAGCCTTTAAAAAAAGTCAAAACAAAAGCGGTAACACGAAAAGCGCAACACTCACGAAGCGACAATGTAACGAAGTAGGATAAGAGAGTTTCAAGATATAGATAACAAGGCTCCTGACCCGGCTCGCGAAGTTAAAACCAGACAGAGCATATAAACATATATACATATATACATGAGAATCCCAAAATGACCCAAAGCAAAAAAATGACAACCTGTTTCTCTGAGTCAACCTCTAAGAGGGAAAAACATAAAATACAATGTGGAGAATCTATATACATATATAAATATAAACAAAATATGCCCCCAGAGTCCCAAGAGTTCTTCGCTTCATTAGAGTCTCCAGAATATAGAGTGGTGCTTCTCAACCTGCATCTGAAAAACAACAATATTGTATGGGATGAGAACCAGGGGTTCTCAGTATAGTTAAGGTGCCCACATATATAACAAATAAGGTCCTGGGAAAGCCAGAGGCAATCCTAGAACTCCGACACTCAGATTATAAATCTTAAGGAACTAAAACAAAAACCATAAAATCAGGGTAGTTCTCTAAGGTTCTTAAACTTAACTAACTCTATCAAAAACCCTCGATTCTCCACCTTTCCTCCAATCCTCCAACTTCGGTGAAACCATAGATCAACAACAGGCAAAGCAAGTACAGGTAGATTTCAAATACAGTAGGTAACAATTTAGCAAGTAAGCAAAATAATCACGTAGGCAAGCCTAGTTAATGCTCAAGCAAACAAATCAAATAAAATGCATACGCAAGTTCTGCAGAGTGGGTAAAAATGCTAAGTGCTGTAGAATTTCAGTTTCTCTCACTGAACTTCCAACGTGCATAACTTTTTCGTTTTAATACATTTTTCATCCATTCTTCAAACGGTGTAAACTTCATGGACCCGATTTTCATATGAGATTTGAAAAGGTTTGAGGGTCCGGAAGCCAAGTTATGGCTCGCTGAAGTTCGGCCAAAAATCAGATTTTTCACAAAGCTTATTGGTGCACGAAATTGACTTCGCAATATTCGCACAGATAGACGGGCAAGTGCACCGGACGTCCAAGTAATACCTCAAGTGAGTGAGCATCGATCCTACGAATATTGTTGGATTGAGCAAGCAACGACTATCTTATAGATCTTAGTCAGGTGGATAGAAAATATAGTTGTTGTGAAAAACGCATAAAAACAGAATAAATAAAGTGTAACGGGCTTGGTGTGAAATCAATGATAAGAAAACGGTTGAGGTTTCAGAGATGATTCCTCCTTCTGGATCAACTTTTCTCACTGTCTACTTCAATTTCTGATGATTCATTCCATGGAAGGCTATAAGTGACTAACACCAGGTCAGTGGTCATTAATCTCCTCTACTTCAGATCAAACACCAGGTCAGTGGTCATCCAATCTGAACGGGGGTAAAGCTCTAGCAGTCCATTCCCTTGGCGATCCTACTCAAAACGCCACAGACAAAGTCGGATCTTCCGAATCAGAGAATGTTGCTTCATGATTCTAGCCTATACCACAAAGGCCCTATTTGTCCCGTACCTCGGCTGAACTGATGTCTCCAACTCCCCAACGAAGTCGTGGATTAGCCGTCTAAGAGATGTATAATCAAGCTTATGGTTCAGTACTATCCCGTCAAGGACTCACAAGAACCCATGTAGAATAGGGATGACGGTCATGTTACACTCCCAATTCATTAGGATGAAGAACGAAGATACATCTTAGAATGGAATCAAGCATAAATTGAAATAGAATAGTGATATTATTAATCCATAAGAATCAGCAGAGCTCCTATCCTTAACCTAGGAGGTTTAGTTGCTCATAGCTTACAGAAAAGTAATGTAAAACATGTAGAGTGGCCAAGAGCTCCTAACAAGGGTGAACTATTGTCTATATATACTAATCTAATAACTAAGGATTATAAAAATAGGGTAGAATAGTCTTTTAATGTGAAAATCTACTTTTGGGGCCCACTTGGTGAGTGTTTGGGATAAGCTGGGTGACTCCACGTGCTAGTACCTTTCTTGGGCATTGAACGCCAGCTTTGGACTCCTTTTTGGGCGTTGGGTGCCAGCTGCTCCCTTTTGGGCGTTCAACGCCAGAAAAGGGGTGAAGAACTGGCGTTGAACGCCAGTTTTGGACCTTCATTTCTAGAGCAAAGTATAGACTATTATATATTTTTGGAAAGCCCTGGATGTTAGATTTCCAATGCCATTGAGAGCGCGCCATTTGGACTTCTGTAACTCCAGAAATGCTCCTTCGAGGTCATGGAGGTCAGAATCCGATAGCATCTGCAGTCCTTTCTCTGTCTCTGAATCAGACTTTTCCAAAGCTCCTTAATTTCAGCTAGAATTTACCTGAAATCATCATAAAACACAAAAACTCAATGTAGAATCCAAAAATGTTCATTTTGCACTAAAACCTATGAAAACATAATGAAACTTAAACAAAACATAACAAAAGCTATCTAAAAATGATGCCAAAAAGCGTATAAAATATCCACTTATCAGAACACCAAACTTAAACTGCTGCTTGTTCCCAAGTAACCAAAAACAAAGTAGGATTAAAAATAAGAGAAGGATACAATAAATCTCAGAGTTTTCAATGGAGCTCAGTTTTCAATTAGATGAGCGGGACTAGTGGCTATTCACTTCTGAATAGTTTTGGCATCTCACTTTCCTTTGAAGCTCAGAATGATTGGCATCTTTAGGAACTCAAAATTCAGATGATATTATTGACTCTCCTAGTTTAGTTTTTATTGATTCTTGAACACAGCTTCTTTTGAGTCTTGGACGTGACCCTAAGCGCTTTGTTTTCCAGTATTACCACCGGATACAAACACACCACAAACACTTAATTGGGTGAACCATTTAGGATTGTGATTCAACTTTGCTAGAATCCCCAGCCAGTGGTATCCAGAGTTCTTAAGCACACTCTTTTTGCATTGGATCATGACTTTAACTACTCAATCTCAAACTTTTCACTTGACACCTTCACGCCACAATCATATAGTTAGGGAAGCAGTTCATTTGAACTGTTTAGGCCAAGATTTTGTTTCTTTTAGGCCCTCCACACCGTTGATGCTCAAAGCCTTGGACCTTTGCTCTTGCCTTTTGGTTTAAAGAGCTATTGTCTTTTTCTTTTCTTTTGCTTTTTTTTTTTGCATTTATATTTTTTTCTTTTATTGCTTTTTTTTGCTGCTTTTTCTTTATTCAAGAATCAATCTTTTTGGATTTTTTATATTACCAATAATACTTCTCCTTTTTTTTTATCATTTTTTCAAGATCTAACATTCTTAACTCTAACATCAAATATGCACTATTTATTCATACATTCAGAAACTAGAAGCAATGCCACCACATCAAGATAATTAAACTATTCTTATGATATAACTCGAAATTCAGGTATCTCCCTTTTCTTTTTCAAATAAATTTTTTCTTTTAAGTATGGTGAGAGATGCATGGAATAATTCATAACTTTAAGACATAAATAAAGATGATCATGCACTAGAAATAGATAATAAGATATAACACCTAATGGAAAATAGAAAAAAAAATAACTTAGGCAAGGTGATTAAGGGAACGGGACCACCTTAATGATAGCGACTACTACTCCCTCTAGTGAATCCAATGGAGCGTTTAAGCTCCTCTATGTCTCTTCCTTGCCTCTGTTGTTCTTCCCTCATAACTCTTTAATCTTCTCTTATTTCATGGAGGATAGTGGCGTGGTCTTGATGCTCTACTGTCAGTTGCTCTACATTTGAACTTAGCTCCCCTATTGAGGTGTTAAGTTGATCCCAATAGTTTTGGAGAGGAAAGTACATCCCTTGAGGCATCTCAGGGATCTCTTGTTGAGGTGCATGTGTAGGCTCTCTAACATGCTCCATCCTTCTTTTAGTGATGGGCTTCTCCTCCTCAATGGGGATGTCTCCTTCTATGACAATTCCAGCTGAATTGCATAAGTGACATATGAGGTGAGGGAAGTGGAGGCAAGTGCCTTTCCCTTCCTCTTCCTTGAGGTTTCACCAATCTTTGGTGCCATACTTAGGGATGGTAGAAGTCAAAAAGCAAAGCTTTTGCAACACCAAACTTAAGAACTTTGCTCGTCCTCGAGCAAATAAGAACAAAAAGGGAAGAATAGAGTAGAAGAAGAAGAAAGAGGGAGAGATAGAGGGTGAGGTAGGTGGGGTAGGTGTATATTCTGTGGGACCCACTGGTCTTGAGAGGCTAAGGAATTTGAATTCCCTGCCCCTTGTGGGCGTTGAACACCCAACCTCTGCTCCCTGGCTGGCGTTCAATGACAGCTTCTTGCTCTATGTAGGGCGTTGGATGCCCTTTTGGGACTCCTTTCCTGGCGTTCAACGCCAGGTTACTGCCCATCTTGGGCGTTGAACGCCCACACTTCTCCCTGTATAGCGTTCAATGCCATGTCTTCCTCCTTGTCTGGCGTTCAACACCAGCAAGGGGATCTCTCTAGGGTGTTCTGTTTTTATCTCTGAATGTTTCTGTTTCTATTCTGATTACTATACATGATCACAAAATTTAAAAAGCAAAGGGATCAACTATGATAATAAACTAAAATAACTCAAATAGGAATGAACTTAAAGAATGAAAATCATAAATACTCTAATCATGGTTGGGTTGCCTCCCAACAAGCGCTTCTTTAGTGTCATTAGCTTGATACTTGATTTTTGACTTTCTTCCTCTTCTTCCAGTTGGTTAACAGAAATGACTCCATGGGAGAAGAGGAGGAGATTAGTACCCTCAGATTTGAATTCCTCCTAACAAGCTTTCTTTTAGTGTGATCAGCTTGATTCTCCTGCTTGTTAGGGTATGGGTTGTATTATTTCTTCGTCCCCTATGCATCTTCCTCTTGGGACCTTCCTCCTTGGTGGGTGGTGACTGCCCAATACCAAACTTAAGTTTGATGTCTAGGGAAATTGTATGAGTTTTCACTAAAGGATGAGGCTTCAGTATTGTACTCTACATGGAAGTACCTCCTTTTTCAGGGGGTAGTGGAGGTTTCATGACCTTGATAATCATGTAATCCTTCTGTAACCTCAGCACCAATTTGCCTCTCTCAGCATCAGAATGGTTTCTTCCAGTACAGAGATACCAATGCTCCAAAACCTCAGCAAAAGGAATATTGATTTGCATCTTTTTAGAGCCTTCCAAGGATTGTGAGTAGTGCTCGTCCTTGGTCTCCTTTTGGGGCATCTGAGGGTGTGGTACTTCAGGCTTTCTTCCCATAAGCGTGCAACAATGTGCTTCCAGCCTCTTCTTGAGCCTCTTCATTTAGTTCCTCAACAGTGTGTACCACCTTAGACTCGACCTCCTTGGTAATAATGAAGGCCTGACACTCTTCTCTTGGATTCACCTCAGTATCTTTGGGAAAAGTGTTAGGGTGTCTTTGAAGTTTCTGAGGAAGGTTCCTCTGGACTGCACTCCTTAATAAGCATCATTGTCTCTACTTCCCTCCAATTCCTCTTGTTATTTAATATTTCCTTCATAAACTTAGCATATGAAGGCATTTGTTCAAGAACCTCTGCAAAAGGGATTTTGATCTCTAACTTCTTGATAGATTATAAGAATTTGGCAAATTGCCTATCCTTTTCTGCTTTATGGAGTCTTTGAGGGTATGGTAAGTTGGCCTTGTACTCAAGGGCCATGAGTGGTGCAGGGTGAGTATTCATAGTACCTATAGAAGGACTACCTGCTTGCTTAGGAGAGGTGTTGCCAGCACTTACATGTGTCTGGCCTCCCCTGGACTGGCGTTCAATGCCTGGTGATAAACCCTAAGTTTGTGGTTTATATTGTGTAGAATTAGGGGGTTTTGTCAATATTTTCCACACTTATTCATATAAATTGCATGGTTTTGTGTTCCCTTCCTAATTTCGCTTCATGATTGAAAACATGCTTCTTTTGCCTTGAAAATGCCATATTTTGATCCTATTCTATTACCATTCGATGCTGTGATATATTTGTTGAGTGATTTTAGAGCTTATAGGGCAAGAATGGCCTAGAAGAGAGAAAGGAAGCATGCAAAAGTGGAAGGAACATGAAGAATTGAGCTTTGGAGAATTGGCTGTGATGCGCACGCGTGGCCCACGCATACGCGTGAGTGCAAGAGGCTAGGAATGACGCGCGAGAGTTGATGCATTCACGTGGATTGGCGAAACTTCTAGTGACGCGTGCGCATTCTTGACGCGTACGCGTGGCTCACGAAACTCAGAAGACGCGCACGCGTGACGCTCAGCACGTGACCTCATTAATGAAATCGTGGCTGGCAATTTCTGAGGAGCTCCAGCCCCAAATTCAGCTGGATTCTGCATGGAAAAGACCCAGAAACTCTAGGGCGAAAGGAGAGGGGGATTATTCATTGTACACCTTACACACATTTTGGCTAGTTTTTGGTTCTCATGTTCTAGGGAGAGAAACTCTTGCTCTTCTCTAGATCTAGTTTGATTTGATTTTCTTGTTAAAATTCTGAATTAGTTTTGTTAATTTTAGTTTCAATTACTTAATTTGAATTCCTTAGTATAATTTTGTTTAGATTTTGTGTTTGAATTTGAATTTTCTTGTTATTTCCCATTTTCTTCTCATTTTATGAACTTTATGGATCTTGAATTTCTATGAGTGCATTGATGTTTCCCATGATTAATAGTGTTGTTTGAGTTGTTTTCCATTGACACTACAAGGTTTTTATTTATTTGTGGCAGTTTTTTCTCTTTTTTGTGGAGGTTTATAATCCCAACAAATGGTTTGTGGGGGTTTCTAAAACCCCCAAAATTTGAGGTGCTACGAGGTCTTTTGTGGGGTTTTTAAAAACCTCCACAATTTATTTAGTGGGGATTTTGTGTGTGTTTAGTGGGGGTTTTATATTGAATTTTTGTGGCAGTTCTTGGTCAATGTTTATCGCGGTTCAAAACCCCCACAAAAAGACTTTTCCATTTTAAAAATAACAGCTATTTTGTGGAGGTTTCAAACCTTCACAAACATGTCAATATAATTTTTAAAAATTAATTTACATTATTGTTACACTACTGATCATTTATTATTAAAAAGAAATATTTAAACAAGACATTAAAAATGTAGAAGAAAATTAAAATAAAAGAAATACTTTAAAACAAAATATAGTACACTACCATCATTTTCCAATCACATTAATTACAACTACAAATGAATAGTATATTTATACCAATAGAATCTAACAGCAACTCAAATAAACCTATTCCAAAAATAAAGCTATCCAAATGCTTTGTAACATCAAAGAAAGTCTAAACAGCACAATGAGAAAATGAGTTACTAAGCCATTGAATTAATAACATGCTAGTGGTTAACATGTGAACATATGCAAGGAAAACATCTCTATTCTTGGTGAAAATGAGTCAGAACCAATCTTCATTTCACTAAACATGACTGTTAGATATATTAACAAGGCCAATTGACATACGTACAAAGCTTCACTACAATATTGATGCATCTCCAGCATCTGCAAATCAAGGAAATGAAACTCCTTCAAGATTTTAATACTCAGTTAGAAGAGAATACAACCCTAAAAAGAATGACAGAGGCACACTGCAAACCTTTTTCAGGAACGATGACAACAGGTGCTGCTTTGCAGTGGTGGAAGCAGTACTTTCCAACACTTCCCTGTAGCACACTGAACAAAGAAGAAACACACTCTTGCATAAAAAATTCAGAACAGTATTGGATAACTGCAGAGGGAATAGAGAGGCAAACCTTTGAATTAAGCTTCTGCCTCTTTATCCCAGAACTACAGCCGCAGGTTTGATCCTCTCTACTTCCCTGCAAATTACTTTCCCTGCATCACTTTCCACAATCCGAGCCACTGTCTTCACCTGCATATAACATAACAAGGATTATTAACTAGGTACTATTGGATCGGAATGTCCACGGTACATTTGAAGTTCATGCCTAGCAAAATCTAGGTGTAACAGAAACAAAGTATTAGAATAAGAAACATGAGAAGAATGATCAAATTCATTCATTAAGTGTTTATACATACTCATTAAAAGGTGTAAAAATTTACTTGTTGCTCCTATATCCATATCTTTCCCCCAAAAAGCAGAGTGTTATGATTATGAAATTGGCCCAAGCCCAAGCTTTAATACACTACTATAAAAGAAAAAGAAGACAAGAAAATAAAAAGGAAAGCTGGTATGACTTTCTTCTAGACCTCCATTTGTAGAATTCTATTTTCTCATCCTCATTTTGGTCTTGATGTCAAGCTTTTGTCAATTTGCAGGAATGACAAACCCTCTATGACTCAAGAATAGCTTAGTACCTACTTCTTATCTAGTTTCCCCAAATTTACCCCTTTTTTCTTGTTAATTCAATTTAATTTACTTTAATTGGACTGAGAATTAATCCCATTGGTTCAATATTGAGAACTTCTTTCTATAAGTTATTTGTGGATTAGCATCTGCTACACACTGTAATTAACTATTTTACTCTGAAGAAAGTAACCCTAAGAGTCAATTATTTTGGCAGAACAACATATTATGGAGTAGAGTTGATATGAGAAAACAGCAGCTACAAGACTCTGAGCGCAATGATATAATCTAGAATGTAACACTTCTCAGACTTATCTCACAAACTGTGGATGGCTTTAGTTTCAATGATATAATCTAGAAAAAATATAACAATTTTAATCTAATTTAACTAATAATATTAGAAATAAATACATTAAAATTGTCATTAAAAACCAGAGTAGCACAGCGGAAAAAATGTCAATGTAATTTACCCTTTATTAATTTTTCTAGGAAGGATTTTACATTCTTTTCAAGTTTCAACTTATGGTCTCTAATTTTGCTTCCAAAATTTATTAGGGAAGAGATGCCTCTATAAATCAAGAATTCAAGATACATCTGTGATGTGCCTTACCTTGAACTGTCTCTTGGTGCCATAACTATTGCAACGGCTTCTGGAAGCATAATCTGAAGAGAGAACATACATTTATATAAGCAATGAAAGAAAGTATAAAGGAATCACCTAATAAATAATAACTTAGTTCCGTAGAGTAACAAAGGAGTGCAGAAATTTATGCCAAATTATATGGCAGGTCCATAAAAGATTTCAGGAGCATAGAAGCTTGTATATTCTATATGAAGTATACTCTAAACTTTATGTTCAGTAGATAAAGGTCTATAGCTGAATCTATTATGACAGTTATGAGTACAAGAATTTGACATAAAAGTAGAAAACACCATCATTAAAAACAACTTTATGAGTACTAGATAAGGTGCATCCAACTCTTAATAAGCTTTGCAAAGATTTGGCATATAATAGCAAGATACATACCAAGTCTAAGTACACTACTACAAGCAAAATAACCACCAAGGTTTTTCCCATTATCAGCCAACAATTTTACAATCCCATCCAACAATAAAAGAAAGACATAAAGAACATATTTCAAAATAACTAGCTGGAGAGAGAGAAAAAGAGAGAGAGGAGAAGAAGAAGAAGAAAGAAAGAAGAGAGGATGACCTGTAATATAGCATTAGGTCCTTGAGTCTACCAACTAGCACAGGCATCAAATAGTAGAGCTACAACTTCTGTGCTCTGAGCCTTTAAAAAAACCAACAAACTAGAATCATGTAGTAACAAGTTATCACTTATCACCATATAATGACACCTGTAGTAATTGTATAGAATTCATGACTCTAATTCTAAAATAAACACTAAGTGAAGCAAGTTCAAGATAGTCCGGTCTCCTAAGATATTCCACGTAATATTACAAAATAAAAATTTATAGATTTAAGAAGCATTATTGAAAATAACTAAATAGATAAATATAGTAATAACAAAAGAAAAAAGACAAATGGCAATTAATCAAAAAAGTTTTGAGGATGAAACCAAATATTCCACTTGAAATAAACCTTTTGGAACAGGGGGTAGCACTAGAATAGGAAGCCTGCATAAAGAAGTGAACAACAGTATATAAGTAGAGATCATACTGAAAAATAGAAGAAAAATCGAGACAAAAATAAGGAACATAGCTTATCCTTCAAGAGTATGAAGATTTCTCTTTATGTAAAACCACAGGCAGAAAGCAAATATAGCAATTAGTATGATCAAGCTTACTTGTTCCGCATATAAGACATTATTCGACCCTCGTTTAGAAGGCCGTGATCTTCCAAAACAACAGCAACAACATCATAACCTCGAAGAGTCAAGCTCTCATAAGCAGAAATTGTTCCAGAAATATACAAATAGCGGACCTAGAAAAATGTGCAAGTCTTTTGCATTAACATATAAATTGAGACATATATTCATTTGAAATTGAAATTGTAACTAAAGTACCAAAATTCTGGAGCACCAAATTCACTTATATAAGTCACATTAAAGTGATCCAGAAGCACCGGGACTCGCAACTCCACCTGCAGTTTCCACCACACACATAGAAGTTATTGAAGACTCTGTGGAGAATTGTTGCTTCTCTCTGAACCCTTTAGATTCATTTCCTAAAAATCACAATATTAAGTTTGTTAATTGATCCTGCTAAAATTCTTTCATGTTAAACTACTATTCTAATATTATCTTACCTTTGCTTTCTCCATTGTGTTTTTAGCATTAAGCACTTTGATTCCATTACTGCTTTCACCTGAGAAAGAAAGGAAATTTCAGTTATAGTACTAAAAACTTCTCAGATATTATCTTCAACTCACTTTTTATTCCTTTCAGATCACTTCTATAATATCTATGGACATGTTTTCATGTTGAAGCTACAAAGAAAGCATAAACAATTACAGGTTAATTGTAATGTTCATACCCTTTAAATTATTAAAAAATACTTAAATTTTATAATTATCACTATAAAAATTGTGAATATTTAACTTTGTTCTGATGTGAAAATTTCTTGAATATGTATTCTAACATGATTTTTGAAAATATATAGATGTAAAAACAAAAAGAAAAGAAAGTGCTCAACTCCAAAATTTAACTCTAGTTACCAGCTTCTGTCAAATCTGATTTGGAGAGTAAGGAACCAAAATGGAAGATACATAGATAAAATAGTTCAGTAAATTAGTTAGAGAACTTTAACCACATGAATCACTCCACACGAAAACAAATGGAAACTGAAAAAGAAAAGAAAATAGACTGAAACAGTGGCTCGATTCAGAAGCTTTCAACGGGGCAACTACAGCGGCAAGAAATCCAAGTGCAAAAGCACTCACTTTCTCAACCTCAAGCTCAAACAGTAACAGCTTCTGAACGAGGTCTTCTTCCGTCACGGGAGGAGCTTGGAGGTGCTGATTACTGAACCAAAGCCGGAATAGCTCCTCATTCGATAATCACGTTCACCACTTTCTCTGCAAGACACAACCACTGAAGGATTTACACCTAAAGACATGCACAACCGAATTTGCCAAAAATCAAAACGAAGGGAGCAACATGCTAGGAGATCGAGAAAGAGGAACAGAGGATTTACTATTTTTGGCAAGATCGGAGAGCGCGTGAGTGGCGCGCTTGGCGGTGGCTCGATCTGACTCCTTCCATGAGAAAGTGGAGTTGAGGATGGAAACCTGCTCCTGGACCTCGGCAAGGATGGCGTCGCGGGCGTCGCCGGTTACTCTCCCTCTGATCTCAGACGCTACGGCGAGTTTGATGCCTGATGGTGACAATGGCGAAGAGATAAATACCACGGTGGCTAGTAGATCTAAGGTTCATGTTCAATCTTCTCCCTTTTCAAATTTTTTTGGACAAGTTTTTGGTTGGAGTTAAATTTGCATTGTTTGGGTTTAATCAGAGTAGGTTAGGGATTGGTTATTGGTTTAGAAAATTGGGCTTAAAAAGTTTAAACTAATTTTAATCAATGGGGGTTTTATATTTTGCCATACATAAAATATGTTATGGAGGTTTTTTAAAACTTCCACAAAAAAATCCCATAAACAAGTAGAAATCTTGTAGTGTGATAATTGTTAGTGGGTAGTTGTAATTTTCAATTAGTTCGTAATTTGAATATGTCTTTTGTTGATGCATCCCATGTGTTTAATGAAATATTTCCTTTGATTATGGAGTAGTCTTCTATACTCTTGGCCTAGGCTAAGAGAATCGGGTAACTTGAGTCATTGGGTCTAATTGATTTGGTGATTTGAGAACCTTTAGTGGTCAATTTGATAACCATTGACACTAACCTACTACTAAGTCAATTGGTAGCTAGGTTGGGATTTATGGATTGATGTTGATCAAGCCATTTGATATACTTCAAGTATAGAAGTAAACTTAATGAGCTTGGTTCCTCATAATTGTCAAGATATGGTTATTAGACAAGGATGGCGACCCCAATTCCTAGGCCTAGCCAAGAGTTCCTTTTTTTATTCATACTCAAAACCCAAAAATACTAATTGCTTGATTATTGCTATAGTTAGTTTAGTTATTCACCTAGTTCTAGAATAGAAATAGATTATATGTTCTTCAGCTAGATTGAAATTGCCTTTACTTTGCTTTAGTTACTTGATTTAATTTCTTGCACTTCAAGATTTCTTACATGTTAAGTCTAGTAGTTTAATTTCTTGATCATGACTCCCAACCCCGGAATTCTAACCACTATCGATGTACATATTTGCCCATTCCTTGTGAGACAACCCGAGGTTTGAATACTTCGGTTTACTTTGATTGGGGTTGAACTTTGTGATAACCATTTATTAAAATTTGATTTGAGGATTGTTGCTAGTTAGAACTATACTTACAACGAGATTTTATTGAGAAATTCTTTACCGATGATAATTCTTGCATCAAATTTTTTGGAGCCGTTGCCGGGGAATGGTTGCAACATATACCTTGATATTGGTTATGTGAATATGTGAATAGTGTAGATAGTTTACTTACTTTTAATATTTTGTTTTTAGTCTAGATTTCTTTTCATGCATGAGCTATGACTCCCAAGTTTGATGACTCGGTCTCAACCAAACTCTAGCTTAGCCGAGCTTGATCCCGAGATTGAAAGAATTTTGCTACACACTCGGCAAGCTAGGCGGCGGTTGGACTATACGGCTAGTGCTTCGGCCTCTCTAGAGGAACCCTCCAAACCACTAGACGAAACCGAGAGTGACTTGGAGTCCACTACTTCCTATTCTTCTGTTAGTACCACTAATACATCTTTGCACCCTACAGGTAATAATTTCATGGCAGAGCCACGTAGAATCACTCTGCATGAACAAGGGGCTTCGGATCTTATTCTTCAACCATTGCAAGCGAGGTATCCAAATCTTGATCCAAACTTTGAGTTGAAGAATAGTTTGATTAATTTGTTTCCAAAATATCATGGACTTTCGGGCCAAGACCCCATCAGACATTTGAGAGATTTTCAAGTTGCTTGTTCTACGGCTCGAAGGCATGGAGTCGATGAGATTGCCATTATGGTCTTTGCTTTCCCCTTCTCTCTTGAGGGGCAAGCAAAAGAGTGGTTCTATTCCCAACCGGATGAGGTAGTGACCGAATGGGATTTGTTGAGAAGAGAGTTTTTAGACAAGTTCTTTCCGCCGAAGAAGACCGACTACATCCGGAAAGAAATCTCTGGTATAATGCAAAAGGACCAAGAGACCCTATATGAGTATTGGATTCGATTCAAGAGGCTCTTGGAATCTTGCCCACACCATGGATTGGACACATACTTACTCATTAGTTATTTCACCAGAGGTCTTTGTGTGGCGGACAAGAGATTGCTCACCGCTTCTAGTGGTGGTTCCCTTTCCAAAAACAAGATGGCGGCTGAAGCTTGGAGCTTGATAAATGATGTCGCCGTGGCTACACAACATGTAAGGGTGAGGAACAATCCCCTCAAGGGTGTGGTGGAAGCACCTCCTTCCGAATCAAGCTTGACCAAAGTGCTTGGGGACATGACTACTCTCCTCACGAAGATACGCAAGGAACAAAAGGCGTTCTACTCAATCCAAGCCATCCAAGCCCCACCCCAAACACTCCAACTTGAAGGGCCTCCTAGAATATGTGGCTTATGCTCTAGCACCGCACATTACACCGACCAATGCCACCAAGTTCAAGAAGATTATACCCTTGCAGTAGCCAATGTAAACTATAACAATCATCTACCCTATCATTCTCAAGTCCAAAACAATTACTCTCATAGTAATAATTCCAACCAAGGGTGGAGGGATAATGCACAAGGGAACAACCAAAACCAAAGATGGAACAACTCCTCTTCTCATTACCACAACAATCACCAAGCCTCATCCCAATATCACAATAATAACAATCAAGCCAACCAAAATCACCACAACTAAAATAACTACCCTAGATACCAAGCACCACATCAAAGACAACAATCCAACTAATCTTCTTCCTCCTCCACCAACCAAGGTGATGTTTCTAACCGTGCACTCCACCAAGAGCAAGAGAGGATGAAGGCCATAGTGGAAAAACATGCAGAGGACACAAGGAACCTCAGTGCACAAGTTGGTGACATGAGTGCTCAATTGTCCAACATCACCGAGATACTTTCAAGGATGTCTTTACCCTCCTCTAGTAACACCAACTAACCCTCAAGCTCTTCTAACCTTCCATCCCAATCCCTTCCAAACCCAAAGGGCGGTCTCAACGCCATCACTCTACGGTCAGGGACTACATTGGAGGAAATACCTCCTAGGGTCATGGAAGACATTCATGAGGAAGTGGTTGTTAAAGTTCCACATGAAGAAAAGGAGGTAGACACAAGGCAAGAGGAAGAAGAAGCGAGCCTTAAGGAGCCTAAGAGGAAGGCTATAATGGATGAATCCATTCCTATCCCATTCCCTTCCATGGTAAATAAGGCCAAGGAAACTCCAGAGTTTGATTTAAACATACTTCAAGTATTCAAGAAAGTTGAGGTAACTATTCCACTTCTTGATGCTATTCAACAAATTCTAAAGTATGCTTAGTTTTTAAAGGACTTGTGTACATATAAAGATAGGATTGGTGAGTTGGAAACATTGTCATTGGGTAGTTCCATTTCTTCATTGATGAAGCCTATTCCGGAAAAGTGTAGTGACCCCAGACCGTGTTTAGTATCTTGCCGGATTGGTGGAGTTGCATTTCATGATTGCATGTCTGATTTGGGGGCTTGTGTGAGTATTATACCACTCTCTATATTTGCGAGGTTAAAGTTAGCCCCATTAAAAAGGTCGGCCGCCAAATTTGCCTTAGCCGACAAGAGTGTGATCACCGTAGTAGGGATAGCAGAAGATGTGCTTGTGGCCATCAAGGATTTGGTGTTTCCGGTTGATTTCTATATCCTTGAAATGCCTTGGACAAATAATAGAAGTTCTTCCTCCGTTTTTCTTGGTAGACCATTCTTGAAGACCTCTAAATTCAAATTGGATGCCTTTACCGGCACATACTGTTTTGATGTAGGTGACAAGACTATCAAGTTTAACTTAGAAAAGGCCATGAGACACCCACCTAAAGAACACTCCATTCTCCGATATGATGTGATTAATGAGGTAGTAGCGGAGATACAAAGAGAAGAACATGACAAGTTGGGCCACCTTGTTGTTGAAGGGGAGGACAAAAATGAGGATGAACAAGAGAAAGTTGATGAGGATGAGCTTCATGATCTTAGTGAAAAAGAACCTCAACTTGAAGCGAAAAGTGAATTGAGGCCTCTACCTTCTCACTTGAAGTATGCATTCCTTGAGGACAACCAAAAGTTTCTGGTCATTATTGCTAGTGAGCTTTTGAGCCAAGAAGAAGATAAGCTCCTAGAGGTCCTAAGGAAGCATGTTGCACCACTTGGAGGGTGTGCATTGATTATGCCTCAACCAGGCTACTCGCAAGGATCACTACCCCCTGCCCTTCATTGATGAAATGCTTGATTGCCTATCAGGTAAATCACACTACTATTTTTTAGATGGTTATACTGCCTATTTCCAAATTCATATAGCCCCTGAAGATCTGGAGAAAACTACTTTTACATGCCCCTTTGAAACGTATGCATACAAGAGGATGCCTTTTGGCTTATGTAATGCACCGGATACTTTCCAAAAAAGCATGATAAGTATTTTCTCAGATCTTATTGAGAACTGTATGGAAGTTTTCATGGATGACTTTAGTGTGTATGGTGATTCGTTTAACCTTTGCTTGGATAGTTTAGCTAGAGTATTAGATAGGTGTGTTAGTTCAAACTTTGTATTAAATTTTGAAAAATATCATTTTATGGTAAAACAAGTTATTGTTCTAGGACATGTTGTTTCTAATACTGGTATTTCTGTAGATCTAGCAAAGGTAGATGTGATTTCTGGTTTACCTCACCCCTCCTCCGTGAGGGAAGTCCATTCGTTCCTTGGTCATGCATGTTTCTACCGGAGATTTATCAAGGACTTCAGTAAGGTAGCATTGCCTTTATCCCGACTGCTGCATAAGGATGTTGAGTTCGAGCTGAGTGAGGACTGCATGGAAGCGTTTGACAAGCTGAAGATCGCCTTGACTCAAGCTCCGATTGTGAGAGGACCCGACTGGAGCTAGCCATTTGAGATTATATGTGACACCTCCAACCATGCAGTAGGAGCGGCGCTGGCTCAGCGCGAAGGTAAGGACCCTTTTATAATTGCTTATGCTTCTAAGACTTTAGATGCTGCTCATTCTAATTATACTACCACTGAAAAAGAGCTTATGGCTATTGTTTTTGCTCTGGATAAATTCTGAGCCTACTTACTTGGTACTAAGGTGGTAGTATACTCAGACCATGCAGCTCTAAAATATTTATTAGCTAAAAAAGAGTCCAAACCAAGGTTAATACGTTGGATATTGTTGCTATAAGAATTTGATTTAGAAATCAAGGATAGGAGTGGTTCCCAAAATTTGGTGGCGGACCACTTGAGTCGCCTAGAGCATATTAAGAATAACTCCACTCCTATCAATGATGCTTTTCCATTTGATAGCTTGCACGCAGTAACTGAAGTAGTTCCTTGGAACGCACCTATAGCTAATTATCTGTTTAGTCGTACCTTCCCTCCTAATTTTACTAAGCATCAAAGGGACAAGCTGAAAAGCGAGTCCAAATATTATATATGGGATGACCCATATTTATGGAGGTATGGTGTTGACCAGATAATTAGAAGGTGTGTACCTCAATCAGAATTCCAATTAATTTTAGAGGCCTACCACTCCTCTGAGAGTGGTGGACATTTTGGTCCGCAAAGAACAGCTAGAAAAATTTTAGACTGTGGATTGGTGGCCCAATCTTTTTAAGGATACTACTGCCTTCTATAAATCTTGCTCCCCATGCCAAAGATTTGGGAATATATCCAAGAGGAATGAGATGCCCCAACAACTTATGTTGTTCAGTGAAATTTTTGATGTTTGGGGCATTGACTTCATAGGTCCATTTCCAAACTCTAGTGGTTTCTTATACATATTGTTAGCTGTTGGTTATGTCTCTAAATGGGTGAAAGCAATTCCTACCCGTACTAATGATGCTAACATTGTTATCTCCTTTGTTAGAAATCATATTATCTGTCACTTTGGATCACCACGAGCAATCATGAGTGATCAAGACACTCACTTTTGTAACAGGAGATTAACAGGTCTACTGAAGAAACATGGCATTGTTTACAAGGTAGAAACGGCTTACCATCCTCAGACCAATGAGCAAGCCGAGGTGTCTAACAGAGAGATAAAGTGCATATTGGAGAAGATTGCCAAGCCTCATAGGAAAGACTAGAGCACCAGGCTTGTAGATGCGCTTTGGGCTTATCGGACATCATACAAGACACCCATTGGAATGAGTCCCTTCCGCCTAGTCTATGGAAAGGCTTGTCACCTCCCAGTAGAAGTGGAGCACAAAGCTTTCTGGGCTATAAGGGAATGCAACATGGGATTCGAGAAAGCCGGCGCTGAAAGGAAGCTGCAACTCGCAGAACTGGAGAACCTTCGACTCGAAGCATATGACAACTCTAGGCTATACAAAGAGAGGGTGAAGGTTGTGCATGACAAGCATATCAAGAGAAGAGAGTTCAGACCTGCGGAGCTAGTTCTCCTTTACAATTCAAGGCTGAGGCTCATGCCAAGCAAGCTGAGATCAAGGTGGGAAGGCCCCTATAGAGTAGAGAAGGCAGAGCCATACGGAGTCTTCCAACTAAGTCATCCTTCAGGCTGCAAATTCATCAAAGTCAATGGCCACTGCTTGAAGCTGTATCATGGTGAGAAAATGAAGAACAATAAGCTGTATCATTCTTCTTTCATTTATTGCATTTACTTATTTTTCTTTCTTCTCAATTTTATATTACCCTAGTTATTTATGATTTCTTTTTCATGCATTTTTATGTTGGTGTTGGATCTTTATTTGGGTGTTACTTTCTTATACTTGAACTTGTGGATATTATGAGGAGTGATTTGACAATTGACATTTAATTTTGGGTCTCATATACACTTGGATTCATTATTCTACTTCCTATTTTAACTTGCACACCAAGTGTTTGTGAAAAAACTCTTATGGCATTTTGAATCCTATTTTATTTTACTTTTATACTTTAATGTCTCTTTTTCACAATATTTGTACTCCACATGTATTTGGGATTATCATTCACAATTGTCAACATACAAATGCTCTTTAATTTGACACATTTAATAATTGATGCTTGAGTTATGCTTCTCATACCTATTACTTGCATGCTTTTACTCTCTTGCATCTAATTATTATAAATTACCTTTTTGCTCCTAATTGATGTCTTACCTACATGTTGTAGCTACCATGTATTTAAACTATTATCTTTTCTTTGGCATTCATTATCACTTGGAATTTCTTCCTTCCGATTTTTAGTTATCTATATTTACCATTCTTCCTCTTTCC
>NC_029791.2:96983428-96990974 GCF_000816755.2 Arachis ipaensis
CTTCCTTAGGCATGGGTACCAAGAAAGGAAAAGAGAAGGCCACTGACAAGATACCACCAAGGAGAGGGACCAAGAGAGCTTCGGCTAAGGCGCCACCATCTACAAGCGTCAAGTCGCCAATAAAGCGGGTGAAGAGGATCATTAAAGTTGATGAAGCAGAAAAAGCCTTTCCCGCACGGGACTCCACACGGTTCACTAACCGTTACTGCGAGTAGATGTTCCCCATCCTAGCTGAGAAGAACTACAATAATGAGCATCTACTCATTGTCTCAACCCATTTTGTTGATTTTGTGGATCCCCGCATCGAGAGGAGACAATGGGGATTTTTGAGGAGGCAGCCACGAGAGGCTAACTTATCATGGGTAGTTGAATTCTACTCCAACTTCTACTCGCCTACTCTGCAGACTGTCTTTGTTCATCAGCAGCGAGTCCCTGTCTCCGAGAGTGCCATACAGAGAGCACTGGATCTTCCACCTAGCCCAGAGGGATTGGATGCATATCAAGAGGCCTCTCTTAAGTGCCAGATGTATCAGTTCGACTAGGATAGCGTCCTTGGAGTTATAGGCCAACCGGGCAGCACATAGATCTATGGTCAGCATCGGTCAAAATCCAAGAGCATCTCAGCCTAGTCACTCACCTTGGAGGCTTGCGTGTGGGCACAGATTATGTCCCATTATATCTTTCTGAGCACTCACGAGTCCACCTTCACAGTGGACATCGCTGTTCTCATCTGGTGCATCCTAACAGAGCAACCTCTCAACCTGCCCCGACACATCCGGCAGGCCATGGGACACGTGCAGATAGCGGGTAACCTGCCTTTCCCTGCATTGGTTTCTGATTTAGTCTCTACAGCAGGTGTTTCCTATAGGGCTGGGGATACCAAGACCATGATCCCAAGGGCCGATCAGTATGTCCCGAATGTCAAGTACATCAGACCACCAGTTCCCTCTGCGAGTCGGCCTCCAGGCCCATCTTTGGACACTCCTCCTTCTTCTACTCCACCATCATCCACACCACAAGCACCATCCACCCATCAGATGTTCCTTCAGATCCTTGAGAGATTCGACCGACAAGACCGGCGGATGAAGCAATTGGAGCGCCGCAACAAGCACCGATACAACTATCTGAAGGAGCTCATTGTTGGTACTCACCTACCTCTGGAACCGAAGGACACCCCTGATTCCCCTTCACCTAGTAGCACAAAGAGCCATGACGAGCCAGACAGTTGAGGCGATGCTTCCAACCCTACCTTGCTCCTTACTGATGGCACGGAGGACCGTGCCAAGCCTTAAGTATGGGGAGGTCAGTCCTTGACTTCCGGAGGTAATCTCTTTGTTAAACCAATATTATATTTTATTTTATTTTGTTAGATAGGATAGATTGCATGATAATAATTATTTGCATGTATGTTTTGCTTGGTTAAAGTAACGAGTTTCTTTTCAAGACCCTATTTTATAACATTTCACTAATTCAAATTAAAAATGTGTTAAACTTGTTTGAAGATTGTAATTTGGAACACGGTTTATAGCTAAGAACACACAACCTGTGAGATTTTGAGCTTAATTATATGGTTACATTATTTAACCATAATATTTTATTCTTGTGTATTTTCTTCCCTACGATTGTAATCTATAGTTTGTTCTATTCTATATGTCCATTGTTTAGTGTATTTGCATGCATACATATGATTGAAGCCATCATTTGTTACTAGCTCACTTATCCCAAATAGCCTACCATTTCAATTACCTTTATTTGCCACTTTGAGCCTTTTAATCCTCATTTGTTCTTCATATTACCACATCACTAGCCTTAAGAGAAAAATAATTAATTACCTGATTTGAATCTTTGGTTAGTTTAAGATAGTGTGTTAACTAAGTGTGGGGAATTATGGGAACCTGGGTTAATAGGAATGTGTTGTGTTTCTACTTTATTTGAATATTGGGAATTTGGGTGCCTACTCATGTGAAACCGGAAAAACCATATGCATTGATATGTTATGTTTTCATTCTTGTTTGAAAAAAAAAAAGAAGAGAGAAAAAAAAAAGAAAAGTACAGAAAAAGAAATAAATGAATAGGGGATAAAACCACCCCAATGCTAAGTTCAATAAAAGATCAATGCATATGTGATGGAATTAAAAATTGATACATGAGTATGTGATGAAAAAGTGGGATTTTGGATAGCTAGGCATGATTTTAGAGTTATATAGAGTGTGTGTGCGTTAGGTGAAAACTTAGGTTAATCAAAGATTCATATTATAGCTCACTTGGCCATACATATATCCTCACCCTTACCTTAGCCCCATTACAACCTTGAAAAGACCTCATGATATTTGCATTTGTACACTAAATATTTGTTGATTGGTTAGATGAAGAACAAAGTTTTAGAAAGCATGACTAGAGAAGAGTAGAGTGGATTAACCCTAGACACTTGAGTGATTAGAGTGCATATACACTACCAGTGAGGGTTCAACGCTTGATTCTATGTTTCCTGCTTTCATGAGCTGTCTTCTTACAAGTTTACTTGTCTCTTATTGTATGATTTGAATTAGTGGAATCTAATTTATGTTTGTCTTGAAGAACTTGTTTACTTTTAACCAAGTAGATAGAAACATCTTAGCATATAGTTGCATTCACATACATAGGTTGCATCTCATGAGTCTTACTTTCCCCCATTCATTCTTTTGGTCTCCTTGAGTTTAGCATGAGGACATACTAATGTTTAAGAGTGGGGAGATTGATAAACCACTATTTTATGGTTTATCTTGTGCTGAATTGAGTGGTTTTTATCAATTCTTTGCACACTTATTTATATAATTTGCATGGTTTTATAAATTCTTCCCAATTTTATTCTATGGTTGAAAACTTGCTTCCTAAGCCTTTAAATTGTATATTTTTCATTCCCCTTTATACCATTCGATGCCATGATCCGTGTGTTAAGTGTTTTCAGGCTATATAAGGCAGGAATGGCTTAAAGAATGGAGAGGAAGCTTGCAAAAATAGAAGGAACACAAGAAACAAAGGAGATGACCAGCGAGCATCAACGCGTGCGCGTGACAAGCGAAACTGCATAGCGATGCGTGCACGTGACCGACACGTACGCGTGACACGTGAAGAGGACCATCGACGCGTACGTGTAACTGACGCGTACGCGTGACGTGCACCACGTGCAGAAATTGCAGAAGACACTGGGGGCGATTTTGGGCTGTGTTTGGACCCAGTTTTTGGTCCAAAAATACAGACTAGAGCCAGGGGACAAGCAGAGACTCAAGAGACATTCACTTTTACACAGTTTTTAGTTTTAGTTTTGAATCTGAGAGAGAAAATACTACTTCCTCTAGGGTTCTTCATATTAATAGATTTCTAGTTTTATGCTTTTGATTTGGATATTAAGAAGAGTTACTACCTCCGTTGAAGTTTCTATCATTCTAGTTTGTTTCCTTATTTCCTTACTCTTTTATTGCCCATTTACTTTGTTCAGAGTTACATATGGATATCTTTGATTTTGGAATGTATTAATGTAAGAATTATTTTTACATTTAATTTCATTATTGGCTTGAGTGTCATCTTTCCTTAATTTATCATTTCAAAATTAGCTTTTATTAATTTAATTTTAGTTACCATGTCTCTTCTTTATTCCCTTTACATGTCTGCGAAATTGGCATCCATGTCAATAGAATAGGCTCTTAACTTGACTTTGGAGTTGATTAATAGGAGACCCTTGAGTTAGAATACTCAAGTGTTAATTTGCAATTGGAAGTTGTTGGCTAATTCTCGAGTCACTAACGCTAATCCTTCCATAGGAGAGGATTAGGATTTGTGAATTAGAGTTGGCTCAATTTCTTAACTTTCCTTTATTCGGTAAAGGTTAACTAAGTGAAAACAACAACCTCTTACTATTACACTTGGGGAAAAATTTCAACAAGGATAGAACTTCCGATTAATCTTCTCCTGATCAAGGCTTCTTTATTTCAATTACACAAAAATCTCTCGTTAATTTTCATTACTTTAATTTATAATCATTTTATTCTTCCGTTCTCCAACTCTAAAATTTCTCAGAAAATTCCTAACCAACAAATAGCACTCTTTTGTCAACTCGTTGGGAGACGACCTGGAAATTCTACTCCCAGTAATTTATTCTTAAATTGTGACAATTCTTTCTAAATTGATAAGCGGAATTTTCGTCGGTTAAGAACTGTACTTGCAACGCTGTTCTTATTATAAATTCTTAATCGGTAATTTTTCGCCCGTCCATTTTTGGCGCCGTTGCCGGGGAATTGCAAACGTGTGCCTTATTATTGGTTATTGTGAATATTGTGAATAAATTTGCTTTTTTGTTTCTTTGTTAGTTGTTTCTTGTTTTAGGAGTTTAGTTTCATTATTCCTTATTAGTATTTTTGTTTTTATTTTCTCTTGATACTATGAATTCTCACCCCTTTTGCTATGAGTTTGGTTCAAATTATGTTGCAAGAAGTCGAGATTACAATGAAGGCTTACATCAAGGATGGGATAATCAAAGATGGGAGGAGGCACAAGGATTTGATCAAACCTCTTGGCAACAACCTCCACAAACTTACTATGAGCAAGAACCATTCCAAAGTGCATATCAATCCAATAACTATGGTGAACCCCCTTGTAGTTACCAACAAGCCCCACCATATGCATATGAACCCCCTCCTCAATATAGCTTTGAACCACCAAACTCACAAGCCCCCTACTACCAAACACCCTCATATGATTCTAACCCTTATCCACCACACCAACCACCATACGAACCATATGAACCATACCCAGAACCACCACCTCAATATACACTATCTCCATACCCTTATCAAGAAGAACTACCTTCGTATTATGAGCCTTTTCTCCCAACAGATGAACTTTCCTATCCACTCCAAGCTTCCGTAGATGATACCTTTAGTGTTATTTGCCAAGGGCAACAGGAGCTTCAAACCACACTTACCTCTGCTCTCACCGGTATCACTTCTACTCTCCAAGCTCTTATATCTCGTGTGGATCCATTCTTTATCCCAAATACTCAACCCTCAAGCTCTAGTGCACTTACTTCTCACCCATATCCATCAATCCAAGAGCAACATGATCCTAATTACGCTATTGACATGGAACAAGAGAGAAGGGATCGTCTTAGGGATGTAATAGATCGGGTTCAAGCATACATACTTCAAGAGAAGCAAGAGGAGGCCCAAAAAGTGGAGGTAGGAGAGACTCTTGAAGATGAAGGAATAGTTGAAAATTTTGGGGGAATTGAAGAAAGTTGTCAAGGAGTGGAAGTTATCAAGGAGGAGTTAGATTTTGTACTAGAGGAAGTAGAGAAAACCAAAATTATCAAAGAAGAGGAAGTGGTTGAAGACTTAGTAAATGTGGAACCTCCATGGGAAACTCAAGTCATAGAGCCTCCTTCCAAGACATTTGAATTTGATGTTGAGGAGGGTGTACAACCTGATAAACAGATTTTTTGACGATTTAGAATTTCTCTAATGAGATCTCGTTGCAAGTATAGTTTCTAAACCAAACAATAGTCCTTTCATACAAAAGATTGTTTGTCACTAAAACAAACCCCTAAATTTATAAACTGAAGTATTGGAACCTCGGGTCGTCTCTCAAAGGAATTGCAGGGTAGTGTTTTTGTTATTGGCCATGGATAAGTATATTTTGGGGTTTTGATTAAGGAACAAGAAAAGTAAATGACAATGGAAATGTAAATGATAAAGCGGTCTTGGCAAGGTTTGGTGGTTAAGGATCTCTATCTTTATCACTAACCACAACATGAGAATTGGCAAGGATCAATCCCACTAAGTCATCCTCTAACTAGTAGTAGAGGAAAGTCAAGTGAGCTATATCAATCCAAGTCCATAAGTCCTAACTCTCCACCAATTAAATTAGTGAGACCTAGAGTTAATGGCTTCCAATCATCAATTACTTGGACATTAGTAACTCAAGAGTTCCTAAGTTACCTTCCCAAGCCAAGAGCATAAAATTCTACTCTAAAATCCAACCAAGCATTTTATCAAACACTTGGAAGGCACAAAAAGAAAGCATAGTAAATTGACAACAAGAATAGAATCTAACAACAATTAATGCAAGGAATTAATAATAACAATCAAGGAAAACACAATTATCATGAATTACCTCAAATTGAATTGAAAGAAAATAGAAGAAGAAATAGTGCATCAACAACAAAGTATAGAAATTACAAGAACGAAATACAAAATTAGAGAGAGGAAGAGTGAAGAAACAAGAGATTGTAAAGGAAAAGTAAATCAAAGCATGAATTAAACCTAGATCTAAGATTATTGACATAAACCTAATCCTAATCCTAATCCTAATCCTAGAGAGAAGTGAGAGTTTCTCTCTCTAAAACTAACTAAAAACTAATCCTAATGTGTGTTATGTGTGTCATTCATGTGTTCCCCTCCATTCCTTGATCTATTTAGCCTTTTCCCGCCAAAACTAAGCTCCAATTGGGGCTAGAAACCCTCCAAAATTGACAGGCACGTGTTTGACTAAAGGAGTCACGTGCGGCCTTCGGCGCATACAGGCACAGCACGCGTACGCGTCCCTGGAGCATTTCGCAATCCGCGGATAGGCGCATAGTGCACGCGCACGTCCATGGGCTTTCTCCAAATCTTTGGCTTTTCATGATTTCTCCACTTTGTATGTGATAAACCCATATTTTATGATATAATTTGTGCTCAATTTAAGTGATTTATTCAATCCTTCACCCACTTATTCATGTAAACTGCATGGTTTTACTTTCCCTTCCTTATTTTATCATATAAGTGAAAAACATGTTTTCTATGCTTTAAAAATATTAATTTTAATTACCCTTTTATTACCATTCGATGCCGTGATTTGTGTGTGGTGCACGAAATTGTGATCTCCAGGTTCGAACAAATCCTGGTAATGACTCCAAAGCTTAGTGCTCTGATCTTAATTCATAATTGTCACAACTTCGATACAACTAACCAGCAAGTGCACTGGGTTGTCCAAGTAATACCTTACGTGAGTAAGGGTCGAATCCCACGGAGATTGTTGGTATGAAGCAAGTTATGGTCACCTTGTAAATCTCAGTCAGGCAGATATAAAGTGATAATGGTGTTTTCAAATATTATATAATAAAGTAGGGATAGAGATACTTATGTAAATCATTGGTAGGAATTTCAGATAAGCGAATGGAGATGCTTTTCGTCCCTCTGAACCTCTGCTTTCCTGCTATCTTCATCCAATCAGTCTCACTCCTTTCCATGGCTGGCTTTATGTGATACATCACCACTGTCAATGGCTACTTTCGGTCATCTCTCGGGAAAATGATCCAATGCCCTGTCACGGCACGGCTAATCGTCTGGAGGCATCACCCTTGCCAATGGCTTCATCTTATCCTCTCAGTGAATAATATGCTCACGCACACTGTCACGGCACGGCTATTCATTTGTCGATTCTCGATCATGCTGGAATAGGATTTACTATCCTTTTGCGTCTGTCACTAACGCCCTGCAATCGCGAGTTAGGAGCTCGTCACAGTCATTCA
>NC_029791.2:96991270-96991936 GCF_000816755.2 Arachis ipaensis
ATGAGCGTCACACATAATCATCACCTTCATCATGTTCTTGGGTGCGAATGGATATCTTAGAAGCGAAATAAGATGAATTGAATAGAAAATAGTAGTACTTTGCATTAATCTTTGAGGAACAGCAGAGCTCCACACCTTAATCTATGGAGTGTAGAAACTCTACCGTTGAAAATACATAAGTGAAGGTCCAGGCATGGCCGAGATGGCCATCCCCCTATTGTGATCTAAGATAGCATACAACTGATCAAAGATCAAAAGCTGATCAAAAAATGCCTAATACAATAGTAAAAGGTCCTATTTATAATAAACTAGCTACTAGGGTTTACATGAGTAAGTAATTGATGCATAAATCCACTTCCGGGGCCCACTTGGTGTGTGTTTGGGCTGAGCCTGAGTGTTGCACGTGCAGAGGCTATTTGTGGAGTTGAACGCCAGTATTTGTGCCAGTTTGGGCGTTCAACTCTGGTTTTGGATCCTTTTCTGGCGCTGGACGCCAGATTTGGGTAGAAGGCTGGCGTTGGACACCAGTTTACGTCATCTATTCTTGGCCAAAGTATGGACTATTATATATTTCTGGAAAGCCCTGGATGTCTACTTTCCAACGCAATTGGAAGCGCGCCATTTCGAGTTCTGTAGCTCCAGAAAATCTACTTTGAGTGAAGGGAG
>NC_029791.2:96993160-96993260 GCF_000816755.2 Arachis ipaensis
TTTAAGAGAGAAGAGAGGTGATGGATTCATAGGACATTCATATCTTTAAGACAAAGTAACTAACTACTAATGATCATGTAATGAAGACACGATAAGCACA
>NC_029791.2:96993371-96995296 GCF_000816755.2 Arachis ipaensis
ATGTCCTTGAGCTCTTCTATGTCTCTTCCTTGTCTTTGTTGCTCCTCCCTCATTGCTTTTTGATCTTCTCTTATTTCATGAAGCATGATGGAGTGCTCTTGATGTTCCACCCTTAGTTGTCCCATATTGGAACTCAATTCTCCTAGGGAAGTGTTGATTTGCTCCCAATAGTTTTGTGGAGGAAAGTGCATTTGAGGCATTTCCGGAATCTCATGGTGATGAGCTTCATACGCCTCTTGATCTCCATGAATGGGCTCTCTTGCTTGCTCCATCTTTTTCTTAGTGATGGGCTTCTCTTCCTTAATAGGAATGTCTCCTTCTATGAAAGCTCCAGCTGAGTAACATAGATGGCAAATGAGGTGAGGGAAGGCTAACCTTGCCATAGTGGAGGACTTGTCAGCCACCTTGTAGAGTTCTTGAGGTATAATCTCATGAACTTCCACCTCTTCTCCCATCATGATGATATGGATCATGATGGCCCGGTCTATAGTAACTTCAGACCGGTTGCTAGTGGGAATACAAAAAGCTTATGCTTTTACCACACCAAACTTAGAATATTGCTCGTCCTCGAGCAAGAAAAGAAGAATAGAAGAAGAAGAAGAAGAAGAAGAAGAAGAAGAAGAAATGGAGGAGAGAGAGAGTGGGAAGTGTTTCGGCCAAGAGGGGTGTATTGTGTGAATTTGATGAAGAATGGAGGGCTTTATATAGGGAAGGGAGGGGGGTTAAGGTTCGGCCATATGGGTGGGTTTGGGTGGGAAATTGGTTTTGAATTTTGAAGGTAGGTGGAGTTTATGAGGTAGGTTTATGGGGAAAAGTGGATGGATGTGAGTGGTGAAGAGGTGATGGGGAAGAGAGTTTGAGGTGATTGGTGAAGGGTTTTTGGGGAAGAGTGTTTATGGGGTTGTGTGAAAGAGAGTGGTGAGAAGAAGTGAGTGGAGGTAGGTGGGGATCTTGTGGGGTCCACAGATCCTGAGTGGATCCTGTGGGGTTCACAGATCCTGAGTAGATCCTGTGGGGTCCACAGATCCTGAGGTGTTCAAGGATTTACATCCCTGCACCTATTAGGCATGTAAAAATGCCTTTGTACTCAACTCTGGGCGTTCAGCGCTAGGTTGGTGGCCATTTTGGGCGTTCAGCGCCCATTTGTGTGCCATTTCTGGCGTTGAACGCCAGAACCATGCCTGTTCTGGCGTTCAGCGCCCAGAAGCTGCCCATTTTGGGCGTTCAGCGCCAGAACCATGCTCTGTTCTAGCGCTGAACGCCAGACAGATGCTCCTCCAGGGTGTGATTTTTCTTCTACTGTTTTTGATTCTGTTTTCAATTTTTATATTTATTTTGTGACTCCACATGATCATGAACCTAAGAAAACATGAAAAAAAACAATAAAAATAAGAATTAGATAAACATTGGGTTGCCTCCCAACAAGCGCTTCTTTAATGTCAATAGCTTGACAGTGGGCTCTCATGGAGCCTCACAGATGTGCAGAGCTTTGTTGAGACTCTCCAACACCAAACTTAGAGTTTGGATATGGGAGTTCAACACCAAACTTAGAGTTTGGTTGTGGCCTCCCAACACCAAACTTAGAGTTTGACTGTGGGGGCTCTGGTTGACTCTGCTTGGAGAGAAGCTTTTTCTACTTCCTCTCCATGGTTGCAGAGGGAGATCCTTGAGTTTTAAACACAAGGGAGTCCTCATTCCATTGAAGGAATATTTCACCTCTGTCAACATCAATCACAGCTCTTGCTGTGGCCAGGAAAGGTCTTTCTAGGATGATGGATTCATCCTCTTCCTTTCTAGTATCCAGGACTATGAAATCAGCAGGGATGTAAAGGCCTTCAACCTTTACTAACACGTCCTCTACTTGTCCATAAGCCTTTTTTCTGGACTTGCCGCCATCTCTAATTGGGATTCTAGCAGCTTGCACC
>NC_029791.2:96995617-96995831 GCF_000816755.2 Arachis ipaensis
TCAATATTTTATTCTGAGCCAATATGGCATTCAGAGTATTAACTTCAAGAACTCCCTTCTTCATAGGCGTCCCATTATTCACAGGATTCCTTTCAGAAGTGTACATGAACTGGTTATTATCAACCATGTCAATGAGTTCTTGAGCCTCTGCAGGCGTTTTCTTTAGGTGAATGGATCCACCTGCAGAAGTGTCCAGTGACATCTTTGATAACTT
>NC_029791.2:96995969-97002109 GCF_000816755.2 Arachis ipaensis
CAGGTTCTGGATCTGCTTCCACAAGAATGTTCTTATCCTTGCTCCTGCTCATATGACAAAGAAGAAGACACAGAAAAATAACAATAATAATAGAGATCCTTTATACGACAGTATAGGGATCCCTGTGTAAGTAGAAGAAGAGGGGGAGACAAAGAATGTAATATAATGGAAGAAACACAACTGTGAGGATGACAGAGATGTGAGATGAGATGTTAGGATATGAATGAATAAATAGAATAAGATGGGGGAGGGATAATTTTCGAAAATTATTTTGAAAAAGAGTTAGTGATTTTCGAAAAATGGTTTTTGAAAATTGTTAGTATTTTTTCGAAAAAAAAATAAGGATTAAGGATTCCAAAATTTTTAATATGAATTCCAGGAATCTTGCATTCTTAGTCTAAAGCTTCAGTCCAGGAATTAGACATGGCTCACTAGCCAGCCAAGCTTTCAATGAAAGCTCCAGTCCAAAACACTAGACATGGCCAATGGCCAGCCAAGCTTCAGCATTTAACACCAGAGTATATTACTCTTGATAACAAATTGCTGCTCATCATTTATCAAGTATGTAACTTACCTCTGATGGTTTGGAAGCCTCAGTCCAAAAGAATTTAGACATGGCTTTACAGCCAGCCAGGCTTCACATGCTTCATGAAACACTAGAATTCATTCTTAAAAATCTTGAATAAAATTTTTGAAAACATTTTTATTTTTTTTTCTTCGAAAACAGATGAGAGATTTTTGAAAATATTTTTGAAAGATTTTTGAAAACTTTTTGAAAAGAAAATTACCTAATCTGAGCAACAAGATGAGCCGTCAATTGTCCAAACTCAAACAATCCCCGGCAACGGCGCCAAAAACTTGATGTTGTTGCCGGGATTGGGATCTCAGACGATTCTTGGCGCCAAACAGGAACAATTAAGTCCCCGGCAACGGCGCCAAAAATTTGGTGCACGAAATTGTGATTTCCAGGTTCGAACAAATCCTGGTAATGGCTCCAAAGCATGGTGCTCTGATCTCAATTCATAATTGTCACAACTTCGATACAACTAACCAGCAAGTGCACTGGGTCGTCCAAGTAATACCTTACGTGAGTAAGGGTCGAATCCCACGGAGATTGTTGGTATGAAGCAAGCTATGGTCACCTTGCAAATCTCAGTCAGGCGGATTTAAACATGATATTTTATTAGATTCAAATAAACAATAAAAGGGATAGATATACTTATGTAAATCTTTGGTAAGAATTTCAGATAAGCGAATGGAGATACTTTTCGTTCCTCTGAACCTCTGCTTTCCTGCTATCTTCATCCAATCAGTCTCACTCCTTTCCATGGTTGGCTTTATGTGATACATCACCACTGTCAATGGCTACTTTCGGTCATCTCTCGGGAAAATGATCCAATGCCCTGTCACGGCACGGCTAATCGTCTGGAGGCATCACCCTTGCCAATGGCTTCATCTTATCCTCCCAGTGAATAATATGCTCACGCACCCTGTCACGGCACGGCTATTCATCTGTCGGTTCTCGATCATGCTGGAATAGGATTTACTATCCTTTTGCGTCTGTCACTGACGCCCTGCAATCGCGAGTTTGGAGCTCGTCACAGTCATTCAATCATTGAATCCTACTCGGAATACCACAGACAAGGTTTAGACCTTCCGGATTCTCTTGAATGCCGCCATCATTCTAGCTTATGCCACGAAGATTCTGGTTAGGAGATCTAAGAGATATTCATTCTAGCTTATTTCATGTAGAACAGAAGTGTTTGTCAGGCATGCGTTCATAAAGGAGAAGGATGATGAGCGTCACACATAATCATCACCTTCATCACGTTCTTGGGTGCGAATGGATATCTTAGAAGAGAAATAAGAAGAATTGAATAGAAAGCAGTAGTATTTGCATTAATCTTTGAGGAACAGCAGAGCTCCACACCTTAATCTATGGAGTGTAGAAACTCTACCGTTGAAAATACATAAGTGAAGGTCCAGGCATGGCCGAGATGGCCAGCCCCCTATTGTGATCTAAGATAGCATACAACTGATCAAAGATCAAAAGCTGATCAAAAGATGCCTAATACAATAGTAAAAGGTCCTATTTATAATAAACTAGCTACTAGGGTTTACATGAGTAAGTAATTGATGCATAAATCCACTTCCGGGGCCCACTTGGTGTGTGTTTGGGCTGAGCCTGAGTGTTGCACGTGCAGAGGCCATTTGTGGAGTTGAACGCCAGTATTTGTGCCAGTTTGGGCGTTCAACTCTGGTTTTGGATCCTTTTCTGGCGCTGGACGCCAGATTTGGGTAGAAGGCTGGCATTGAACGCCAGTTTACGTCATCTATTCTTGGCCAAAGTATGGACTATTATATATTTCTGGAAAGCCCTAGATGTCTAATTTCCAACGCAATTGGAAGAGCATCATTTCGAGTTCTGTAGCTCCAGAAAATCCACTTTGAGTGCAGGGAGGTCAGAATCCAACAGCATCAGCAGTCCTTCTTCAACCTCTGAATCTGATTTTTGCTCAAGTCCCTCAATTTCAGCCAGAAAATACCTGAAATCACAGAAAAACACACAAACTCATAGTAAAGTCCAGAAATGTGAATTTAACATAAAAACTAATGAAAATATCCCTAAAAGTAACTAGATTCTACTAAAAACATACTAAAAACAATGCCAAAAAGCGTATAAATTATCCGCTCATCAGTGTGTTAAGTATTTTCAGATCTTGTAGGGCAGGAATGACTCAAAGGACAAAAGGAAACATACAAAAATGGAAGGAAAGCACAAAAATAGAGTTTTGAAGAAAAGGCAGCGACGCGGACGCATGGATGACGCGAACGCATGCCTAGCGCGAAAATACAGCGACGCAAACGCATGGATGACACAGACGCGCGCCTTGAGCAGAACGCAAATGACGCGTACACGTGACCGACGCGTACGCGTGACGAGGAAAATTCCCAAATGACGCGAACGTGTGACCCACGCGGACGCGTGACAGACGCCACGTACAAGAATCTGCAGAAAACGCCCCCTGCGATTTCTGGACCCTTTTTTGGCCCAAATCCAAGCCAGATACATAGAATATAAGCCAGAGAATGGAGGAATCAAAGGATATACATAATACAACATTCATAATTCATAATTTTTAGGATTAGATGTAGTTTTAGAGAGAGAGGTTCTCTTCTCTCTCTTAGGATTTAGGATTAGGATTAGGATTTCAACTTCCTCTCAGGTTCAATGCTCTTTTACTTTATTTCTCTTCTATACTCTATTGCTTTTATTTGTTAATTACTTATGTTCCCAAATTGGCTTATGAACTTTTCCATGTTTAGATTTGAATGTTCTATTTAATATAATTTGAGGTATTTCAGACTAATAATTGTCTTATTCTATTTATGATGATTTCAATTCAATTTAGATTTATTTTCCCCTTTTGGTTTTGGTTAAGTGATTTATAACACTTGAGTTATCAAACTCAGCTGTTGATTGGAATTAGAATTATTTGCTGGTTAATTTATACTTCAATAACTCTAGTCTCTCCATAGGAGTTGACTAAGACCTGAGGATCAAATTAATTTGTCTACTTGACTTCCCTTTGTTTAGCAAGGGTTAATTAAAAGTGGGAGCTGAATCCAATTCTCTTCACATCTGATAAGGATAACTAGGATAGGACTTCAATTCCTTATACCTTACCAAGAGTTTTATTATTTATTTGAATTAATCCCTACAGTTTACTTTCTTGCCATTTACTATTCTTGCTTTTTATCTCATACATCAAAAACCCAAAAAGACACTTTTACTCATAACCAATAATAAATCATACTGCCCTGCAACTCCTTGAGAAGACGACCCGATGTTTGAATACTTCGGTAATTATTATTTTATTGGGTTTTGTTACTTGTGACAACCAAACTTTTGTAAGAAAGGAATTCTTGTCGGTCTAGAAGCTATACTACCAACGCGAATTTAATTGTGAAAATTCTAGATCGCGCGAGAGTTTCGCTCTTTCAGTATGCTTTCCTTTCACTCCTTTGATCCCTTCCTAGCCCTTTTCAATATGAAATCACTAGCTAACACATCAAGGCATCTAGTGGAATCAAAAGAAGATTAAAACTATCAAATTAAAGGTCTAAAAATTATGTTTTCACATCTAAGCACAAATACGGAGACAATCACAAAATCATGTTATCTCATTGAATAAATATGAGGAAAGGTTATAAAAATGCTCTAAATTCAACACAAGATAAACCCTAAAAATGGGGTTTATCAACCTCCCCACACTTAAACCTTAGCATGTCCTCATGCTAAACCAAGAATGAAGCAAAGGGTATGACATTTATTCAATGCAACTAAACTATCTAAATGCAAACTATCTAAATGCAACTAACTATATGAATGCAAATGCTTGGTAAAAACAATTCAACTTCCAAGAGAACATATATATAAGCATAAGGGCTAAAGCAATGAGAGTCAAAATCCAACCCACAATTGTATTGAATTATCAAAAATGAGTTACAAACTTTGCATGAATAAGAATGATGGTGGTGAATACATGCAATTGAGCAATCCAACCCTCACCGGATGTGTATCCGCTCTAGTCACTGAAGTGTTTAGGGGTTGATTCACTCAATTCTCCCCTAATCATGCTTTTCAAAATTTGTTCTTCATCTAACAATCAACAATTATTCAATGCATGCATACAAATATCATGAGGTCTTTTCCAAAGGTTGTAATGGGGCTAGGGTCAAGGTAGGATCATGTATGGTTAAGTGGACTAGAATTTGAATCTTTGATGAGTTTAAACTTTTTCACCTAACCTATAATGACCTATACAATTAAGTTCTAGCCTAACTACCCATTTTTCACTTTTTCACATGCTCATGCATTTTCTTTTGATTTTCACAACACTTATGCATTGACTCTTACTGGATTTTACTTTGGGGCATTTTGTCCCCTCTTAATTATTTTTCTTCTTTTTCTATTTTTTTTCTTTTTTTCTATGCATATTTTTTTCTTTTCTTTTCTTTTCTTCATTTTTTTTCCTTTCTTTCAAAACTACATACAAGATCATCAATGTATAAGGTTTAACATTTGATTAATGCATGAGTATGTACCCAATTTCCAAATATAAAAAAAAAACAAGGCACCCTTTTATCCCAATCAATGTTCCCAATCTCCCCAACTTGAATATAAAACACTCTCACTAGCCTAAGCTAATCAAAGATCCAAATAAGGGACTCTATTATTTTCCACTTTAGGCTTGTAATGTGCTAAATTAAAGAACAATTGGGTTAAGCGTAGGCTCAAATTTGGTTGACAATGGAGAGTAAAAGGTATGCTATTTGGGCAAGTAAGCTAATGAAATAATGGCCTCAATCATATAAATGCATGAATACATGGAATAATTGGACATAAAGAATAAAACAAATCAAGGATCACAATCATAGGAAAAGAACAATTTCACACAAGGAGGGAAATAAGTGGTTATAAGATGTAACCACACAATAGGCTCAAAACTCACAATCTTGTGTTCTTAGCTCAAAACATGGTCCACAAAAGTATGAATTCATGCAAGTTCCACAAAAATTTTCCAATCAATTGGGGTGGTGCCATATAAATAAATTCTTTTGGAAAAATTCATTGTTTTGATTAAGCTTATTCTAAATGCAATGTTGTGATTAAGAAATTCTAAAATTCCTTACTTTGCCCTCTTTTTCAATCAAAATAAATTCTTTTATGCACAAAGGGTTTAACTAGATTTTCAACAATTCAAAATATTTTTCAAATCACAACCACAAGGCTAAAATGCAATATATACAATAAAAGTATGCAATAACCAAAATAAAAGTATCCACAATAGTAAATATGTACAATAATCCTAAAATAGTACAAAATAAAGCAAAATAAGATGAACTAAGTGATAGTGTCTAAAAATGTTCACCAAATCCACCGACGGCTACGACAGTGACCTCCCCACACTTAAGATAAAGCATCGTCCTCGATGCTACTAATCGGGCTCATGGTGAGGGTCAATAGTCGCATCTGGCTCTGGCTAGGGCACTGTCTGGGGCACTCTCTAGGGCACTGGCTCCTCGGGAGGCTGTTGGGTCTCCTGAGTAGCCTGCGTCTGTGGAGGAGCCTCCTG
>NC_029791.2:97002131-97032790 GCF_000816755.2 Arachis ipaensis
CCGGCTCCTCAACATGCTCCTCCTCGTGCTTTGCCTCGTGCTCCTCCTCATCGGAAGCGGGAGAGTCAGGGAGAGGGGGTAGCTCAATGCCCTGTGATACAAACATCTGGTCTATGCGATCGAGACATCGCATGATACGACGCTCGCTGCGCTCCATGAAGCGAAACAGGCGCTGTACTAGCTGATATGTTGGCTCAGGTGCTGCTGGTGGTGGTAAAGGTGCTACTGCTGCTGAAGAAGAAGAGGGTCATGCCGCTGCTATAGATGATGAAGGTCTAGCTGCCTCCACTGCTGCTCTAGCTCGAGAGCGGCGCCTGGATGGGGGCTTCTCGTGCACCCACGTACCCCACGAAATAGTAACCTCCTTGTCATCGTCGTCTGGGGGTGGTGGTGTCATGTCATCGTCCCTCCATGGGGCACCGGAAAACTCAATCATGCTAGTGACCAATGTAGGAAATGGTAGGAGACCACGGATGTGTGTTCGCCACATGCCTCGCCTGATTAATCGGGGGAAGTATACCTCATTTCCCTCCATGACACAGCCAATCAGAAGAAGCATATCCATCAGAATCTCGGAAAAATGGGTAGTAGGAAGGACATAGTGGGTGAATCTGCTGCCAAGTCCTAGCCTCTCTAGACAAATAAGCAAATAACATCCCCTTGGGCTTTTGGTTGTTAGAGTCCATCACCCAAGGGGCGTCTGGTTTGGCAATAATGCACTTCAGCGTCTCATAATCAAAGGTCATAGAATTCATAGCTATCTCTGCCTGCTGGTATGCACATGTGTCACCAGTCTGGGGTAGACAATGCAAAACACCCTCAATAGCAGCCTCAGTCACTAAAATCTGCCCACCCCGTAGGTGGACTGACTCAAGAGTCGTGCAGAAGAGGTTGCAGTAAAACTCCTTGACCCATGAAGTGTTTATTCTTCCCAAATCCCTATCAACAAACCCTAAGCCCAATCCCTAAATACGAGTATTAATGGAGTGCCTCAGGTCATTGGGAAGGGCCAATTTCTTCTCAATGTTCAGCTTTATCTTCTGATAGGTAGGGAAGTGCAACTCACAGTATAGATTGGGATATGTGTACGTGTCAGTGGGCAGTAGCAGCTGATTCTGTTTATCCACTTCATTAAGTGGGTTCTTTGCATAGTTGGCATAGGGAAATGGAAAGCAAGGAATGGCATATTAACATGAAGTGAGTCAAAAGGAAGAAACTTGGAGTATAAGCAACAGGAATTAGCATTCAACACAAAAGCTATAAACCAAGAATTTAAGCAATATATGCACAATGCTTGTTCATTAAACTCAATGAGTATCATACCCAAAAAGAATGGTTAGAGAGTTAGTTGAAAACTAAAAAGAAAAATCAGCATGTTAGGCAAGTTAAAAGTTAGAGAAACTAGCTCAAAGGTTAGAGGTATGACGGTTATTTGCTTAATCACAATGAATCACAAGTAATGGCAACAAGCATACTCACAAACATGGAGAGGAAGCAGTCATTGATGATGAAATATGATATTGCAAAAGAAGCAATTAATTGAAAGTAAGTCATCAATCAATGTCGCGGTCATTGATTATGCAATAATTGGTGTTGACAAAATGAAAGTGCATTTTGTGTGACTAAGACGAGTTAGAAATAAAGTTGAGTGAAAAGAGTTACACAAGTTAAAATGCACCAATTGTTGCAAATGCATGAACCATATTCAACAAATTTACAAGTTAAATCAAATGATGAGTGAAGCACAATCCAAAGGCAATTGATTAACTTGGAAGGTGAAACCATGTGAGGGTTCAAGGAAAATCACGGGAAACATAATGAACATGGAAAAACCAGCCCAAAGTCACCTAAGAGTTGAGCTTCGTGTAATCAGATGAATACTCAATTTCAAAAGCACGAAGTTCAGTTACAGGTAACATGTTTAAAACCAAAAACAATTTCTAGAAAGTTGGGCAGCATTCCGGCAGTAAATCGGATGTTTCTGAATAACAAATAGCAGCAAAAAATTCACATATGTATTCAGAAAGCACATCAAGAAAGAGAGAAGGATGCAATACATATGCGCAAGCAGCATGAGACATAACTCAACAACTAGAATTTAGCAGTGCAGCAGTGAAATAGCAGCAAAGCAGTAACAATATGGAGATAGAACAACTCATTAACCATCACTGAGCAAACAAGGAATATGTATTTCAAACGGATAAACACAAACGGAGCAGTTATCAGGCCTAGAATCATCTAACCACAACCTAGCTACCTAACAACCTAGGATCAACTAAAACATGCATATCTAACTAGCCTAGCAAACAGATTATTCAACTAATTAATCTAATCTAGTCATACTAAAACTAATGAAAAATAGTAAAGAAATAGAGCAATGGGGCATGGGAAACCTGGAGTGCAGAAGCAGAACAGAATAGAAATAGAGGGATGGGAGGGAGGGGCAGCAAAGTGGTGCTTCCAGTAGCAGCAGCTCTTGGTGGTGGCGGAGTGAAGCAGAGAAAGAGAGAGGAGGTGGTGAGAGAAGTGAGAATGGGAGGGAAAGGGAGAGAGAAAGAGCGAGAGAAGAAGAGAGAGAGGGGGATGGGGGACAGAGAGGATGGTGGCGACGGAAGTGGTGTGGCTGGCGCGGTGGTGGACGGTTGCAGAGCTAGTGGTTATGGCGGGAGAAGAAAAAGAGAGAACGTTAGAAAGGGGGAGGGTTAGGGTGCGCAACTGCGCTGTGCTCTTTGCGTCCCTTGGGGTATATGAATTTGAATCCACGCGTGCGCGCACAGTGCGCATTTGCGTGGGGGAGAAAATGAGTGAGTGGTGCGAAAGCGTCAGGTGCGCTTTCGCGTAGATGGAGGGTGTAGGCGTGGGCGCGGACGCGTACAGTGCGCGTCCGCGTGAGGCGAGTTAGGCTAGAAGCTTAATGCTGGCCCAAGTTCACCACAACTCTCGGGTTGAAGGCCTGGTAACTGCTTCAGCCGATTGGCGCGCACGCGGCATGTGCGCGTCCGTGTGCATTCCCAAATATGTATAGCGACGCGTTTGCGCACAGTGCGCGTACGCGTGTATGCGGTTATGCGATTGGCCTAGTGTTGGCACAAGAGTGGCCCAACTCTCTGGAAAAAGTATGGGCCTGTATCCGCGTATGGACATGCACACGCACAGCGTGCGTATGCGTCCTGCCCCCCCCCCCTTTTTTTTCAGAAATAGCAAAAACAGCTCAAAATCCTCCTAACACTTCCTACAGCTCAAAATTAGCTAAAATTACAAAATAACAAAAATTCTTTTTGGCTTTTTGGGAATTTTCAAATACAAGCAAAAGAAGCTTGTCCCACAAGCAACCTACAACCAACTTATTAAAACAAATATATGGAAAGAAAACTATCTACAATGGTAACTCAATTCACTTATTAATCAAAAATGCAAGAGGGTGAAAAGAGTTTACCATGGTGGGGTGTCTCCCACCTAGCACTTTTAGTTTAAGTCCTTAAGTTGGACATTTGGGTGGCTCTTTGTCATGGTGGCTTATGCTTTTACTCATCCTTGAATCTCCAAGGATCTTTGCTCCTCAAATGGTTGACAGAAATTCCAACCATCTTCACCAAGTTTGGATGGAGTTCCACCCAAGATACGAGCTCCCATAGGTGGTCTTCATGCTTTGATCCGGGATCTCATATCTTATTTTCGTACCCGTCTTCTAGTTAATCTTCATGAATTTTTCGTTCGGGTGGTTGACAAGTAGAATTCTCTTTAGTGCACCAAGTTTTCTTCCTAGACCCATGTAAAGTAGCATTCATCCAATCATGGTCCCTATGCTTTGAAGCTTTGACCTCAATGAGTCTAATTCCAAACTTCCAACCACTACACAACTCTTTGTTACCCTTAGTCCCACAAAGAGCTCTAAGTTGTCCATCCGTTTCAATCAAGCCATATTCAAGTGAGAAAGTAAAGCTTAGGATTGAGGATTTTACCCACTTGAATGATATTTTGAATAGTGTCTTAGGGAGGGAAACCTCCCCACACTTAGATAATGCAAGGTCGACTTCCTTATGCTCTTCTTTGGGTATTTCCACCTCTTGACGACTTCTTTCATCTTCCTCTTGATTGTTGGCTTCTTCCAATTCCTCCTCATCATCAATCAAATCAAACTTGGGAGGTTGTGTAAAATTTACTTCCATATCAACTTCACCTTTGATGGAAGAGTCTCCAAGGAGATCACCAACATCATTTGGTGTTGAGTTGTCTTCAATAGCTTCAATTTCATGTTCCATGGGAGAGGATTCAATTATTGATAAGAAATCATTAATGATTGAGTCCATCTCTTGATCAACCTTCTCATATTCTTCAATCTTTATATGCTCCGGAGGTTGTTGAGACTTCCATGGTGGTTCCGCATCTCCTAGATCTTCAACCACTTTCTCCTCTTCTTCAATAACCATAGGTGTCTCCAATCGCTCCAATACAAAGCTCAACTCTTCCTTCTTCTCCACCAGATTTTCCAATCTCTCTTTCATACTTTGCTCATCTTTCAGTTTTTCACATGTGGCCATGGAAGCACCTTGAGTATTCAGATATTGGTGGGCTAAAGTATGCACTACCTTAGTCAAATTAGTCATAAACTCTAGGGTGTTTCTTTGCATATCCGCTTGGCCTTGAAGTAGCAAGGTAAGAGAGTTATCTATTGGGGCTTGGGGTGGATAGAAAGGTTCATTATTTTGGAGAGAGGGCTCATAGTGACAAGGTGGTTCTTCATAGTAAGGGCATGGAGATGGTGTGCATTGAGGTGGTTCTTGGTAGTACTCATGATAGGGTTGTGGTGGTTCTAAAGGTTCTTGCTCATAATGGTCATAAGAATATGGTATGGGTGATTGGTCATACAATGTATGTGGGTCACAAGAAGGTGCTTGGTAAAAATGGGCTTGTGAGCATGGTTGGTAGTCATGTTGAGGATAAGGTTCATAAGCATATGGTGGTGGTACTTGATTATCATAAAAAGAGTCACCATAGCCATCAAATTGGTATGCACTAGGATGTGAATTATACCTATAAGTATCCAGAGGTTGTTGCCAATAGGAGTGATCAATTCCTTGAGGCTCCCCCCATCTTGAAGTGTTCCATCCTTGGTACATGTTGTCATTAAAGTCCACATTTCCTACAACATGGTGAGAACCAAACTCATAGCCAAAGTGAGAGTTCATAGTGGAAAAACAAAATAAAACTAACAAAAACTAGTAGAAAAGCAAGAGACAAACCTATTTACACTACTCACATTTATACAATAACCAATAACATAACACCATTGCAATTTCCCGGCAACGGCGCCATTTTGATGAACGGATTTTTTGACGGTTTAGAATTTCTCTAATGAGATCTCGTTGTAAGTATAGTTTCTAAACCAAACAATAGTCCTTTCATACAAAAGATTGTTTGTCACTAAAATAAACCCCTAAATTTATAAACCGAAGTATTGGAACATCGGGTCGTCTCTCAAAGGAATTGCAGGGTAGTGTTCTTGTCATTGGCCATGGACAAGTATATTTTAGGGTTTTGATTAAGGAACAAGAAAAGTAAATGACAATGGAAATGTAAATGATAAAGCGGTCTTGGCAAGGTTTGGTGGTTAAGGATCTCTATCCTTATCACTAACCACAATATGAGAATTGGCAAGGATCAATCCCACTAAGTCATCCTCTAACTAGTAGTAGAGGAAAGTCAAGTGAGCTATATCAATCCAAGTCCATAAGTCCTAACTCTCCACCAATTGAATTAGTGAGACCTAGAGTTAATGACTCTCGATCATCAATTACTTGGACATTAGTAACTCAAGAATTCCTAAGTTACCTTCCCAAGCCAAGAGCATGAAATTCAACTCTAAAATCCAACCAAACATTTTATCAAACACTTGGAAGGTACAAAAGGAAAGCATAGTAAATTGACAACAAGAATAGAATCTAACAATAATTATTGTAAGGAATTAATAACAACAATCAAGGGAAACACAATTATCATGAATTACCTCAAATTGAATTGAAAGAAAATAGAAGAAGAAATAGTGCATCAACAACAAAGTATAGAAATAACAAGAATGAAATACAAAATTAGAGAGAGGAAGAGTGGAGAAAAAAGAGATTGTAAAGGAAAAGTAAATCAAAGCATGAATTAAACCTAGATCTAAGATTATTGACCTAAACCTAATCCTAGAGAGAAGTGAGAACTTATCTCTCTAAAACTAACTAAAACTAATCCTAACGTGTGTTATGTGTGTCATTCATGTGTTCCCCTTCATTCCTTGATCTAATTAGCCTTTTCCCACCAAAAACTCAGCTCCAATTGGGACTATAAACCCTCCAAAATCACCAGGCACGTGTTTGACTAAAGGAGTCACGTGTGGCCTTCGGCGCATACGCGCACAGCCTGCATACGCGTCCCTGGAGCATTTTGCAATCCGCGCGTAGGCGCATAGTGTGCGCGCGTCCATGGGCTTTCTCCAAATCTTTGGCTTTTCATGATTTCTCCACTTTGTATGCTTTCCTTTCACTCCTTTGATCCCTTCCTAGCCCTTTTCAACCTGAAATTACTAGCAAACACATCAAGGTATCTAGTGGAATCAAAGGAAGATTAAAACTATCAAATTAAAGGTCTAAAAAGCATGTTTTCACATCTAAGCACAAATACGGAGACAATCACAAAATCATGCTATCTCATTGAATAAATGTGAGGAAAGATTATCAAAATGCTCTAAATTCAACACAAGATAAACCCTAAAAACGAGATTTATCATAACCTCCAAGACATATCATGGTTGCAGACTTTGAGGAGGTTGATCATGAGATCGGTTCAATAATTAATGAGTTTTTACCTACAATTGAACCCTCTCCCATTGAACTAGAGGAAGAGGTTAATCTTGCAGAAGCTTGTCAAGAGGTGGGGATCATCAAAGAGGAACCCAAGAGAGTGAAGCATACATTGGCAAGGCCGCCACTGAAGATACCTCCCCCCAAGCTATTACCATCCAACACAACATTCAAGTGGGTAAAATTCTTATCCTTAAACTCTACCTTCCCACTTGAATATGGTCTGTTTGAAACGGATGGACAACTTAGAGCTATTTGCGGTTTTAAGAGTAAAAGAGAGATGGTTAGCGGTTGACAACACCATCCTAGGTTCGTTATGGTTGGAAGCTCAAGGCCTAATTGCAAGGGTTAGTATAATTCTCGATTGATTGGGTCTAGGAGGATGTTTGTGTGCTTAAATGAGAATTCCAAGGCTAAACCACCTGGATGAAATCCTGACGATCAACTTGAAGACGGATGTAGAAATAAGATTTGGGATCCCAGCATACAAGAGGATCAACTTTGGGAGCTCAAAGCTTGTGGAGAACTTCATCACGGCTTGGTGAATTTATTTGGAGATGTTAAAGCTTATTGGAAGTCCAAGCGTTGGAGGAAGTTCAAAGATGAGTTCAAGCACAAGCCACCATGACATGGAGCACACCAAATGTCCAACTTAAGGATAATAACTAAAAGTGCTAGGTGGGAGACAACCCACCATGGTATGATCCTACTTTTTTATTAGTTTTAATTTATTTCTGTCAGTTTTAATTTCCAGTTCTGCATATTTACTTTTATTTTGCAAAAAAAATATAAAATAAAAAAAGAGAGGAATCTACGTGAACGCGTCATGTGTGACTGCGCAACAAAGAGAAAACAAACAGAGAGTTGCGATGGAGACGCACGGGAGGGGTGCATGGAGCACGAACCACCCCACGCGTACACGTGCCCCACGCGTACGCGTCACCTGCACATTAGTCCATCCACGCGTAAGGGTAAGTGACGCATACGTGTGGGCTTCCCAATCGGCATAAAAGAGTGTCTGAACAGAGAGTTGTGATGCCATGGCGCTGGAGTCGCGCGAGTGGTCACGCGTACACGTCACCGACGCTCACGCGTCAGTTCCTATTTTTGGCCACCCACGCGTATGCGTGAGCGACGCGTACGCATGAGCGACGCGTACGCGTCGAATGGATATTTTAATTTTCACGCATACGCATGATGCAGGCGTGCACGTTGACTCCATTTCTTGTTTTCTATTTCTCTTCCTTCTTCTCTCCTCTCTTACTCCTTATTCTTCTTTTCTCACTTTCTTCTCATCCTTATTCTCTTTCATTCTCTTTTACATACTGCATTTTTTACTTTCCTTCATTGCATTTGTATTTTATTCATACTTTTATCTCCTTTTCTAATTTCTTATTTTACCATTGGTGTTAAATGTTTGTATTCAACTGTTGTATCTTTTCTTGCATTATTTTCGTACTTAGTGACTTGTTTTACATTATTGGGTGATATTATTTATCTGTCAATGCCAATTTTTTATGATACCTGTATTCCTTTTGCATTGACATAAATTTGTATTGTCTTTCATTACCCACTATCTCTCCCCTATTGTTGCAATTTTCGCATTATTGATATGCCATTTGCTTCTACTGTTTTTTCACTTTCATGTTGTAACTACCATGTAGTTGAGACCCTTATTATTTGGCATTAACCCACCCATATTTTATTTATTTTCTTATCTTTGTTTCTGGGTTACGTTCTTCCTTTTTCTCTTCCTTCAGGATGGCCACTGAGACGGGAAAGGAAAAGCTTCTCAATGGGGCTATAGACAAATACCGACTTCCATGGGTCAATTATTTCCTTCTCAACACCAATGTTTAATTTTTTTTGTTAAATTAGTTGTTGCATTTCCATGTTTGATTGCATGTTTGTTTGATTTTGTGCATTTAGGTACTACTTGGTTGAGGTAATATTTTTTTTTTCAAGAAACTTTTTATAGCATTTCACTAATTTGAATTAAAATTTTTGTTAAACTTGCTTGAAGAATTTTATTTTGGAACATGGTTTAGAGCTCGAACATACAAAACCAGTAAGATTTCGAGCTTATTTGATTGATTGCATTTTATCAACCAATACTTTGTTTTTGGTGTGTGTTATTCTCTCTAAAATTGTAATCTATGTCTTGCTTAATTCTATATTTCCATTATTTGATGTATGCATGCACTTACATGATTGAGGCTTTGTTTCACTGAGCTTACATACCCATATGGTCTTAACCTTTTCATTATCCTTTGTAAACCAATGTTGAGCCTTTTAACCCCATTTATTCTTTACTTTAGCTCATCGCTAACTCTAAGCAGAAAACAATAATGTCCTTAATTTGAATCCCTGGTTAGCTTAGACTAGTGAGAGTGTTCATGATTTAAGTGTGGGAAAGTTGGGTTTGGAAACATTTGGTTTAAGAATTGGGTGTTGTATATCTTTATGAAAATATGAAATAAATGTTTAGGACATGTTCATGAATTCAATAATTTAATCATATGTATTGAGGAAAACAAAAGAAAAGAAAAGAAAAATAAAAAAAGAAAAAAAGGGAAAAAAAGAGAAAAAAAAAAAGAAAAAGAGCAAATAATAAAAGGGGACAAAATGCCCCAAAGTAAATGGTGAAAGAAATGCATATATACTGTACTCGAAATTAGGATGCATGAATATGTGAAAAACATGGTTAATAGATAGTTGGATATTATATTATGATTACATGGATTGTCTAAGTTAGGTGGAAAGTTTAGGCTAATTAAGGATTCAGATTTCAGTCCACTTGGCCAAATACATTCCTACCTTGACCCTAACCCCATTACAACCCTTAAAAGACCTCTTGATATGTGTATTTGTGCATCAAATTATTTGTTGATTGGTAGAAGAAGAGCAAGCCTTAGAAAGCAAGGTTAGTAGAGAATTGAGAGAATCGAACCTTAAACACTTGAGTGATTAGAGTGTATACACTTCCGGTGAGGGTTCGATGCTCGATTCCTTGTTCCCGACTTTCATAAGCTATCTTCTTTTGCAAGTTTACTTGTACTTTATTTTATGATTTTAATTAGTGAGATCCAGTTCATATTTCTTCTTGAAAGATCTGCTTACTTTTAACCAAGTACGTAAGAGCATTTTGCATTTAGTTGCATTCATATAGATAGGTCGCATTTCATAAATTCCATCATTCCTCTTCACTCTTTTAGTTCTCTTGAGCTTAGCATGAAGACATGCTAATGTTTAAGTATTGGGAGATTTGATGCACCACTATTTTGTGGTACATTTTGTACTTAATTGAGTGGATTTTATCCACTAAACTCACACTTATTCATATAATTCGCATGTTTTACATTTTCCTTCCTAATTTTGTGCTATGATTGAAAACATGCTTCTTTGGCCTTAAATTTGCTAATTTTAATCCTCTCTTATTACCATTTGATGACATGTCACCATGTCATATTTTTCTATGCTTTTTCATACAAGAAATTGATAATTAGTGCTTAATTATTGCATTCTTTAGTGCTTAAATGGTATATTTCCTTGATCTTTTGATTTTATAAATTTTGTAGGAAATAAGAAGAAAAAGAAGCAAAGAAGCACAAAATAAGCTAAAAAGAAAAAAAAGCTTTGGGGCACACTTTGAAGTTGGAGCACACTTTGGAGCCTTAGGTCACGCTTTTAAAAGCGTGGCCCATGACCAAATCAAGGAAGATTGACAATCAGCACAGCCACCCAGGAGCTCAACATTTGCGCCAACATTTGCCTCAAACGTGAGGTCAAACGTTGGCTAAGGAATACCTTGGGAAATGTTGCTCCCCACAGCCTGAAGGGGTATACTTCCAACAAGAATAACTTGAGCTACAGAGTTCCAAATGAGGTGATTCAAAAAGCAATGAAAAGTAGGGATTGAGATCTTTCCAAGCATATATGGCACTACATAATGGACACTAAATCTGAGGGAGAAAACTGCCCCGAAAGTGCATAGATGAACATGGTGTCAACCTGTAGTAAGGCCAGCTGACCTCTGCACCTTCGATGGAGTATAACTCGAGCTGTGAAGCTCCAAACTACGCGCTCCCAATGGCATTGGAAAGTAAACATTCAGGGCTTTCCAAAAATATATAATAGTATGGGGTGGACAATGCGTTTGAGCCTCAAGAATCTGGTGTTTTCGTCTATGTTTAAGTGCTAACGTCGCCTCAAACGTTGCACACCGCCACCAGCGACCCTGTCTCCTTCAAAGGGGGCATAACTTGAGTTGTAGACGTCCAATTGAGGTGATTTCAGTTGGGTTAAAAAGCTGATATTCAAAGCTTTCCAATATATATAATAGTCTATAGTGGGTATGAAATTGGCATCGATGACAAGAGGACAAAGTAGCGTCCCAAGACTTGATGTGCAACAATGGTGTCAACGTTTGCTTCCACGTTTGCCTCAAACGTGAGGTCAAACATTGCTTGAAACGTTACTTGAATGGCAGCCTGGGAGGAGCCTCACGTTTGCGCCAATGTTTGAGGCAAACGTGAGGCCAAACGTTGCTAGATGAATGCCCTGCAGGAAGCCCATGCCTGCCCAACGTTTGCGTTCAAGTTGGCCTCAAATGCCACCTCCAATGCCAGCAAAGTTCAGCCAGGATTGAAGTTGGATGCCCAACGTTTGCGTTCATGTTTGATCTTAAACTTGAGGTCAAACACCAGTGACAGATGGTTGGCTGGTCTGCAGAACATCCTTACACGAAGACGTTTGAGTCAACGTTTGACCCCAAACGTTGACTCAAACGTGAATGCTCCAAAGTCCAAACTGCAAGCAGATTTCTTCTCAAGACCAAGAGCAATCAATTAGGGCCATTTTCAACTCAAATCCAAAGCAAGCTAAGCCCATTACCATCACTCAAAGGCACAAGAGATAGTTAAAATAGGAATTTCATTTAATTGTAATTTGTTTTTAATTTCACTTTCATTTTTCGTTTTTATTTTGTAAAGCCTATATAAGGCATCATTTTCATCTTTGTTAGAGAGGTTGGCTCTAATAGAGAGCATTAAAGGCTGGCTTCACTAGGGAGCATTAGGATTAGAGAGCTCTCTCTTAATTTTCATTTTTATTTTGAATCTTGGGTTGAGAATTGAAGAAATTCTGTTTCAATCTCACCTTGAGAATTCTCTCTGTTTGCTTGTTTGCATAATTCAAGGAATTTTGAATTGGGATTTGAATTCTCTTTACTGCTTTCATTTTCTACTTCTTCTGCAATTTGTTCTTTTACTTTTCTGCAATTATTCTCTTGTTGGATCAAGGAAGGACTTGAGATCTAGACTTGTTTTCTAGTCTCCTCAACCCCTGAGATCCTCAACTTCCCTTTAACTATTGCAATTAAGCTGCATTTTACTTTCTGTTTGGTTCCTCAATTCAGTTTACATTAAGCTTGCTGCAAATCTCATTTACATTTCCTGCAGAATTTTAAATTCCTCTGCAATTGCTCTAAAATCCTGATTCACTGCAATTTTGTTTCTCTGTTTACATTGCTCTCAATTTACTTTCCTGCAATTTAAGCTTTCTGCAAGAGTTCTAAGCTTTGATCTATTGCTTTCTTTAATTTCCAGCACCCAACCCCCCTTTACATTTAATGAAATTTACATTTTTTGTCATTTAAGATTCTTGCAATTTACATTTCTTGCTCTTTAAGATTTTGCTCATTTACTTTCTACAACTTTTAATTCACTGCCATTTACTTTCTGTTGGCTACATTCCATCAAATTTCACTTCAATGTTAGCTTGACTAAACTAATCACCCACTAAAGTTGCTTGAACCATCAATCCCTGTGGGATCGACCTCACTCTAAGTGAGTTTTACTACTTGATGCGACCCGGTACACTTGCCGGTGAGTTTTGGTGTTGGAATTCGGTTTCAACCCATCAAGTTTTTGGCATCGTTGCCGGGGATTGATTTAGATCAACAATGATTAAGTGGGTGAGAAGTCTAGATCAAGCATTTTTTTTTTGTTTTTGTTCTCTGTTCTAAGTTGAAACCAAGGTGTTTGTGTTTTTGCCTCACTAAGAAATTCTTTCTCTGTGACATGAATTTCAATTTTCATTGATGGTGCGTTTTACAAAATACAAATGGAGTTCAACTCATCTTATGGTCAAACAAAATTTTATGGGATATTACCCACCATCACCAATTTCTAATGGTGGCTGGGAATATCACCAAGAAACTTCAAATTCCGGGTACTCCAATTCATGGAGCTATGCTTCAGAACCACAAGATGAGAAAGAAAATCATATGGGATATTTTCTTCCACCACAAAATGATTCAAGTCATTATTCCAATGGTGGCTGGGAGTATTACTAGGAAACTGCAAATTCTGAGCAGTCAAGTCACATGAGAGATTGTCCAATAGCCAAAGACTCACAACCAAAACAAACTTTCAATAGCCAAAGACTCTCAAAGCTTGAGTCCATGCTCAAAAGATTTGCAGAGGAGACAAAGAAGTACTGAGAAGAATAAGAAAAGTCCCTCAAAAACATGGGAGTAAGGTTAGCTCAATTGTTGAGTGCAACGAAGAAAAAGGAAGGGCTCATGGAACAACCAATTCAAAAGGCTTTTGATGAAGAAAATACTCCAAAAATCATACAGCAACCATGTCTTGAATTCAAGAAAGTGAAGGCAATTAACAAAAGCACCGAGAAGAGGATTGTGACCAAGATACCAAGGACAAAATTCAAGAGGAGGTCAACTACAAGCAATCCAACCCCTGGACCACTAGCAAGCAAGCTCAATCAAGCCATGAACAAAAGAAAGCTTGCTGAGAGGAAACCAAGAAAGGGGACAATAGCTGAAACTTCTCCCCCCTTAAAGTCATTCCTCTTAACAAATTGGAAGAAGAGGAAGAAAGTGAATAACAACGTGTCAAGCTAATGACACTAAAAGAGCGCTTGTTGGGAGGCAACCCAACCTTGGGTAACATTTTATTTCTTTGTCTAGTTCATTTTCTCTGTCTGTTTAGCTTAAATCTCAATAAATTGGCATATGGTTACATTCTAAGTTTGGTGTTGCCCTACAACAAACTGTTTTCCATCTTCATGGATGATTGCATCAATTTTACATAGAAGTGTCACACTAAGATTCTAAGTTTGGTGTGCCACTTAATTTTCTATGCAAGTCATCCAGCAGCACCACTTGTTTGTATAATCACAATGCCTCTGCAGTTTTATTTTTCTCTTTTGATTTAACATTTTTCATTCTATTTGCTGTAGTTATTTTTCTGTTTTTTAAATACTTTCCTCTAGTTTGCTTATTAAACTGTCTTTGTTAGTACATCACCAAGAGGTCCTTATTCATGACATATTCTTGGCTTGGTGATTGTACTTAACAAATAACAGTTTCATTTGCTTAGTTTTAATTCAAATAAATTGACATATGATTGCATTCTAAGTTTGGTGTTGCTATGCAATAAAATTTGGTTCCAATTCTTACAAGATACTTGCATTAATTCCAAGTGAAAGTGTCACACTAAGTTTGGTGTGCCACTTATCTTTTATGCAATGCATTGTGCACACCTTCTTATCTATGCAATCAAAATGTCTCTGTCTCTTGTGCCTTGATTGTTATCTTTAATTTTGCTTGCTTAAAACACATGTGCTACTAACATTTCATTGTATAAAACATTCATGATCCATCTTAGCCCCATAGCCATTGTTCTAATTGTTGCTTGAGGATGAACAAGCATTCTGAATTTGGCAACGGAAAGGGAAGAATGGGAGAAAAATGACAACAATAGAAAAGATGAATTACAAGGTTGTAAAGTTCCTTTTCTTCTCCTTTGTTTCGAGCACTTTAAATTGCCTGATTGTCTTTATGTTCTCTGTATGCATGTGTGGTATGAATGAGCATAGCCTGAATTATGATCTGTAACATGTTGCCATGCCATTATGACTACCAACTTGAGTTTTGTAAAGTTTAAAGCAGTAAAGTATCATGATCATAAACAAACAAGGCATTAAAGAAGAACTTAGCATGTGCATACAAGTATTGGAAGGCTAGTATGGTTAATTGTTGCTCAATTGCATTAGATTTTATTTAATTGAAGTTTTCATCTAGGACATTTTGTGAAATCTTTTAAAATCATGAAAACCTTGAAAAAGTAATTACAAATTAAAGCAAGAAAAGAAAAAGGGGAAGAATGAGAAAGTTGAAGGCTCTGAGTACCAATGACAATTGTCAAGTACTTGTGGTATTTATGTATCAAGTAAAAAGCTTGAAAACAAAACACTTAGAAGTCAAGGCTAGGCTCAAGTGCAAAAGCACTCCCTCAAAGCTCAAGGCTCTGAGCATCAATGATTAGAGAGTCAAGAAAAGAAACAAATGAGCTTAATGAAGTCCTCTAATTAAATGCTTGTGGTGCTTATGTATCAAGTGGTAATACTTGAAAACAAAGCATTTAGAGTCGTAGCTTTGTTATCAACTCATGGGGTAAAGCACCCAAAAGGAGAAGCTAATAAGAAAATCAAAAGCTTGTTTCAAGGAAGAAATATAAGAAAAAGATTTCATAAATTGAGCTAGACAGAAGCATCAATCATTTACATTTCTTTTGTGATTGTAGCATGCTTAGAAAACTAGCTTACCATAAACATTGAGTTGCTATTCTTCTTACCTTGGATTGTCAATCTCTATTGCATGATTCTTTTCTTGCTTGGGGACAAGCAAGGTTTAGGTTTGGTGTTGTGATGACATGTCACCATGTCATGTTTTTCTATGCTTTTTCATACAAGAAATAGATAATTAGTGCTTAATTATTGCATTCTTTTGTGCTTAAATGGTATATTTCCTTGATCTTTTGATTTTATAAATTTTGTAGAAAATAGGAAGAAAAAGAAGCAAAGAAGCACAAAATAAGCTAAAAAGAAAAAAAAGCTTTGGGGCACACTTTGAAGTTGGAGCACACTTTGGAGCCTTAGGCCACGCTTTTAAAAGCGTGGCCCATGACCAAATCAAGGAAGATTGATAATCAGCACAGCCACCCAGAAGCTCAATGTTTGCGCCAACGTTTGCCTCAAACGTGAGGTCAAACGTTGGCTAAGGAATACCTTGGGAAATGTTGCTCCCCACAGCCTGAAGGGGTATACTTCCAACAAGAATAACTTGAGCTACAGAGCTCCAAATGAGGTGATTTAAAAAGCAATAAAAAGTAGGGATTGAGATCTTTCCAAGCATATATGGCACTACATGGTGGACACTAATTATGAGGGAGAAAACTGCCCCAAAAGTGCATAGATGAACATGGTGTCAACCTGTAGTAAGGCCAGCTGACCTCTGCACCTTTGATGGAGTATAACTCGAGCTGTGAAGCTCTAAACTACGCGCTCCCAAATGGCATTGGAAAGTAGACATTCAGGGATTTCCAACAATATATAATAGTATGGGGTGGACAATGCGTTTGAGCCTCCAGAATTTGGCATTTTCGTCCACGTTTGAGTGCTAATGTTGCCTCAAACGTTGCACACCGCCGCCAGCGACCCTGTCCCCTTCAAAGGGGGGCATAACTTGAGTTGTATACGTCCAATTGAGGTGATTCCAGTTGTTTTAGAAAGCTGACATTTAGAACTTTCCAACCATATATAATAGTCTATAGTGGGCATGAAATTGGCATCGATGACAAGAGGACAAAGTAGCGTCCCAAGACTTGATGTGCAACAAGGGAGTCAACGTTTGCTTCCACGTTTGCCTCAAACGTGAGGTCAAATATTGCTTGAAAACGTTGCTTGAATGACAGCCTGGGAGGAGCCTCACGTTTGTACCAACGTTTGAGGCAAACGTGAGGCCAAACGTTGCTAGATGAATGCCCTAGAGGAAGCCCACGCCTGCCCAACGTTTGCGTTCAAGTTGGCCTCAAACGCCACCTCCAACGCTAGCAAAGTTCAGCCAGGATTGAAGTTGGATGCCCAACATTTGCGTTCATGTTTGACTTCAAACATGAGGTCAAACGGCAGTGACAGATGGTTGGCTGGTCTGTAAAACGTCCTTACACGAAGATGTTTGAGTCAACGTTTGACCCCAAACGTTGACTCAAACGTGAATGCTCCAAAGTCCAAACTGCAAGCAGATTTCTTCTCATGACCAAGAGCGATCAAGTAGGGCCATTTTCAACTCAAATCCAAAGCAAGTTAAGCCCATTACCATCACTCAAAGGCACAAGAGATAGTTAAAATAGGAATTTCATTTAATTGTAATTTGTTTTTAATTTCACTTTTATTTTTCATTTTCATTTTGTAAAGCCTATATAAGGCATCATTTTCATCTTTGTTAAAGAGGTTGGCTCTAATAGAGAGCATTAAAGGTTTGCTCCACTAGGGAGCATTAGGATTAGAGAGCTCTCTCTTAATTTTCATTTTTGTTTTGAATCTTGGGTTGAGAATTAAAAAAATTCTGTTTCAATCTCACCTTGAGAATTCTCTCTGTTTGCTTGTCTGCATAATTCAAGAAATTTTGAATTGGGATTTGAATTCTCTTTACTGCTTTCATTTTCTACTTCTTCTGCAATTTGTTCTTTAAATTTTCTGTAATTATTCTCTTGTTAGATCAAGGAAGGACTTGAGATCTAGACTTATTTTCTAGTCTCCTCAACCCCTGAGATCCTCAACTTCCCTTTAACTATTGCAATTAAGCTACATTTTACTTTCTGTTTGGTTCCTCAATTTAGTTTACATTAAGCTTGCTGCAAATCTCATTTACATTTCCTACAAAATTTTAAATTCCTCTGCAATTGCTCTAAAATCCTATTCACTGCAATTTTGCTTCTCTGTTTACATTGTTCTCAATTTACTTTCCTGCAATTTAAGCTTTCTGCAAGAGTTCTAAGCTTTGATCTATTGCTTTCTTTAATTTCCAGCATCCAACCCCCCTTTATATTTGATGCAATTTACATTTCTTGTCATTTAAGATTCTTGCAATTTACATTTCTTGCTCTTTAAGATTTTGCTCATTTACTTTCTGTAACTTTTAATTCACTGGCATTTATTTTCTGTTGGCTACATTCTATCAAATTTCACTTCAATGTTAGCTTGACTAAACTAATCACCCACTAAAGTTGCTTGATCCATCAATCCCTGTGGGATCGACCTCACTCTAAGTGAGTTTTACTACTTGATGCGACCCGGTACACTTGCCGGTGAGTTTTGGTGTTGGAATTCAATTTCAACCCATCACCATTCGATGCCGTGATATGTTTATTAAGTGTTTTCGGGATTTACAGGGCAGGAATGACTTAGAGGATGGAAAGAAAGCATGCAAAAGTTGAAAGAATACAAGAAATTAAAAGAATTGCTGAGCTGTCAAGCCTGACCTCATTGTACAAATCAATCATAACTTGAGCTACAAAGGTCCGAATGAGGCGGTTCTAATTGTGTTGGAAAGCTAACATCTGGGGCTTCAAAAGGATATAAAATTTGCCATAGTTTCCATGCAGTTAGGTGACGCGTACCCGTGGATGACGCGTACGTGTGACCTTGCAAAAGTTCAGCGACGCGTACACGTGATGTACGCATACGCGTGACGTGCGCCATATGCAGAAATTGCAGAAGATGCTGGGGGCGATTTTTGGGCTCCTTTTTGGCCCAGTTCTAAGCCCAAAAACATAGATTAGAGGCTACAGAGTGGAGGAATCTGGGAGACAACTTTCATTCACATAATTTTAGGTTTTAGATGTAGTTTTCTAGAGAGAGAGGCTCTTTTCTCTCTCTAGGTTTTAGGATTCTTAGGTTTAGCTATTTTCAATTTTACATTTCTACTTTACTTTAATTTAGTTTCTCTTCTACTCTTATTTATTCTAGCACTTTAGTTTTTCTTCTTTTGGTGATTTATTTATTTATCCACTTTAGTTTATGAATTCTCATGTTAGATTCAATTTCCCTTTTTAATGCAATTTGAGGTATTTCATATTTATTGCTCATTTCTTCGTTTATTATTATTGATGTTTACAATTGGTTGTTTGGATTTAATATTCCTTGCTAGTTTTCTATGTTTTTATGTTGTGCCTTTCAAGTGTTTGATAAAATGCTTGGTTGGATTTTAAATTAGATTTTTATGTTCTTAGCTTAGATTGAGTAATTGGAGACTCTTGAGTTATCAAATTCTTTTGTTGATTAGCAATTGAAAGTTGCTAGTTGATCTGAATTCCACTAAAGCTAGTCTTTCCTTAGGAGTTGACTAGGACTTGAGAAATCAAATTGATTATTTCCACTTGACTTTCCTTCATAGTTAGAGGTTGACTAAGTGGAGCAATGGACGATTCTTGTCACAATTGATGATGATAATGAGGATAGGACTTCTAATTATCAATCCTTGCTAGGAATTTTCATAATTATTAGTTTATTTTCTTATCATTTACATTCCTTGTTCCACATTTCAAAAACCCAAAAAGATACAATCCCATAACCAATTATAAGTACACTTCCCTGCAATTCCTTGAGAGATGACCTTAGGTTTAAATACTTCGGTTAATTTTATTGGGTTTGCTTAAGTGACAAACAAATTAAATTTGATTGAGGTTTAATTGTCAGTTTAGAACTATACTTGCAACGCGGTTATTTTTGTGAAATTCTTTATCGACGATTTCCCCCCGTCAAAGCACAAGAAAGCAATTGGTTGGAGCTTGGCCGACATTGTGGGGATTGACCCCTGTATGTGTATGCATCGTATTTTTCTCCAAGAAGGAGCTCGGCCGGTTAGACAACCCCAAAGAAGGCTCAACCCCACGATTCTTGATGTGATGAAAAAGGAAGTCACAAGGCTACTTGATGTGAATATTATCTATCCGATTTCCGACAGTGAGTGGGTGAGCCCGGTCCAAGTCGTTCCAAAGAAATCAAGAACCACTACTGTCAAAGAGGATGATGGATAAGAGGTCACTACAAGAGTGCAAAATTCTTGGCGAGTATGCATTGATTATAGGAGGCTAAACGCCGCAACAAGGAAAGACCATTACCCCTTGCCATTCATTGACCAGATGTTGGACCGACTTGCAGGTAAATCTCATTATTGCTTTCTTGATGGTTTTATTGGCTACTTCCAGATACACATTGCTCCCGAGGATAAGGAAAAGACCACCTTTACTTGTCCCTTTGGCACCTTTGCTTACAAAAGGATGCTATTTGGGTTATGCAATGCACCCGCCACTTTTCAGCGGTGCATAACTAGTGTCTTTTATGATCTTATGGAGAGTTGCATGGAAGTCTTTATGGATGATTTCATTGTATATGGGGTTTCTTTTGATAGTTGTTTAGAGAACTTGGCCAAAGTCTTAAAGAAGTGTGTTGACACTAACCTTGTGCTCAATTTCGAAAAATGTCACTTCATGGTGAGGCAAGGCATAGTGTTAGGACACGTAATTTCTGATAAGGGCATTTCTGTGGACCCAGCCAAGGTTGATGTCATTACCAGTTTACCTCACCCCTCTTTTGTGAGGGAGGTCCGTTCTTTTTTGAGGCATGCAGGATTCTATAGGCGCTTTATCAAGAATTTCAGCAAGATTGCATTACCATTATCATGCCTACTCCAAAAGGATGTGGACTTTGAGTTTGATAGTGCTTGTGCCGAGGCATTTGAGGAGTTGAGGAGAGCTCTTACCACGGCACCAATTGTGAGGGACCCTGACTGGACGCAGCTGTTCGAGATCATCTGCGACGCGTCAAATCATACCGTAGGTGCCGCGCTTACACAGCGCGATGATAAGCTCCCTTACATCATTGCTTATTCCTCAAAGACATTGGATGCGGCACAATCCAACTATACCAATACGGAAAAAGAGCTCTTAGCTATTGTTCATGCATTGAATAGATTTAGATCTTACTTGCTAGGCTCCAAAATAGTGGTATACACGAATCATGTAGCTTTAAAGTATTTGTTGACAAAGAATGAGTCGAAACTTAGGCTCATACGTTGGATCTTGCTCTTGCAAGAGTCTGACATTGAGATTAGAGATCGAAGTGGTTACAAAATTTAGTTGCGGACCATCTAAGCCGCCTTGAAAATCTTAAATATGACCCATTTCTGATTGACGACTCATTCCATTTGGATGGTTTGCATGCTGTTTCAGATAACTTTCCTTGGTTTGCACCTATGGCGAACTACTTGGTTGCTAATATTTTCCCTCCCAACTTTTCAAAACATCAAAGGGATAAGTTGAGGAGTGATTCCAAATATTATATTTGGGATGATCCTCACTTGTGAAAAAGGAGAGTAGACCAAGTAATTCGAAGGTGTGTCCCAGAATCCGAATTCCAACCTATCCTTGAATTCTGTCATTCATCCAAGTGTGGCGGCCACTTTGGTCCACAACGGATAGCTAAAAAGGTTTTCGATTGTGGATTCTGGTGGCCAACATTGTTCAAAGATGCTAACCAATTCTGTGTGTCATGTCACCAATGTCAAAAGTCCGGAAATGCATCCCAAAAGGATGAAATGCCTCAACAACCAATGTTGTTTTATGAAATATTTGATGTATGTGGCATAGACTTTATGGGGCCATTTCCTAACTCAAGTGGATATATGTACATCCTGTTAGCGGTTGATTACGTATCAAAGTGGGTAGAAGTACCTACCCGCCTTGATGACGCTAATACTGTGGTTTCTTTCATTAGAAACAATATTGTATGCCGCTATGGGTCGCCACGAGCAATTGTGAGCGACCAAGGTTCTCACTTTTGCAACAGGAAGGTAGAAGCACTACTCAAGCGATATAGGGTACTACACAAGATTGCAACCGCTTATCACCCCCAAACAAATGTGCAAGCGGATGTGTCTAACCGAGAGATAAAGCGAATTTTGGAAAAAGTTGTGAGTCCACAAAGGAAAGACTGGAGCTCTCGGTTGGAAGAGGCATTGTAGGTATATAGGACACCCTATAAAACTTCGTTAGGGATGAGTCCCTTTCGGATCGTCTATGGGAAGGCATGCCACCTCCCAGTGGAAATTGAACATAAGGCCTATTGGGCGGTTAAGCAGTGTAACATGGATTTCACCAAGGCGGGTATAGCCAGGAAATTGCAACTAGAGGAACTTGAATGCCTTAGGATAGAGGCCTATGAGAATGCACGGATCTACAAAGAGCAAACTAAGGCATTCCATGATCACCATATTCGCAAGAAAGATTTTTAAGAAGGTGACGAGGTTCTTCTATACAATTCAAGGCTCAGATTCATGCCCGAAAAGCTCCGTTCAAGGTGGGAAGGCCCCTTTAAAGTGAAAGGAGTGATGCCCTATGGTGTGGTCGAGCTATTCTACCCTCAAAGTGGTGCAACATTAAAGGTGAATGGCCACAGGGTAAAGAAGTATCATGGCTATAAGTCACCGAAGGAGTTGGAGGTATTCCTACTTAAGGATGCACCCAAAGGAGGAGAAGCTTATGCTCATGACCGTCTAACTTAAAGACATTAAAGAAAAGTGCTAGGTGGGAGACACCCCACCATGGCATGATCTTCCATTGTACATAATTTCTTGCATATAGTTTTAGAACCTTGTTGGATTTTGTGATTGCTCGATGTTGTTGGATTTGTTTAGGTATACTAGATTTTGTTAATGTTGTTGAATTGTTGATATTCATGTAGATTTCATTGATCTTGGTTTGGTTGAATTGGTAACGTGGAAGAAAATGCTTCATTTTGAGTATTGCATGAATTTGTGAGTGTTTTCTTGACTATCTAGCTTGAATTCCTGCCATGAATGTGTTGAGATTGCCTTTCTTTATGTTAAAAAAACGTCGTTCCACGCATAGGAGTGGACAACGCGTACGCGTCGATGCTTTTTTTCCAACCTCTGGTACAAAAACCAGAGAGTTGTGCTGGGCCTGTGCCAATTCTGTAGTGGGAGCACAATGCTTCCCGCGCGTGCACGTCTACGACGCGTACGCATCAATAGCCCATAACGCAACCCACGCGTGAGCGTGGGTGACGCATACGCATCGATTGCTGAGTTCGCAACCTCTGGTACAAAAACCAGAGAGTTGTGCGAGTTTTATGCTACATTTGTGTGAGGGGCACAATCTCACCCCACGCGTGCATGTCGTATGATGCCTACGAGTCGCTGGAACATTGGCACACCCACGCGCAAGCGTGGGCGACGCGCACGCGTCGGTTGCTAATTTTGCAACCTCTGGTACATTTTCCAGAGAGTTGTGCCACTTTTGTGCGCAACGCACAACTGTTTCCAAGCGTGCGCGTCCCATGATGCGTACGTATCCCCTCTCCTTTCTTACGCGTGGGTTTCTGGTCATCCACGCATACGCGTGGATGACGCGCATGCGTCGCGTCCCCGACGCAGCTGATATGCAGCGCGCCTTGTTTCAAATCCTTCATTATTCTTCTCCTTCTACTCCTTCCTCCCCTCTTCTCCACTCTTCCTAGCCCCTTGTCTCCACCCATTGCCACCGGCGACTTCATCCACCGGCGACCACCACCTTCGGCAGTCCCACACTCTATTTCTTTCTCCTTTCTTTTCTCATTTCTTCACTTGCACTCTACCTTACCTTCTTCTTCTTGTCTCAAGGGTCTTACTCTTCCTCCTTCTCTTTTGTCTTTGTTTAATTTTCTCTTACTAGTTGCATTTATTTACTCTCTTCCATTTATTCTTAGTTGCATTTTGTTTAAATTGTTCTTGTTTAGTTGCCTTCTTTTTTTTATATATTTTCCATTGGTGTTGAACTTTGAGCTCTCTCTTGCATTGATGGGTTATTTTGATATATCTTGACTCCATTGTGATTATGTGGTGTTGTTATGATGATTGGTATTTCATTTTGGGATGTTACATTTTTTATTTCTCTCCAATTTGCTTATTGTTTGAAGATTGCACACCAAGTGTTTGTTGAAAAGCACATATACCATTTTGGTTCATTTTTGACATTATGCTTCCAACTTAGTGCTTCTCTTCCATATACTTGTGTTTCTTTATTTGCATTGAGCCTTTATGCTTCATATTTGCCATTCTTATGCTCATTACCCATGACTTGCTTCTTCATAGCATTTTGCAAGATTAGTAATCCCACGTTTTCTAACTCCACCTCCTTCTATTGCATGCTCCATTGTCTTGGAGTTAGATTAGGTGCATGATTTTCTTGTGCTTATTATCTGTCTTGCATGTGTTACTTTGTTTTCTCATTGATGCTTGAGTTTATTCTTCTCATGCCTTATACTTGCATGCTTCTCCTACTCTTGCATCTCATGCTAGTGGTATATCGCATGATTACATTGTTGTCTTGTTTACATGTTGCAGCTGTCATGTCTTCGAGACACTTTATTCCTTTGTGGCATTATTTATCACTTGCATGTTATTCTCCACGTGTTGTTTCTTTGAGTTTAATGTTTCCTCTTTTCCTTCCTTTTTCAGGATGGCCACCAAAAAAGCAAGGAAAAGGCGTCAAAAAATCCGGCCACAAAAAGAGCACCTCAAAGATCAACCACCAAGGTGCGCCCTACACCACAAGCTAAACCCCTCTCCAAGAGGGTGCAAAAGATTATTCATATTGATGAGCAAGAGAAGGGTAACCCTGCAAAGGACCCCACAAGGTTTTCTAACCGCTTTTGTGAGCTCATGTTCCTCGCTATGGTTGAATGAAGTTATCATTCTGAATATCTCCTCGCCCCTCCAAAGCACATTGTTCAGTTTGTGATGCTCTGAATTGAGAGGCGACAATGGGATTTCTAATGCGGAGACCGCAGGAAGCCAACCTTTCTTGGGTGGTGGAGTTCTACTCAAACTACCACTTCCCTTCTCTTTAGTCAGTTTTTGTGAGCCAGAAGCAAGTCCCAGTTTTAGAAGAAGCTATTCAAGGGATACTTAAGGTCTTACCAGTGGCGGATGGGACAGACGGTTACCAAGAGGTCCTACGTCGACGCAATTAATTTGAGTTTGATTGGGATTCGATCCTTAAGGTCATTGGCCAACCGAAAACACATTGAACCCAAGGGAAACTCAGGCTCTGGCCTAAGTGCATTGACGCACGTGCACTTACTGTGGAAGCTCGAGCGTGGGCTCAAATCTCGTCCCACTTCATCCTTCCAAGCACTCATGAGTCATCCATCACAGCGGACTTAGCTCTCCTTGTTTGGTGCATTCTCACAGAGAGGCCAGTCTACATCCCTCTTCTCATCCGACAAGCGATGGATCACGTCCATGCTAAGGATAACCTCCCTTTTCCCGCCTTGGTATCAGATTTGGTTGCTGCTGCTGGTGGCCCACACGAGGCTAAGGACATGAAGGCGATGATTCCAACGAAGGGCGACATTGTCCCGAGCGGAAGATATCTTAAGCCTCCTACGGACACCACAAGCCTTGACATAGCTCCCCCTTTGACATCCCAACCACTTCATCAGCACCATAGAAGTCAACCCACCAACTGATTCTTGAGCTCATTGCAAAGGTGGATCGATATGAGCGGTAGAACAAACGCCGATTTGCTTACATGAAGAAGCTTTGGGGTTGTGTTAACCCACCTATGGAAGAGCCGGACATTTCCACATCCACTTTAGATCACAGTGAAGCAGGCACTCAAGATACGGATGATGGAAGTGGCGACCCGAATCCCACTTTGCGTATCACAAATGGCACGGAGGACCGTGTAAATCTCTAAGTGTGGGGAGGTCAGTTACCGACTTCCGTAGGTAACAACCTTTTTCCTTTCAACACCCATAATTTTGATTTTATTTTGTTAATTAGGGTAAATTGCATAGTTAGTTTTTGTATTTGAAGACTTTTTGCATGGTAGTTTCTTTTTGTTAGGACTACTTGGTTAGGGTGATGACTTCTTTCCCAAGAAATTATCTTTAGGGCACCCTACCAATTTTTTAAAAAAAATTTTGTAAACTTGCTTTGAAGAATTTATTTTGGAACATAGTTTTGAGTTAAGAACACAAGCATGTGAGTTTTGAGCCTAATTGTGTGGTTACATCTTATAACCATTTATTTCAATTCTTGTGTGCAATATTCTCTTTCTATGATTGTAATCTTTGATTTGTTGAATTTTATATGTCCATTATTTCATGTATGAATGCACTTATATGATTGAGGCCATTGTTCACTGAGCTCACTTACCCAAATAGCCGACCTTTTATCTTCCATTGTTAGCTAACTTGAGCCTATGTTTAACACATTTGTTCTTAATTTTAGCACATTACAAGCTTCAAGTGAAAAATAATGAATGTACCTTGTTTGGATCTTTGATTAGCTTAGGCTAGTGAGAGTGCTTATCATTCAAGTTTGGGAGAGTTGGTAACATTGGTTGGGATAAAAGAGTATTTTTATATTTTTGTCAAAATTTTGGGAATTGGGTACATGCTCATGCATTAAATGTTTAAACTATATGCATTGATACTCTTGTATATACTTTAGTTGGAAAAATATGATAAAAAAATGATGATGAAAAAATAAAGAGAAAAGCAATAAAAGGGGACAAAACGCCCCAAAGTAGAGTTCAATAATATCAATGCATAGAGGATGTGAATTGAAAAGAGAATGCATGAGTGTATGAAAAAGTGAGGATTATGAGTAGTTAGGTTTGTTTAGAATTTTATAGGTTGTTATATAGGTTAGGTGGGAAGCTTAGTGTTCCGAGGGTTACCTGAAACTGAAGGTCGATCTCGGAGGAGATCTGCTGTGGTGGTTAGAGCTGTCGTGTCCGACTTGCTGGACCTTGAGATGTTGCTGATCCTTGATCACCGGAGGGGGTGGTACTTGTAAGAGACTCCAATGCCTAAGTTAGGACGGGCTTTAAGCAGGTTTTTTGTGTAGATCAGAGTATGAGTTATACCTGGGTGCTCCAGTATATTTATAGTAGTGTAGAGTGACATTTCTGGAGATAAGTTTGTTATCTTATCTTATCTTTGAGCGAAGTCACCTTATCTTTTAGGCCAGCCGCCTTTAGAGTGGGCTGCGTCCTTTTATTTGGGCCTACTTAGGCCTCTGAGGCGTTTTGTCCGAGCTCTTTGCGAAGAGGTCGGTAATGGACCAACCTTCCAAGAGGTCGGCCTATTTGCTTTAGATTATCTCGGATCTTATAACTCGGACAGGTGTATGAACAGTGCCCCTGCTTGAGCTTCGACCTTCCTATGAGGACGTGCTTTTAAGCTTCGACCTCTTTAGGAAGTCGTGTTCAAGCATCTTCCTTGGTTCATGTCCGATCCACCTTTGAGTGGTAATGTGGGTTTTTTACCCTTGCCTTTTTGGATCATGCCTTGCTTTGAGTTTGTGTTGTCAACCCTCTGCTTTGGCGGAGTTGTCCTTGTGGCTTAGTGTCCGGGCTTTTAGTGACTTGTCCGATAACTTTTTAGTGTTCTTTATATAGAACATTTTTAGTCTCGGATGACTTTTGTAGCCCTGTTTTGAGCGCCATCCTTCCTTGAGCGGAGTTGTATCCCTTTTGGCTAAGAACTTTTGAGCCTTTAAGTTGTTTCTCAACCTTTAGGCTTGTTCTTTTTCGAGATCGTACTTGCGCCTCTCCTTAGATGACGTCGACCTGAACGACTTTGCTACCCGGGCTTTTTAGTCACATTCTGATAAACCACTATTTTATGGTTTATCTTGTGCTCAATTGAGTGGATTTTGTCAACTCTTTACCCACTTATTCATAATATTTGCATGGTTTTATATTGCCTTCCTAATTATGTGCTTTGATTGAAAACATGCTTCTTTGATCTTATATTTGCTTATTATTAATCCTCTCTTATTACCATTAGATGCCTTGATATGTGTATTAAGTGTTTTCAGATATTATAAGGCAGGAATGGCTTGGAGGATGGAAAGAAAGCATGCAAAAGTGGAAGGAATGCAAGAAGTTGGAGAAATTGCTAAGCTGTCCAGCCTGACCTCTCTGCACTCAAACGGCTATAACTTTCGCAACAAAAGTCCAAACGACGCGGTTCCAGTTGCGTTAGAAAGCTAACGTCCGGAGCTTCGATTTGATATATAATATGTTATAGTTTCCCTGACGCTAAACGACGCGACCGCGTGATCCATGCGGCCACGTCGCGGTGACAGAAATCCAGCGTGGCAAAATTTGAAACCAGCGAATTCTGGACTGTTTTTGACCCAGTTTGCGGCGCAGAAAACACAGATTAGAGGCTATAAAGTGGGGGACTGCATCCATTCATAGGAGGCTCTCATATTTACAATTTTAGGAGTAGATGTAGTTTTTAGAGAGAGAGAGGTTCTCTCCTCTCTCTTAGGATTAGGATTTAGGATTTCTCTTAGTTTTAGGAGTGACTCTCAATCCCAGGTTCTTTATTTTTATTTAATTTATGAACTCTTTCATGTTACATATAATTTTCTTAATTAATGTTATTTGAGGTATTTCCATTCATGATTGCTTTCTTTTATTTACATGATTACTGCTTCCCACCTGAAGACATTTTTTTATTCAGTAAATTTACCATTTTCTTCTTTTTGGCTTTGGCTAAGTAATTGGTAACGCTTGAGCTGTCAATAAAGGAGTGGTTGAAATTGGGAGTTGCTCCAATAACTCTAGTCTTTCCATCGGAATTGACTAGGACCTGAGGATTAAGCTAATTAATCCACTTGATCTACCTTCATAGTTAGAGGTTAACAAAGTGAGACTAAAATCCAAATTTCATCACAACTGATAAGGATAGGACCTCCAGTTCTAATACCTTACCAAGAGTTTATTTTTATTGTTATTATTTTATTTCTTCTGCCATTTACTATTATTGCTTCTTATCTTATACATTAATAGAACCCCCAATTTTCAAGACTCAACCAATAATAAGAACACCTCCCTGCAATTCCTTGAGAAGACGACCCGAGGTTTAAATACTCGGTTATCAATTTAAAAGGGGTTTGTTACTTGTGACAACCAAAATATTTGTACGAAGGGATTTTTGTCGGTTTAGAGACTATATCTACAACGCGACTGTTTTTATGACATTCTTTACTGGCAAAAATCCTAACGTCGAAATGGCGCCGTTGCCGGGCAATTGCAAACGTGTGCCTTATTATTGGTTATTGTAAATATTTTTATTTTTGCTTGTTTATTTGTTTTTATTTTTGTTTTTTATTTTTGCTTTTTCTTAAGTTAAGAGGTTATTGGATTTTATTTTAAAAATTTTTATCTTATCTTATCTTATTTCAAAAATCAAATTTCAAAAATTCAAATTTCAAAATTTAATTTTCAATTTCAAAATTTAAATAACCTTTTAATTTAAATTTGTTTTTATTTTCATTTTTAATTTTTATTTTGCTACTATGAACTCTCACCCCTTTGGCTATGAGTCTGGTTAGAATTATGTTGCAGGAAGAAGAAATTACAATGAGAACAGGCATCAAGGTTGAAACAATCAAAGATGGGAGGAGCCACAAGGATTTGATCAACCCTCATGGAAACAACCACCTCCAATGGACTATCAACAACCACTACCATATGCCTATGAACCCTTTCTTCAACACAACTTTGAACTACCACACTCACAAGCCAACTACCACCATTCACCTCCATATGACCCTAACCCTCAACCACCATACCAACCACCTTATGAGCCATATGAACCGTATATAGAACCACCCCAATTCCAACCCAATTACTCCCAAGAACCACCACTTTAATATTCATCATCTCCATATCCATCAATCCAAGAGCACTATGATCTTACTTATTAAAGCCGAGTGCATCAAGAGGCAAAGGATCGTCTCAAGGAAACAATGGATCGATTTCAGGCAACCACTCAACAACTGGGGCAAGTATTAATTCAATGGGCTTCTAGACGCTTAAATACACAAGGATCAGCCACAGCACCATGTGGACAGTCTAGTGAAGAGCGTAGCATGAAGGAAATACAAGAAACCCCAGTGGACAAGACAGAGAATGAATTCACACTAGAACAAGTAGAAGACGCTGTCATTGTTCAAGAAGAAGAAGAAGTGGTTGAAGACTTAGGAGATGCAGAACCTCCATGGGAAGGACAAGACATAGAGCCTCCTTCCAAGACAGTTGAAATTGATGTTGAAGAGGGTGTACAACCTCCAAAGCATATCATATTTGAAGACTTGGAAGAGGTTGATCAAGAGATGGAGATTCAAGAAGAAGAAGCATAACCTCCCATGCCCTTGGAAAGCAACGAAGAGGAGATTGAATTGAAAGAGAGCTACCAAGAGGAAGAGGTTGAAATTGAAGAAGTTTGCAAAGAGGTGGTAATTATCAGAGAAGAGCACAAGGGAGTGGAGCTTGCAATTTCATTAAAAACACCTCCCCCTAAGTTGCCATCATCCTTCACAACATTCAAGTGGGTAAAACTCATATCCCATAGCTTTCTAATTCCACTTGAATATGGGCTACTGGAGACGGATGGTCAACTTAGAGCTCTTTGTGACATTAAGAGTAAGAGGAAGATGGTCAGTGGTAAGAATTGTCCTGCAAGGTTCATTATGGTTGGAAGCTTTAAGTTTAAACACAAAGGTTGGTATAAAGCTCAATTGAATGGGTCTAGGAAGTTGTTTGGACACTTCAGTGAGAATTCAGATTGCTTGCCACCCAGATGGAATCATGATGATCAACAAACAATTGGGTGTAAAAGCAAGATTTGGGATCCCGGAATCTGCTCTGACACTTGTTACCCTGGGAGCCTAAGAATCTGGTTGAAGCTTCTTAAGGGCTTTACATGCTTAGTTTGGGACCCCGGAGGCTACTAGAGATGCAAACATTGGTGGAGATTTCTGGATGAGTTCAAGCACAAGCCACCATAACAGGGAGCTCACCAAATGTCCAACTTAAGGACTTTAACTAAAAGTGCTAGGTGGGAGACAACCCACCATGGTAT
>NC_029791.2:97034324-97057908 GCF_000816755.2 Arachis ipaensis
TCAGCGACGCGTCCGCGTCGCAAGGAGATGGGAGATAATATTAATATGAACAGAGAGTTTCGCAGGAGCAGCGCTGGAGGCTTGCCAATGGCACAAATCACCCCACGCGACCACGTCGCCAACGCGTCCGCGTCATATGGGAATAATGGCCTCCCACGCGGCCGCGTGCCGTGAAAATCAACGTAAAAAGGGTGCTTGGCCGAAAGTTGTGTTGGAGTTGGGCTGGACTCGTGCTGGAATCCCAAGCCTCCCACGCGAACGCGTGCCCCATGCGTCCGCGTCATATTGAAGATAAGGCCACTCACGCGATCGCGTCACCCAGAATTTTGGCAAAAAAGAGTTTTGAACAGAGAGTTGTACGACCGCGAGGCTACACTCGCGCCACTAGCACAAATCAAGTCACGCGATTGCGTGCCTCACGCGTCCGCGTCACCCAACCTTATCGCGCACCACGCGACCGCGTCACCCATGCGACCGCGTCGCCTGTGCCGCACAACATATCCAGATCAGCCAATTTTCTTATCGCTTCTTCTCTAATCCTTATTTTTCTTATCTTTTCTTATTTCTTTCTTCTTCCTTTCTTATTTTCCTTCACCTCCATTCTATTTTATTTGCATATTTCATTCATTGCATCTTAATTTTGGGCATATTTTTATTTTCTTTTCTAAAATTAATTATTTTTCTCTTGGTGTTAAAATTTTCTTATTTCACTGTTGCAATTTTCTCTTGAATTATTTTGGGTGCTTCATGACTTGTTTAATTCTGATTGAGTAATATTATTCAAATCAATGCCAATCTTTTATATCTGTATTACTTTTGCATTGACATGAATTTATATTATCTCTCCTTCCCCACTCTCTTCCCTATGTTGCAAATTTTTGCACTCTTGATCTGCCATGTACCTCTATTGTTTTCTCACTTGCATGTTGTAGCTGCCATGTAATTGAGACCCTTATCATTTGGCATTAACCCATACTTCTTTTATTTTCTTATCTCTATTTCTGGGTTACTCTTCTTCCCTTTTTCTTTCAGGATGGCCACCCGGAAGGGAAGCGGAAGACATTTTACATGGGGAGACAGACAAGTCCATCTGCACAATCCTTAGAGAAAAGCAACAGTCGAAACAACCCATCCACCTGCAAATCTCAGCATGCACCGAGGACGGTGCAATCTTTAAGTGTGGGGAGGTCGATACCGATCTCCGTGGGTTAGTACTTTCTTTTCAACACCAATAATCTTATTTTCTTTATTTGTTCATTATTGCATCTGCATATTTGATTGCATATTTATTTGATTTTGTGCATTTAGTTACTACTTGGTTAAAATAATAAATCTCTTTTTAAGATCCTATTTTTGAAAAAATTTTACTAATTTAAATAAAAAAAATTTTTAAAAATTTTTATGTGTTAAACTTGTTTGGAAGTTGTATTTGGAACATGGTTTTTGAGCTAAAGAACACACAACCTGTGAGACTTTGAGCTTATTTACATGGTTACATTATTTAACCATAAATATTTTATTCCTGTGTGTTTCCTTCTCTATGATTGTAATCTGTATTTTGTTCCAGTCTATATGTCCTTTGTTTAGTATATTTACATGCTTGCGTATGATTGAGGCCATTACTTGTTTTAAGCTCACTTATCCCAAATAAGCCTACCCTTTAAATCACCCTTGTCAGCCACTTTGAGCCTTTTAATCCCCTCTTGTTCTGTATTTTACCACATCACTAGCCTTAAAGTAGAAAAACAATTAAATATCCCAATTGAATCTTTGGTTAGCTTAAGATAGGGATTGTGCATCAACTAAGTGTGGGAAAATTGTGGGAACTTGGGTTAATAAGGGAATGTGTCATAACTTATTTGAATATTGGGAATTTGAAGATTAGAGTAATATACACTTCCAGTGAGGGTTCAACGCTTAAATTCTATGTTCCCTGCTTTCATGAGCTGTCTTCTTACAAGTTCACTTGCTTTTTATTGTATGATTTGAATTAGTAGAAATTGGTTTGTATTTGTCTTGGAGAACTTATTTACTCTTAACCAAGTAAGTAAAAGCATTTAGCATGTAGTTGCATTCATAGGTTGCATTTCATACCATTCCTCTTCATTCTTTTATAGTTTCTCTTGAGCTTAGCATGAGGACATGCTAATGTTTAAGTGTGGGGAGGTTGATAAACCACTATTTTATGGTTTATCTTGTGCTCAATTGAGTGGATTTTGTCAACTCTTTACCCACTTATTCTAATATTTGCATGGTTTTATATTGCCTTCCTAATTATGTGCTTTGATTGAAAACATGCTTCTTTGATCTTATATTTGCTTATTATTAATCTTCTCTTATTACCATTAGATGCCTTGATATGTGTGTTAAGTGTTTTCAGATATTATAAGGCAGGAATGACTTGGAGGATGGAAAGAAAGCATGCAAAAGTGGAAGGAATGCAAGAAGTTGGAGAAATTGCTAAGCTGTCCAGCCTGACCTCTCTGCACTCAAACACCTAGAACTTTAGCTACAGAAGTCCAAACGACGCGGTTCCAGTTGTGTTGGAAAGCTAATGTCCGGGGCTTCGATTTGATATATAATATGTTATAGTTTCCCTGACGCTAAACGACGCGACCGCGTAATCCATGCGGCCGCGTCGCGGTGACGGAAATCCAGCGTGGCAAAATTCGAAACCAGCGAATTCTGGACTGTTTCTGACCCAGTTTGCGGCCCAGAAAACACAGATTAGAGGCTATAAAGTGGGGGACTGCATCCATTCATAGGAGGCTCTCATATTTACAATTTTAGGAGTAGATGTAGTTTTTAGAGAGAGAGGTTCTCTCCTCTCTCTTAGGATTAGGATTTAGGATTTCTCTTAGTTTTAGGAGTGACTCTCAATCCCAGGTTCTTTATTTTTATTTAATTTATGAACTCTTTCATGTTACATATAATTTTCTTAATTAATGTTATTTGAGGTATTTTCATTCATGATTGCTTTCTTTTATTTACATGATTACTACTTCCCACCTGAAGACATTTTTTTATTCAGTAAATTTACCATTTTCTTCCTTTTGGCTTTGGCTAAGTAATTGGTAACGCTTGAGCTGTCAATAAAGGAGTGGTTGAAATTGGGAGTTGCTCCAATAACTCTAGTCTTTCCATCGGAATTGACTAGGACCTGAGGATTAAGCTAATTAATCCACTTGATCTACCTTCATAGTTAGAGGTTAACAAAGTGAGATTAAAATCCAAATTTCATCACAACTGATAAGGATAGGACCTCCAGTTCTAATACCTTGCCAAGAGTTTATTTTTGTTGTTATTATTTTATTTCTTCTGCCATTTACTATTATTGCTTCTTATCTTATACATTAATAGAACCCCCAATTTGCAAGACTCATAACCAATAATAAGAACACCTCCCTGCAATTCCTTGAGAAGACGACCCGAGGTTTAAATACTCGGTTATCAATTTAAAAGGGGTTTGTTACTTGTGACAACCAAAACGTTTGTACGAAGGGATTTTTGTCAGTTTAGAGACTATATCTACAACGCGACTGTTTTTATGACATTCTTTACTGGCAAAAATCCTAACGTCACATTCCAACAACTTTTTAGGTAGTGTTCTGATAAGGAACCTTTTCTTTATAGTTTGTTTGGATGACTTTTTAGCATCGTTTTGAGGTCGTGCTTTCGCTTTTTAAGTAGCATCTCTTTTCGAGACTTGTACCCTTTAGCTTAGCACCTCGGGCCTAGGTTTTTCAACCTTTTTGGCCTTTTTGTTCCCTTTTTAGTGATCCTTTTATTGGTCCGACTTCTCTGTCGGGCCTTCTCAAGTTATTTTTAGTAATCCATTTTCAGTCAGACCTCGTCAAGTCGCTTTTTATGGGTTACTTTTTATAACTTCTTGCATTAATCTGCTTCTATCGCTTTCACCTTGCCGACTTATTTGTAATCGGTCGATGAATTTGGTTTTCACCTTGCCGACCTCTTTGTAATCGGGCGATGAATTTGGTTTTCACCTTGCTGACCTCTTTGTAATCGGGCGATAAATTGGGTTTTCACCTTGTCGACCTTTTCGTAACCGGACGATGAATTTGGTTTTCACCTTGCCGACCTTTTCGTAATCAGACGATGAATTTTTGCATTTTATGAGCTTAGATTAATGCGTCTTGGTAGGAAAATTTTTAGAGAATCTGAAAACTTTATTCAAATGATAATAAAAAATAGAAATATGAGCAGGAGTGTATACATGTGAGTGGTTACCCTTCTAGATCGAGTAATTTTGTAGATCTTGGCCTGGCGCCTCATTAAAAAACCTTTTCAGGAAAAAGAGTACCCTTTGACCTAAAATATTTACTTTTCTCTAGCTGTAGTACCTTCTTAGGTTACAGGCATGCCATGACCTTGGTAGCTCTCGCCCTTCGAGGTCGGACACCTTGTAGTAACCTTTCCCCAGTACTTTTGCTACTCGGTATGGTCCTTTTCAGTTAGCTGCTAGCTTCCCTTCTCCTGACCGACCTGCTCTGATATCATTTCGGATTAAAATGAGGTCATTGGTGGTGAAGCTTCACTGGACTACCTTCTGATTATACTTTAGATCCATTCGATGCTTTAGGGCTTCCTCTCTAATCCGAACTCTTTCTCGGACTTCTGGAAGTAGGTCGAGCTCTTTCCTTTGAGCTTGGGGTTGGTATCTTCATTGTAGAGGATCATCCTAGGAGATCCTTCTAACTCCATGGAAATCATTGCCGCCATTCCATAAGCAAGTCAGAATGGTGATTCAACTGTGGTTGAATGTGGTGTTGTCCGATATACCCATAGGACTTGCGGGAGCTCTTCAGCCCAAGCTACCTTGGTGTCCTGTAATCTCCGTTTTAACCCGGCCAATATGACTTTGTTGGCGGCTTCTGCCTGTCCATTGGCTTGTGGGTGCTCTACAGAGGTGAACTGGTGCTTGATTTTTAAATCAGCTACCAGATTTCTAAAGCCTGTGTCGGTGAATTGAGTACCATTATCTGTGGTGATGGAGCATGGGACTCCAATCCTTGTGATAATGTTTCTGTATAGAAATTTTTGACTTCTTTGGGCTGTGGCAATAGCTAATGGCTCTGCTTCAATCCACTTTGTGAAGTAGTCTATACCTACAATGAGAAACTTGACTTATCCGGACCCTTGGGGGAAGGGTCCAAGGAGGTCGAGCCCCCACTTTGCGAATGGCCAGGGTGAAGTAACGCAGATGAGCTCTTCAGGTGGAGCTATGTGGAAGTTGGCGTGCTTCTGGCATGGTGGGCATGTCTTGACAAACTCTGTTGCTTCCCTTTGCAAGGTCAGCCAGGAAAAACTAGCTCGGAGTACCTTTTTGGGAAGGGCTCGTCCCCCAAGGTGATTGCCGCACATGCCACTGTGGACTTCTTCAAGAACTTCCCTTGTAGCGGAGGTCGGAACGCATTTTAAGAGAGGTGTAGAGGTTCCTCTCTTATATAGGACATCTTGTATTATGGTGTAGTACTGTGCTTCTCGTACTAGCCTTTTTGCCTCCTTTTTGTCTGTGAGAAGTGTTTCTAACTTGAGGTAGTTGATTATGGGAGTCATCCATCCTTGATCCTGTCCTGATATGGCTAGGATCTTTTCTTCCTCCAGGGTTGATGGACTTCGGAGTGTTTCTTGGATGAGACTTCTATTATTGCCCCTGGTTTGGTGCTGGCTAGTTTTGAGAGTGCATCAGCTCGGGCATTCTGCTCTCGGGGTATGTGTCGGACCTCATATCCCTTGAATTGTCCGAGATGTTCTTTGGTTTTGTCAAGATATTTTTTCATAGTGGGATCCTTAGCTTGATAGCTCCCTTCTATTTGTGAAGTGACTACTTGGGAGTTGCTAAAGATGGTCAGTCTTTGAGCTCCCACTTCCTTAGCTAGCCTCAAACCAGCCAGTAATGCTTCATATTCATCTTGATTATTCGAGGCAGGAAACTCGAATTTTAAGAAGAGCTCGATTTGAGTTCCCTGATCGTTTTCTAAAATGATGCCTGCGCCACTCCCGGTTTTGTTTAAGGACCCATCTATATAAAGGCTCCACTTTGTGGGGGTGCCTGGGGTGTCAGTATACTCTACGATGAAGTCAGCCAGGTACTGGGATTTGATAGCTGTCTGAGCTTTATACTTGATATCGAATTCTGATAACTCGATAGGCCATTGCAGGATTCTTCCCGCTAAGTCTGTTTTCTGTAAGATCCCCTTTATGGGTTGGTTGGTCTGTACTCTGATGGTGTGGGCTTGAAAGTATGGTCAGAGTCATCGGGAAGTGAGTATGAGGGCGTAGGTGAATTTTTCAATCTTTTGATAGTTTAATTCAGCCCCTTGTAAAGCCTTACTGATGAAATAGATGGGTTGTTGCCCACTTTCGTCCTCTCTGACCAGCGCTGAGGCTATTTCCCGACTCCCTATGGCGAGGTATAGTATGAGCTCTTCACCTTCCCGAGGTCGAGTAAGAACAGGTGGTTGCCCCAGAAATTTTTTGAAATCCTGGAAGGCTTGTTCGCATTCTGGGGTCCATTCGAACCTCTTTCCTTTCCTTAATATTGTATAGAAGGGGATCGATCTTAAGGCTGATCCAGCTAGGAAGCTAGACAGAGCCGCTAGTCTTCCATTAAGCTGTTGGACCTCTTTTATGCAGGTCAGACTTGTCATGTGAAGTATGGCCTGGCATTTTTCTGGGTTTGCTTCGATTCCTCTTTAGGTGAGCATGAAGCCTAGGAATTTTCCAGCTTCTACCGTAAAGGTACACTTTGCGGGGTTAAGTCGCATGCCATGTTTTCTTATGGTGTCGAACACTTTAGTGAGGTCGGGCAACAATGATTTCTCACTTTGTGTTTTTACCAGCATGTCATCTACATAAACCTCCATTAGCTTTCCACAGAGCCGCTAGTCTTCCATTAAGCTGTTGGACCTCTTTTATGCAGGTCAGACTTGTCATGTGAAGTATGGCCTGGCATTTTTCTGGGTTTGCTTCGATTCCTCTTTAGGTGAGCATGAAGCCTAGGAATTTTCCAGCTTCTACCGTAAAGGTACACTTTGCGGGGTTAAGTCGCATGCCATGTTTTCTTATGGTGTCGAACACTTTAGTGAGGTCGGGCAACAATGATTTCTCACTTTGTGTTTTTACCAGCATGTCATCTACATAAACCTCCATTAGCTTTCCAATGTGATCAGCGAAGACTTTGTTCATCAGTCTTTGGTAGGTAGCCCCTGCGTTCTTGAGTCCGAAGGGCATAACTATATAGCAATAATTTACTTTTGGGGTTAAGAATGATGTCTTCTCTTGGTCGGGTTGATCCATTGGGATCTGGTTGTATCCCGAGTAAGCATCCATAAAGGAGAGGTATTGATAGCCTGACGAAGCATCGACTAGTGTGTCGATGTTCGGGAGTGGGTAGGGATCCTTTGGGCAGGCTTTGTTGAGGTCGGTGTAATCGGTGCACATCCGCCACTTTCTGTTTGACTTTTTGACCAGCACCACATTGGCTAGCCATAGTGGGTATTTTACCTCCCTTATGAACTCTGCCTCCAGCAAATCCTATACCTGTTCCTCTACAGCTTGCGACCTTTCTGGGCCGAGCTTCCTACGTTTTTGTTGTACTGGCCGACACCTTGGGTATACGGCCAACTTGTGGCACATTAGTCCGGGATCAATACCAGGCATGTCGGCGGCCTTTCATGCAAAGAGGTCAAAATTATCTCTTAGGAGCTTTATTAGCAATTTCTTTAAGTCTTCTCTCAGATTTGCTCCTATATTTGTTGTTTTGTTTGGATTATCTCCAATTTGAACTTCTTGAGTCTCACCTTCTGGCTAAGGCCGGAGTTCTTCGCGAGCTCAAATTCCCCCGAGTTCTATAGTATTGGTTCTTTTCCTCTGGGATCTCCTTTAAGATTCAGACTTTCGTTGTAACAGCGTCATACGAGTTTTTAGTCTCTCTTTATGGTAGCGATCCCTTCCGGAGTGGAAAACTTCATGCATAGGTGTGGGGTGGAGACCACAGCGGCGAGCTGGTTTAACGTAGTCCGACCTATCAATGCATTGTAGGCCGAGCTCACGTCAACTATAATATAGTCTATGCTTAACGTCCTGGACCGAGTTCCTTTCCCAAAGGTTGTATGCAGGGAGATGTATCCTAATGGTTAAATCGGGGTGTCTCCGGGTCTGAACAAGCTATTCGGATATGCTCTGAGCTCTTTATCTTGCAGTCCAAGCTTGTCGAAGGTGGATTTGAAAAAGATGTCCGCGGAGCTTCCCTGGTCGATTAATGTTCGGTGGAGGTTAGCATTGGTAAGTATTATGGTAATGACCATGGGGTCATCATGCCCTGGGATGATGCCCGCATCATCTTCTTGAATGAAGGTGATGTTGGGGAGGTCGATTAACCTGTCCTTCCTCCTGCGAATCCTCCATTGATCATATGAACATGCCTTTCCGGGGTGCGATTGGGACGTTCAGCTCGTCCGACCTCGTCATCCCTTCTTCTTTTTCTTGGCTCATCTACTTTATTGGCTAGGAACCGATCTAGTCGCCCTTCTCGTGCTAGTTTTTCAATGACATTCTTTAGATCAAAGCAGACGTTGGTGGAATGTCCATAGATTCGGTGATACTCGCAATACTCTGTCTGATTTCCTCCTCCTTTTTTATGTTTAATCGGACGAGGGGGCGGTATCTTTTCAGTGTTGCATATCTCTCTATATACATCCACATGGGACACTCTGAGCGGAGTGTAATTGTGGTACTTTTGAGGTTTCTCAGCAGGCTGATCTTCGTTTTTCCTGGACTCTTTATCCTTATCTCGAGGTGGGTAGGAGAATTCGGATTTTGAGGTTTCTCCTAATTGAGAATTTTTCTCCATATTGATATATTTTTCTGCCCATTCTTGTATCTCGTTCAGAGATGTTGGATGTTTTTTGGATATTGAGTGGCTAAAAGGTCCCTCTTTCAGGCCGTTGATGAGCCCCATGATGGCCGCTTCGGTTGGGAGACTTTGTATGTCGAGACATGCTTTATTGAACCTTTCCATGTAACTATGAAGGCTTTCATGATCTCCTTGTTTAACTCCCAGTAAGCTTGGAGCATGTCTGGTCTTGTCCTTTTGGATGGAGAACCTGGCGAGAAATTTTTTGGCTAGGTCGTCAAAACTTGCGATTGATCTTGAAGGTAAACTGTCAAACCACTTTATTACTATTTTTGTCAGGGTAGTCGGGAAGGCTTTGCATCGAATTGCATCTGAAGCGTCTGTGAGGTACATCCTGCTTCTGAAATTACTGAGATGGTGGCTTGGATCAGTCGTACCATCGTATGGGGTCATGTCAGGAGCTTTGAAGTCTTTTGGGACTTTAGTTTTCATGATCTCTTTAGTGAATGGATCTTGATCCTTGTGGGAGTTATCTTCATGACTGGAACGAGTAGTTTTGGTTTTGAGATCGGCCTCGAGCTTTGTGAGTTTTTCCTCTAGCTCTCGACGGCGAATCGTTTCTCTTCGGAGGTCTCCCTCGGCCTCCCGCTGATGTTCGGCCACCTGTTCGAGCTATTTAAGGTGATTCTATTGTTCACGGAGGGCATCTAAGATTTCCGTATTTAGAGACTTCTTGTCTCCCTTAGTTTGAGGCACATCCTTTGATGCGGCATCCGTATTTTTAAGCGGGGTTCTTTCTTCCAAACCGGAGTTGTGATCGTTGTCAAGGTTGTCTGCCATGATGATGGGATGACTTCCAGGTTTCCCGGCAATGGCACCAATGTTCCGAGGGTTACCTGAAACTGAAGGTCGACCTCGGAGGAGATCTGCTATGGTGGTCGGAGCTGTGGTGTCCGACTTGCTGGACCTTGAGATGTTGCTGATCCTTGATCACCGGAGAGGGGTGGTACCTACAAGAGACTTCGATGACTAAGTTAGCATGGGCTTTAAGCAGGTTTTTTGTGTAGAATCAGAGTATGAGTTATACCTGGGTGCTCCAGTGTATTTATAGTAGTGTAGAGTGACCTTTCTGGAGATAAGTTTGTTATCTTATCTTATCTTTGAGCGAAGTCACGTTATCTTTTAGGCCATCCACCTTTAGAGTGGGCTGCGTCCTTTTATTTGGGCCTACTTGGGCCTCTGAGGCATTTTGTCCGAGCTCTTTGCGAAGAGGTCGGTAATGGACCAACCTTTCAAGAGGTCAGTATGGGACCAACCTTCCAAGAGGTCGGCCTATTTGCTTTAGATCCTCTCGGATCTTATAGCTCAGACCGGTGTATAAATACTTAGGTTAATCAAAAATCAAACTCTAGCCCACTTACCTATACGCATCCTACCTTAACCCTAGCCCTATTACAACCTATGGAAAGTTCTCATGATATTTGTACGCATGCATTGAATAATTGTTGATCGTTAGATGAAAAAATAAATCATGGAAAGCATGATTAGAGGAGAATCGAGTGAATCAACCCTATACACTTGAGCAACTAGAGCGGAAACACTTCCGGTGAGGGTTTGATGCTCAACCCCTTGTTCCCGGCTTTCACGAGCTTTCTTCATACAAGTTATGCAAACACCACTTTGATGATTGAATTGGTAGAGTTCATGAACTATCTTGTCATTTTGGCCTAATGTGCTCATATATGTTCTTGGAAGCTGATTCACAACTGACCAAGTAGATATATACATTTACATTAGTTGCATGCATTCATGTAGGTAGTTTGCATTTAATAAACCCCATTCTCCTATATTCTTTGGTCTTTTTATTTTTATCATAAGGACATGCTTGGTTTAAGTGTGGGGAGGTTTGATAAACCCCAATTTTGTGGTTTATATTATGTAGAATTTGGGGGGTTTTGTCAATGTTTTTCACACTTATTCATATAAATTGCAAGGTTTTGTGTTCCCTTCCTAATTTTGTTTTATGATTGAAAACATGCTTCTTTTGCCTTGAAAATGCCATATTTTGATCCTCTTCTATTATCATTCAATGCCATGATATGTTTGTTCAGTGATTTCGGAGCTTATAGGGCAAGAATAGCCTAGAAGAGAGAAAGGAAGCATGCACAAGTGGAAGGAACATGAAGAATTTAGCTTTGAAGAATTGGCTGTGATGCGCACGCGTAGCTCACGCGTACACATGAGTGCAAGAGGCTAGGAATCACGCGCGAGAGTTGACTCATTCGTGTGGATTGGCGAAACTTCCAGCGACGTGTGCGCATGCCTGACGCGTACGTGTGGCTCGCGAAACTCAAACGACGCGCACGCGTGGCGCCCAGCACGTGACCTCATTAATAAAATCATGGCTGGCGATTTCTGAGGAGCTCCAGGCCCAAATTCAGCTGGATTTTGCATGGAAAAGACCAGGGAACTCTAAGGGAAAAAGGGGGATCATTCATTGTACACTTTACACACATTTTGGCTAGATTTCGGTTCTCATGTTCTAGGGAGAGAAACTCTTGCTCTTCTCTAGATCTAGTTTGATTTGATCTTCCCTTGTTGAAACTCTGAATTAGTTTTGTTAATTTTAGTTTCAATTACTTAATTTCAATTCCTTAGTATAATTTTGTTTAGATTTTGTGTTTGAATTTGAATTTTCTTGTTATTTCCCATTTTCTTCTCATTTTATTAACTTTGTGGATCTTGAATTTTTATGAGTGCATTGATGTTTTCCATGATTAATAGTGTTGTTTGAGTTATTTTCCATTGATAATTGTTAGTGGGTAGTTGTAATTTTCAATTAGTTCGCAATTTGAATATGTCTTTTGTTGATGCATCCCATGTGTTTGATGAAATTTTTCCTTTGATTATGGAGTAGTCTTCTTTACTCTTGGCCTATGCTAAGGGAATTGGGTAACTTGAGTCATTGGGTCTAATTGATTTGGTAATTTGAGAACCCTTAGTGGTCAATTTGATAACCATTGACACTAGCCTACTACTAAGTCAATTGGTAGCTAGGTTGGAACTTATGGATTGATGTTGATTAAGCCATTTGATATACTTCAAGTATAGAAGTAAACTTAATGAGCTTGGTTCCTCATAATTGTCAAGATATGGTTATTAGACAAGGATGGTGACCCTAATTCCTAGGTCTAGTCAAGAGTTCCTTTTATTATTCATCCACAAAACCCAAAAATACCAATTGCTTGATTATTGCTATAGTTAGTTTAGTTATTCACCTTGTTCTAGAATAGAAATAGATTATATGTTCTTCGGCTAGATTGAAATTGCCTTTACTTTGCTTTAATTACTTGATTTAGTTTCTTGCACTTCAAGATTTCTTACATGTTAAGTCTAGTAGTTTAATTTCTTGATCATGACTCCCAACCCCGGAGTTCTAACCACTATCGATGCACATGTTTGCCCATTCCTTGTGAGATGAACCGATGTTTGAATACTTCGATTTACTTTGATTGGGGTTGAACTTTGTGACAACCATTTATTAAAATTTGATTTGAGGATTGTTGTTGGTTAGAACTATACTTACAACGGGATTTATTGAGAAATTATTTACCGACGATAATTCTTGCATCACCTGGGCAACACCCTTTTAGGCATTGAACGCCCATGTCATCCCTTTCTGGGCATTCAACGCCCCTGATGGTACCCTGGGCTACAGCTTGTTCATCTTTTGCCATTTCTTCCTCTCCCTGCCTCTTACTGTTCTGAGGCTGGGTGGTTAAGGTACTCCCTAATCGGATAGCTTGGCATTCTTCTCTTATCTGTTCAGACAAGAGCTGTTTAGCCTAGTTCAACCGTGCTCCCATAATCTTGATGGAGGCTCGGGTCTTTTGCACTGCTTCTTGCAAGCTTAGCACTTGTTGTGTGAAAAAGTGCAGCTGTTAGGTTAACTATTCACTTTGCTTAGGAGGGTCTGATTCAGTGGACACTATCTTGACCTCTCCCTTCATTGAAGTCTCACTAGATGAGTACAGGTGCTGATTGCTGGTAACTATCTCAATGAGTTCTTGAGCTTCCTCAATTATCTTTCTCATGTGGATTGAACCACCAGTAGAATGGTCTAAGGACATCTTAGCCATATTTGTGAGTCCGTAATAGAAGATGTCTAACTTTACCCATTCTGAAAATATTTCAGTAAGGCATTTCCGTAACATCATCTTGTACCTCCCCCAAGCATCATAAAGAGACTCACTCCTCTTGTGGAAGTCCGTGAAACTGGCAGTTTTGCTGCACTAGTGTGATTAGTTGTGGGTTGAGCTCAAAGTGAGCTACTCCAATAGGAGGTATACTAATGCTGCTTCCATAGAAGTCAAGATTGGGGGCTGTATATGACCCCAATGTTCTTCTTGGTTGTTCCTCTCCCTCTAGATCTATAATGCACTCTTCCAGTTCTTGCATACACAGACAAGAGACAAAGAAAAGTGGAAGTCTCTATATCAGAGTATAGAGATCTCCCAGTGAGACACCAAAAAGAAGAAAAGAGACAAGAATTAATTTTTTTCAAAAATTAAATAAATAAATAAAATAAAAATGGAAAACTAATTCGAAAATAAAGAAAATAATAAGTTAAAAATTTTGAAAAAATAAGAAAAGGAAAGATTAAGAAAAGATATGAACAACCAATTAACTAATAAGATTAAAATTAAAGAGCAAATTTTTGAAAAGTGGAAATAAAAAGTCAAATAAAGATTTGAAAATTGAATTTTAAAAGAAGAAAGTAAAGATTTAAAATTAAAAAGTTTTAAATTTAAAAAGAAGATAAGATAAATAAGTTTTAAAATTTAAGAAGAGAGATAAGGTAAAGATTTTAAAAAGATTAAGAAAGATATGATGACAAAATTAAAGGTTTGAAAAAGATTTGAAAGATAAGATAAGATTTGATTTTAAAAATTTAAAGTTGGAAAGGGGAAGTCAAATAAAGAAAGATTAGATTTGAAAGATTTGATTTTAAAATTTGAAGATTGAATTTTAAAATTTGAAAATTGAATTTTGAATTTGGATTAAGATAAGATAAGATTTTGAAATTTGAATTTTAAAATTTGAATTTAAAACAAGATAAGATAAAATTTTGAATGTAAAGAGAAAGATAAGATAAAGATTTGAAAAGTTAACAAGAAAGTTTAAAGTTTAAAATTTGAATTTTTTAATTTTTGAAATTTGAAAAATTAAAAAGACAAACACTAAAAGATACCAAACCTAAAAATTTTAAGATCAAACAAAGAAAAATAGCAAGAACAATTTGAATACCAAGAAGAACACCAAGAAAAATTTTTGAAAAATTAAAGGAAAGAAAAACCAAGAAACACCAAAAAGACACCAAACGTAAAATTTTTAATATCAAACACTCAAATTTTTTGAAAATTAGCAGAAAAACATAAAGAGACACCAAACTTAAAATTTTCGAAATCAAACAAGGAAAATAACCAAGAATAATTCGAATATCAAGAAAGGGAAACAGGAACAATTTTGAAAATTTAAAGAAAAAGATAAAAATAGATGGGACACCAAACTTAAAAACTCACACAAGACTCAAGCAAAAGATAAAGATTACTAAAGAAAAGAATAGGTTTTGAAAAGTTTTTGAAAAAGAAAACAAGAAAAACAAGTAAAAGATCAACGAAACCATAAAGAACACCTAATCTAAGCAACAAGATTGTCCGGTAGTTTGTCAATCCCAGAAAAATCTCCGGCAACAGCGCCAAAAACATGGTGCACAAAATTGACTCCACAATATTCGCACAGATAGACCAGCAAGTGCACCAGGTCGTCCAAGTAATACCTCAGGTGAGTGAGGGTCGATCCCACGAAGATTGTCATTTTGAGCAAGCAACGGCTGTCTTATAAATCTTAATCAGGCGGATAGAAAATATAGTTCTTGTGAAAAATGCATAAAAACATAATAAATAAAGTGTTACTGGCTTGGTGTGAAATCAATGATAAGAGAACGGTTGAGGCTTCGAAGATGCTTCCTCTTTCAAGATCAACTTTTCTCACTGTCTACTTCAACTTCTGATGATTCATTCCATGGCAGGCTATAAGTGACTAACGCTAGGTCAGTGGTCATTAATCTCCTCTGCTTCGGATCTAACGCCAGGTCAGTAGTCATCCATTCCCTTAGCAATCCTACTCAAAATGCCACAGACAAGGTCGGATCTTCTGGATCAGAGAATGCTGCTTCACGATTCTAGCCTATACCAGGCCCTAATCGCCCCGTACCTCGGCTGAACTGATGTCTCCAAGTCCCCAACGAAGTCGTGGATTAGCCGTCTAAGAGATGTATAATCAAGCTTGTGGTTCAGTACTATCCCGTCAATGACTCACAAGAACCCATGTAGAATAGGGATGACGGTCAAGTTACACTCCCAATTCATTACGATGAAGAACGAAGATATATCTTAGAATGGAATCAAGCATAGATTGAAATAGAATAGTGATATTATTAATCCATAAGAATCAGTAGAGCTCCTAACCTTAACTTAGGAGGTTTAGTTTCACATAGCTTACAGAAAAGTAATGTAAAACGTGTAGAGTGGCTAAGAGCTCCTAACAAGGGTGAACTCTTCTCTATATATACTAATCTAATAACTAAGGATTACAAAAATAGGGTAGAATAGTCTTTTAGTGCGAAAATCCACTTCTGGGGTCCACTTGGTGAGTATTTGGGTTGAGCTAGGGGTGACTCCACGTGCTTGTACCTTCCAGCTTTGGACTCCTTTTTGGGCATTGGGAACCAGCTGCTCCCTTTTGGGCATTCAACGCTAGGAAGGGGATAAGGAACTGGCATTGAACACCAGTTTTGGACCTTCATTTCTAGAAGAAAGTATGGAATATTATATATTACTGGAAAGTTCTAGATGTTAGCTTTCCAATGCCGTTGAGAGCACGCCATTTGGATTTCTGCAGCTCCAGAAATGCTCCTTCGAGGGCATAGAGGTTAGAATCCGACAGCATCTGCAGCCCTTTCTCTGTCTCTAAATCAGACTTTTCCAAAGCTCCTCAATTTTAGCCAGAATTTATCTGAAATCATCATAAAATACAAAAACTCAATGTAGAATCCAAAAATCTAAATTTTTCACTAAAACTTATGAAAACATAATGAAACTTAAACAAAACATAACAAAAACTATATGAAAATGATGCCAAAATATGTATTAACACTTACCAAATATGTATTAACCAAATTCAATCTTTGCTCAATAACCCTAATTTATTCTCTAACCCACCAATTCATATTTATAATAATTTCACACAATAATTCATACCCAAACAATATTATACATAATCATTAATACCAACACCAACTATTTCACTCATTACAACCTTATTCCTCAACTTACCAACAATACTAATTCATTCCTCATTAATATCATCACCACATCAATCAACTTCCTTATTACGACATCAATTCACAATATGCATATACACATCATCAATTTCCACAAAATTTACGTTATTTCACTAACAACCTTAACTTGCCAAGCCTCATAAATACCCACCATTCCCAATTCATCAACAACATCAATATTATTATTTACCAATATTCACATACAATATTAAACACTTCATTCATCCAATATACAATTCAACCACCCAACTCCACAACACTAACAACAAGTACTCTTATGTTCATTAATCCAATCAACAACCAACTTCAATCCAAACTTATCGTATGGTTATCTAGCCTAAGTTTTCATGACACATTACATATTATATGCAAGAAACCACAACCATACATTGGCCAATTTCTCCCTGAGCTCAGAATGCCACAAGTGACCACCGTTCCGTAAAACCCTAATCTCCAAATCTCTCCAAACAGAAAATTCATCTTCCAACTCCACAAATTTGCCACCAATACATATAATTTCATCTAATATCATATAAACACCACTAAATCAATATAGTGTTTGCTATATACACAATTTCACAAGGGTTAAAAATTCCTCACCTTACCAACGGAGAATTAGGATAAGACCAAATAATTATCCACCGCTAAAGTATCTCTAAACCATCAAAATTACTAAAATCACTCAATACTCACACTAAAATGTAAATTCAAAAAGAGGGAAAGAAACTTGGCACAAAAAATAGAGTTTCTTACTATTTTGTTCAGATAGAAATGAAGAGGACTCCAAGACGAATGCGTGGCTACTGATGGCTTGTCAATCGGAGATCCGGATTGAAAGTTACAAGGATTTGAAAGTGAAGATGAATTTGGGACAAGGGTTTCACGTTGGCTTCTCTTCTTCAGCGTGAAGTATGAAATAGAAGAAAATGGGGCTATTATATATTATGTAGGTTAGATTTAATATTTTAATTAATTGTACCACATTAGACTATAAAATTTTGTATTCTAATTTATTTGAATAATAATTAATTTATTAACTAAGTACTTACTAATTTTACGGGTTTTACATCCTACCCCCTAACAAAAATTTTTGTCCTTGAAAATTTGCTCTCAAATCTACATATACGCTCTTTCAATACCAACCAACCTTACACCCACATTCTACCATTCTCCAATATTAATTCAAAAACAAATCTACATTCTTCACTCTCATGTACAAGACTATAAACTCAACCAAATTCAAGCCTAAATTGTACCCGTTTGTTTCACTCTTAACTTAGTCTAGTTCTTTTTCAATGACTACAAGTTTCCTTATCTTGTATAAGTGCCATCTAATTCATTTTAAATCTCAAATCCTTCTCAACTATTTTAAACACTAGACAATTACCCTATCTCTTAGTCTGAGTCAAATCATTCTAACCTAAACTTATATACACGCACTCTCCATTTTCTCGATCCTAAATCAGTCTTCAATTCATTCTCATATCTCAATACTTCTTTATCACGTCACTACAATTCTAGAGCCACTAAATCACCGCACTTCTGTAGCGCCAATCAAATTATAAATCATTAAGAGTTTAATCATTCACTCGCTTTCATTGAACATCTCCTTGAATCTTTTTACCTCTCTAACTAAATGCCATTGTCCTTTACTCCAGTTGTACGAGTTCTAATCCCTTAGTTTTCTTCACCACCAGATCCATTACCACCTCTTTCACCGTTCATAATTTGTTCGCTCCATCTCTTCAGCAGAAGCTTGCATAGAAGCAGCCAGAGAATCAACCGTATTACCTCACTCGTGCACACGAGATGCCTATTTGGGTCTTGTCCACACCGAACAATTGATATTAAGGTGATCAATCTTAATATCTGAAGTCTAGTGTTTCGAATCTCCAAAGGTAATGGTTATGAACATTTATGCTATATATGTCAACCAGACATCCTAAATAGCATGTACACACAGCCAGAGTATGCTCAGAAGCATAGTCAGTCCATTCCCCAGCCTCTACGGGAACGAACTGCTTTGATACCATAATGTAATACCCTACCATACAGAATCTTATGCTTAAGTCATAAGACAAAGGTGATGAGGTATTATGACCTCTAAAAGTAAAATTATATATAAATAATATAGTTTAAAAAAGTTTACAACTAGGAGCATTTTTGAAGAAAAGTAAAAAAAAAGCAGAAAAACGAAAAGCGCAACACTCACAAAGTGACAACATAACGAAGTAGGATAAGAGAGTTTCAAGATATAAACTACAAGGCTCCTGACCCGGCTCGCGAAGTTAAAACTGGACAGAGCATATAAACATATATACATATATACATGAGAATCCCAAAATGACCCAAAGCAGAAAAATGACAACCTATTTCTCCGAGTCAACCTCTAAGAAGGACAAACATAAAATACAAGGTGGAGAATCTATATACATATATAAATATAAACAAAATATGTCCCCAGGGCCCTAAGAGTTCTTCGCTTCATCAGAGTCTCCAGAATACAGAGTGGTGCTTCTCAACCTGCATCTGAAAAATAACAATATTGTATGAAATGAAAACCGAGGTTCTCAGTATGGTTAAGGTGCCCATATATATAATAAATAAGGTCCCAGAAAAGTCAGAGGCAATCCTAGAACTCCGACACTCAGATTATAAATCTTAAGGAACTAAAACAGAAACCTTAAAATCAGGGTGGTTCTCTAAGGTTCTTAAACTTAACTAACTCTATTAAAAACCCTCAATTCTCTACCTTTCCTCCAATCCTCTAACTCCGGTGAAACCACATATCAACAACAGGCAAAGCAAGCACAGGTAGAATACAAATACAGCATGTAACAATTTAGCAAGTAAGTAAAATAATCACGTAGGCAAGTCCAGTTAATGCTCAAGCAAACAAATTAAATAAAATACATATGATGCATTCCTGTCCTATAGCTGATGATATCATCTGTCGGTTATACAGCCAACCCGACAAGTCCTGGTAGCTAACCATGGACAGAAACACCCATTGCAGAGCAAGTGGGTTTGAGCTACTATCCCCTTGCTACTACCCACTTAACACAGAGACAGTGGAATACCCACTACTGTGACTACTACCTAGGCGGGTGTTTAAAAGCTCAAACTAGAGCAAGTGGAATAATTCACTACTGCTGCTACTACCCAAGCATCACAGACATTGACCTGGAGCAAGCGGGATGAACCACCATCCTTGCTACTGCCTAGGGTCTCAAACATATATTCATTCAGTTTAAATCAAGCATCATCGTTAACAAATCTCAACCATTAACCTGGAGCAAGTGGGACGAAACACCATCCTTGCTACTACCTAGGTATCACAAACATACATTCATTCAAAACTCCATAATTAAATTCATTTTTCATAATTCTTCTTTCCTAGCTAATATCCGGAGCAAGTGGACATCGCCACTACCTACTACTCGGGGACACAATTACATTTACACATTCTCATTCATAATTCACCACCTTTCGAACTTTCTTCATCTACAAGTTACTACTTCTTCCTACCTTCTACTTGCCATTTAAAATACAGCTGAGGTTTAGGGGATAAAAGAGTGCAAATAGAGGTTTAGAGGTTTAAAATTATATTTTAAAACACAAAATTCACTTTGCTGATTTTAGGGGACACGCGTACTCGTAGGCGTCTTTTTCTTGCTTGTGTACACAAGCACCCTGCTTGCGTACGCAAACTACCCAACCCGAAAGAGTTGGTCGTGTCGCGTGCAGTGGTCAGTGATGAATCCATATTTCATGATATTTATTTGCTCTATTTGGGTGAATTTCATCAACTTTTCTTGCTTTTATCTATTGAAATAGCATAGTTTCATGATTTCTTCCTAAATTATGCTTGAAAGTAAAAACATGCTTTTTAGGCCTAATAATTGCTAAATTTTATTCACTTTAATATCATTTGATGCCTTGATGTGTTTGTTAAGTAATTTTGGGTTTCCAAGACAAGAATGGGTTGAAGAAGTGAGGAAAGAGCATGCAAAAGACAAGAAACCATGAAGAAATGGAGTTTGGAAGTTTCAGCAGCCGTGCGTACGCACAGTGATGCATGCGTACGCACAGCTATGAGCTCATGGCAATGCGCACGTGTGACCCACGCATACACGTGAGGGTGAATTTTGTCAGGTCACGCGTGGCGTACACCTGACCCTTGTCATGTGAGCTCATTAATTGCAATTCGCTGGGAGCAAATTTTGGGCCTCCAAAACCTATTCCAACTCATTTCTAAAGCTATTTCAAGCTAAAGTGAAGAAGAATGAAGGGGGGAGCAATTAGGTTTAGCTTAGTATCATGTTATAGGTCATTTCTAGAGAGAGAAACTCCCCCTTCTCTCTAGAAATTAGGATTTCTTAGTTTATTTTCTCTTCAATTTCTCTCTTTAATTCTTGTTCTAGTGTAGTTTCATTTACTTTTCCTTGTTTAATTGCCTTAATTCTCTTAGTTCTTCATGTTAATTTCTCATTTTTGTCATTTTTAGTTTATGAACACTTTTGTTAATTTGAATTTCTATTAATGAAATTTAATGTTTCTTTGTTTATTGTTATATAATTGAGTTGTTATTATTATATTCTTGCTTTTGGTAGCTTTAAAATTTATTATTATTGCAATTTAATATGCTTTTATTTTCATGCATGATGGGTGAAAAAATGATTCCACACAACTCACCGGCAAGTGTACCGGGTCGCATCAAGTAGTAATAACTCACAAGAGTGAGGTCGATCCCACAGGGATTAATGGATCAAGCAACTTTAGTGGGTGATTAGTTTAGTCAAGCTAACATTGGTGAATTGGATGAAATTGAAGCAACAGAAAGTAAATTGAAGGAATTATAAAGTGTAGAAAGTAAATTGACTGAAACTTAAAGAACAAGGAATGTAAATTACAGTAAATGTAAATCAGCAGAATGTAGATTGGATAAAAGCTTAAAGAGCAAGAAAAGTAAATTGCAACAAAATGTAAAGGAGGCTGGGTGCTGGAAATTTAAAGAAAGCAGTAAATTAGAACTTAGAACAATTGCAGAAGATGTAAATTTGCAGGAAATGTAAATCAAGCTCACAGTAAACTCAAATATAAAGTACAGAGGAACAGGAAGATTTAAATTGCATGAAAGTAAATTGGAAGCAATGGGAACAGAAAATTTAAACTCAAGCTCAATGCAAACTGAATTGAAAAATTGCAGAAGAGGAAATTGCAGCAGAGAGATGTAAGAAATTGAAATTTTGCATAAACTGAATTCAAGATTGAAAAATAGAAAGTGCAGAAAAATTAAAAGTGTTTCAAAGAGGACTTTCTATTCTACCCTACTCCTAATGCTCTCTAGCAGAGCCAGCCTCCTTAATGAAATGAAATAGATGCCTTCTTATAGGTTTTACAAAAATGAAAATAAAATTGAAATTGAAAACAAATTACAATTAAATAAAAAATCTAATCTAACTGATCCTTGTACCTTTGAGAGATGTCAATTGGGCTTTGCTTGCTTTGGATTTCAATGAAATAGGTTGATTTTGATTTGGCCTTGAATAAGTGGATCCGGATTGGCACTTGATGGCATGGGTTAGAGTGGCTTGGTGGAGTGTTCCGTTTGGTGTTGTGAACGTAGCGTTTACTCTTTATTGGTGAGCCTTGGTTGCAATTTCTCCTTGGATATAGCGTTCACTAAGTGAGCATTCCGCTCACTCTTTCAGCGCTATATTCATTTGAGCCTTGGGTGAGCTTTGATTCCCTTGGTTGAGGCACAAAAAAGTGAGAGAAAGGGAGCACTATACTTGAATTTTTGAGCGCTACTCCTCCTTGTGTGCCTCGTCCGTGTCATGGCATGCTCCTAGCTTTTCTCTTGGTGCTCCCTCTTCGAGCCTTGGCCTAGTGCTTTGTTGTGCCTTCCTTTTGGTTGATTTTTGGGTCTTAAAGATGCCTATTACTTGTACTTCAATTTCATGCCAAATATAGATTGTTATATATCGTTAAAAAGCTCTGAATGTCAGCTTTCCAACACAACTAAAAGTGCATCAATCGGACATCTATAGCTCAAGTTATGGCCTTTTGAAGGAGGCATGGTCATACTGTCACAAGGCTTAAAGAAAAGCCCAAAAAAGTGAACAAAATTTAACGTAGCTGATGAGAGAAACTTTTGCGTGATCTAGAAATTTGCGGATAAATCCTCGTTGCAAGTATAGTTTCTAAACCTTCAAAGGTCCTTTCATACAAACGTTTTGGGTGTCACAAGTAACAAACCCCTTTGAAATTGATAACCGAGTATTCAAACCTCGGGTCATCTTCTCAAGGAATTGCAGGGAGGTATGTTCTTATTATTGGTTATGAGTTTGTAAATTAGGGGTTTTAGAAATTAGGGAGCAGTATGTTGCATAAGAAGAATAAAATAAATAAATAACTATAAAATAAACTCTTGGCAAGGTATGAAAACAGGAAGTCCTATCCTGGTTATCCTTATCAATTGTAATGAGAATTGGATTTTTCTCCCACTTTGTTGACCTCTAACTATGAAGGTAAGTTAAGTGAATGAATTAATTTTTATTCCTCAGGTCCTAGTCTTTCCTTGGGAAAGGCTAGAGTTATTGGAACTCGAATTAATTCTTGAAGAATTCTAATTTTCAATCGACAATGAGTTTGATAACTCAAGTGTTTCCAATGATTCAACCAAAGCTAAGAGGGAAGAAAGTCTACTTGAATGAAAATAACTTAGATAAACACAGAGCATTAATAAATTAAAGAGAGCAATCATAAGTCTGAAATATCTCAAATTATATTAAATAAAATATTCAAATCATAACATAGAAAAGTTCATAAATTAAATTGGGAAAATAAATAAAAATAAAGAACCTGGGATTGAGAGCCACTCCTAAAACTAAGAGAAATCCTAAATCCTAATCCTCAGAGAGAGGAGAGAACCTCTCTCTCTAAAAACTACATCTACTCCTAAAATTGTGAATATGAAAGTTTGTCTTTGAATGGATGCTTTCCCCTACTTTATAGCCTCTAATCTGTGTTTTCTGGGCCGCAAACTGGGTCAGAAACAGCCCAGAATTCGCTGGTTGCGAATTCAAACACGCTGATTTTTGTCACTGCGACGCGGCCGCATGGGTCACGCGGTCGCGTCTTATAGCGTCAGGGCAACTATGGCATATTATATATCAAATCGAAGTTCCGGATGTTATCTTTCCAACGCAACTGGAACAGCGTCGTTTGGACCTCTGTAGCTAAAGTTATAGCCGTTTGAGTGCGAAGAGGTCAGACTGGACAACTTAGCAATTTCT
>NC_029791.2:97058266-97064926 GCF_000816755.2 Arachis ipaensis
TCTTCTCAAGGAATTGCAGGGAGGTATGTTCTTATTATTGGTTATGAGTTTGTAAATTAGGGGTTTTAGAAATTAGGGAGCAGTATGTTGCATAAGAAGAATAAAATAAATAAATAACTATAAAATAAACTCTTGGCAAGGTATGAAAACAGGAAGTCCTATCCTGGTTATCCTTATCAATTGTAATGAGAATTGGATTTTTCTCCCACTTTGTTGACCTCTAACTATGAAGGTAAGTTAAGTGAATGAATTAATTTTTATTCCTCAGGTCCTAGTCTTTCCTTGGGAAAGGCTAGAGTTATTGGAACTCGAATTAATTCTTGAAGAATTCTAATTTTCAATCGACAATGAGTTTGATAACTCAAGTGTTTCCAATGATTCAACCAAAGCTAAGAGGGAAGAAAGTCTACTTGAATGAAAATAACTTAGATAAACACAGAGCATTAATAAATTAAAGAGAGCAATCATAAGTCTGAAATATCTCAAATTATATTAAATAAAATATTCAAATCATAACATAGAAAAGTTCATAAATTAAATTGGGAAAATAAATAAAAATAAAGAACCTGGGATTGAGAGCCACTCCTAAAACTAAGAGAAATCCTAAATCCTAATCCTCAGAGAGAGGAGAGAACCTCTCTCTCTAAAAACTACATCTACTCCTAAAATTGTGAATATGAAAGTTTGTCTTTGAATGGATGCTTTCCCCTACTTTATAGCCTCTAATCTGTGTTTTCTGGGCCGCAAACTGGGTCAGAAACAGCCCAGAATTCGCTGGTTGCGAATTCAAACACGCTGATTTTTGTCACTGCGACGCGGCCGCATGGGTCACGCGGTCGCGTCTTATAGCGTCAGGGCAACTATGGCATATTATATATCAAATCGAAGTTCCGGATGTTATCTTTCCAACGCAACTGGAACAGCGTCGTTTGGACCTCTGTAGCTAAAGTTATAGCCGTTTGAGTGCGAAGAGGTCAGACTGGACAACTTAGCAATTTCTCCAACTTCTTGTATTCCTTCCTCTTTTGCATGCTTCCTTTCCATCCTCTGAGCCATTCCTGCCCTGTGATCTCTGAAATCACTTAACACACATATCAAGGCATCTAATGGTAATAAGAGAGGATTAATAATAAGCAAATATAAGATCAAAGAAGCATGTTTTCAATCATAGCACATAATTAGGAAGGCAAATGTAAAACCATGCAAATAGTATGAATAAGTGGGTAAAGAGTAGATAAAAACCACTCAATTGAGCACAAGATAAACCATAAAATAGTGGTTTATCAACCTCCCCACACTTAAACACTAGCATGTCCTCATGCTAAGCTCAAGAGAAACTATAAAGATGAAGAGGAATGGTAGGATGTATGAAATGCAACCTATATATATGAATGCAAAATGTTTCTACCTACTTGGTTAAAAGTAAATAAGTTCTCCAAGACAAAAATAATTCAAATTCCACTAATTCAAATCATATAAAATAAAGACAAGTAAACTTGTAAGAAGATAGCTCATGAAAGCAGGGAACATAGAATCAAGCATTGAACCCTCACTAGTAGTATATATCACTATAATCTCTCAAGTGTCTAGGGTCAATCACTCTACTCTTCTCTAATCATGCTTTCTAAACCTTGTTCTTCATCTAACCAATCAACAAATATTTAGCATACTAATACAGACATCATGAGGTCTTTTCAGGGTTGTAATGGGGTTGAGGTAAAGGTAAGGATATATATATATATATATATATATAAGGCTAAGTGAGCTAACAAAGTGAATCCTTGATTAGTCTAAGATCTCACCTAACATATACATACTTTATATAATTTTAAAATACTTTACCTAGCTACCCAAATTTTTCCCACTTTTGTATTATATGCTCATGTATCAAACTTTTTTTTTTTTAATTTTATCCCATGTGCATTGATTCTTTTTTTTTTATTTTGCATTTGGGGTAATATTATTTTTCTTCTCTTTTTCTTTTCTTTTTCTCTTCTTTTTTTTTTGTATCCCCTTATTTAATTACTTAATGTTTTTTTTTCAATGCGTATGGTAATTTAATTATTTTGATTTCACATGAGCATGCTTCCCAAAACTTTTATTTTGAAATATCTTTATTCTTTTCAACTTTCTACCTTTGTTTCTATCATCCGTGTTCCCATAAAGTTTCCCCACACTTAAAAAATTACACAATTTCTATCTTAAGCTAACCAAGGATTTTCATTTTATTTTTCTGCTTAAGGCTAGTAATGTGGTTATAAAACAAGAGGGGATTTAAAAGCTCAAGGGGGCTGACAAGGGTGATGTAAAAGGTAGGCTAATTTTGGGATAAGTGAGCTAGAATCAAAAATGGCCTCAATCATATGCAAGCATGTAAATATACTAAATAATGGACATATAGAATGGAACAAAGCAAAGATTGCAATCATAGTGAAGAAAACACACAAGAATAAAAATTTATGGTTAAATAATGTAACCATGTAAATAAGCTCAAGATCACACAGGTTGTGTGTTCTTTAGCTCAAAAACCATGTTCCAAATACAACTTCAAACAAGTTTTAACAAAAAAAATTTTTTTTCAATTTAAATTAGTGAAATTTTTCAAAAAAATAGGGTCTCAAAAGAAATTGATTACTTTAACCAAGTAGTAACTAAATGCATCAAATCAAATAAACATGCAAATGCAACAACTAATTTAACAAAGAAAATTTAAACATTGGTGTTGAAACAGAAAGGTACTAACCCATGGAGATCGGTATCGACCTCCCCACACTTAAAGATTGCACCGTCCTCGGTGCATGCTGAGATTTGCAGGTGGACGGGTTGCTTCAACTGTTGCTTTTCTCTAAGGATTGTGCAGATGGACTTGTCTGTCTCCCCATGTAAAACGTCTTCCGCTTCCCTTCCGGGTGGCCATCCTGAAAGAAAAAGGGAAGAAGAGTAACCCAGAAATAGAGATAAGAAAATAAGAGAAGTATGGGTGGGTTAATGCCAAATGATAAGGGTCTCATTTACATGGAAGCTTCAACATGTAAGTGAGAAAACAATAGAAGCCATGGCATACCAGTGGTGCAAAATTGCAACAATAGAGAAGAGAGTGGGGAAAGAGAAATAATATAAATTCATGTCAATGTAAAAAGTAAGACAGGTATAAAAGATTGGCATTGATTTAAATAATATTACCTAACTAGAATAAAACAAGTCATAAGCACCAAGATAATACCAGAAAAGATATAACAGTTGAATAAGAACATTTGAACACCAATGGTAAAATAATAAATTTAGAAAAGAAAAAAAAATTTGCACAAAATTAAAATGCAATGAATGAAATATTCAAATTAAGTAAAATAAAATGAAAGATAAGAAGAATGAGAAGGGAAAGAACGGAAGAAGAAGTAAGTAAGAAAGGAGGGAGGAAACATTAGGATTGGGGAAGAAAAGATAAGATATTTGGCAAATTAGGATAAGTTGTGCGGTGACAAACCCCAATTTGACGGTTTATCTTGTATTGAATTTAGGGGATTTTATCACCTTTTACCCACATTTATTCAAAGAGATAGCATGGTTTTGTATATTCTCCTTTAATTGTGCTTGAATGTGAAAACATGCTTTTTAGGACTTTACTTTTCATGCTTCTTATCCAAAACCCCAAAATAACTCACAACCAATAACAAAACACTTCATTACAATTCCTAGGGAGAGGGAGAACGACCCGAGGTTTGAATACTTCGGTTTATAAATTTTAGGGGTTTGTTTTAGTGACAAACAACTTTTTGTATGAAAGGATTAGTGATTGGTTTAGAAACTATACTTGCAACGAGATTTCATTTGTGAAATTCTAAACCATCAAGAATCCATTCATCAAAATGGCACCGTTGCCGGGGAATTGCAATGGTGTTATGTTATTGGTTATTGTACATATGTGAATAGTGTGAATATCTTGTTTTTTGCTTTATTTGCTAGTTGTAGAATTTTATTTCTCTTATTTTCCATTATCTTTTGATTTTTGTTTTCTCTTTCCATTATGAATTCTCATTTTGGCTATGAGTGTGATTACAACTATGTTGTAGGTGATGAGGACTATAATGGAGATGTGTATCAAGGATGGGACAATCAAAGGTGGGAAGAGCCATATGCTTATGATCAATCATCATGGCAACAACCCCCACCAATGCACTATGAGGAAGAGCCATTCTTTGATGCATATCAATCAAATGGCTATGGTGAATCTCCTTGTGACTTTCAAGAACCACCACCATATGCCTATGAGTCGTATCCTCAACATGAACCTCAACCACACTCACAAGCCTATTTTCACCAAATACCTCCATATGACCATGATCCTTACCCGCCATACCAACCTCCTTTTGAACCATATGAGCCATACATGGAATCACAATTTCAAGATTACTACTCCCAAGAACCACCTCAATACACACCACCACCTTACCAAGAAGAACCACCTTCCTATAATGAACCCTTTCTCCAATATGATGAACCCTCCCATACACCCCAACCTCTAATGGATGAAATCCTCGATGTTCTTCTTCAAGGACAAGAGGAGATGACAAGGGATGTGCAACAATTCATGACCGCCTTGGATGAGGTGGTAAACCGGCTAGCATCCCAACTTTTGGACACTCAAGGAACTCCCATGGCTACATGCGGAGAATCTAAAGAGGAACATAGCATGAAGGAAAGATTGGAAACTCCGGTGGAAAAGGAGGAGTGCTACTTTGTGTTAGAACAATTGGAGGAGCCTATGATTATTAAAGAAAGGGAAGAAGTGGTTGAAGACTTAGGAGATGCGGAACCTCCATGGGAAGCTAAAATAAAAGAAAATCCCTCCAAGAGGAGTAAATTTGATGTTGAGGAGGAAAGTGCACAACCTCCAAAACAATTTTTGAATGAAGACTTGGAAAGAATGAAGCAAGAATTGAGTTCCCTTGGTGATGAAGATCATGCATCCAACCATCTTGGTGGTGAATCCTTTGAATTTGAAGAACCTTCTCCCAATGAGATAGAAAACAATGTGGAGGTAGATTTCTCTCAACCTCCCATTTATGATTTGAGTGATGAGGAAGAGTTAGATGAAATTGATGAACAAAGGATTGGAAGTGAAGAAGCTTATGAAGAGGTGGAGGTTAATAAGGAAGAACACAAGGGAGTAAAGCTTGCTAGCACGTTGGAGATACCTCTCCCCAAGCCACCACCATCCATTCTTTCATTCAAGTGGGTAAATTCCTTATACTCAAGCTTTATTATTCCCCTTGAATATGGTTTGCTTGAGACGGATGGTCAACTTAGACATATTTGTGGCTTTAAAAGCAAAAAGGAAATGGCTAGTGGTTGGAAACATTATTCTAGGCTCATTATGGTTGCATGTTCGAAGCTTAATTGCACGGTTTGGTATAGAGCTAGATTGTTTGGGTCTAGGAGAATGTTTGGTCACTTTATTGAGAATTCTAAAGTCATGCCACCCAAATAGAATAACGATAATCAACTTGAAGATGGGTGTGGAAATAAGATATGGGATCCGGCAATATATGAGGATCAATTTTGGGAGCCCATGGTTTGTGAAGAACTCCATCAAGGCTTGAAGATATTAAAATTGAAGAATGGAGCTTATTGGAGATTCAAGCATTGGTGGATGTTCAAGGAAAGCTTCAAGCACAAGCCACCTTGAGAGGAGCTCCCCATAAGTCCAACTTAAGGACAATAAACAAAAGTGCTAGGTGGGAGACAACCCACCATGGTAAAATCCTTTCATTTTCTCTTTTGTATATATTGGTAGAATTAGTTTAATTTCATATTTTGTATAGTTAGTTAAGTATGTTTGGTAGTTTAAATATATTAAATAAGGTTTTATGGTGTTTTGGTAGCTGTTTGGAGGTTTGGAATGCTTGGATTGGTGCAAAAACATAGAAAAAACTTTTTGAAAAACAGAGCACCATCCACGCGTACGCGTACATGGCGCGTACGCGCACTTCCAGCATTTTCGACCATCCATGCGCGCGCGCCATGCGTGCATACGCGTGGGTTGAGAAGTTCCAACCTCCATACATTTTCCAGAGAGTTATGCCCACGCCGCGCCAACGTTGTGCCTTTGGCACAAACCTATTTGCGCGCTCGCGCACATGACGCGTACGCGTCACTCTCGAAATAAGCCATCCACGCGCGCGCGACATGCGCGCGTACGCGCGGATTTCCTTCCTTCACCACATTTCTTTTCTTCTCCTCTTTCCAATTCTTTCCTTCTCCTTTCTTCTTCCCTTCTCCTACCCCTCATCCAACACTTCCAAACACCATGGATAACCATTTATTTTAGTTAGTTAATTAGTTTTGAGTGCACCGAGGACGGTGCAAACTTTTAAGTGTGGGGAGGTCGTCCGACCGGTCGGCGATTTTGGGTGACAAATTTCTAATCCCAACACTTTTGCATTTCATTTTAGGGTTTTTGGATTTTTGTTGCAATTTCTTATTTTTGCATATGTATACACAATAAGCTTAGTCAAAATAATGAAATTTTTCAAGGATTTCTATCTATAGGGCATCTCAATTGATTTGAGTGAAAACTTTTCATAGAACTTGCTTGAATTATATATATTGTGGATCATGTTTTGAGCTAAGAACACAATCTTGTGAGATTTGAGCCTAATA
>NC_029791.2:97064978-97086421 GCF_000816755.2 Arachis ipaensis
GCGCATGGTGACGCGTACGCGCATAGTACGCGCACGCGCCGTTGCTGCCACCTGGTTCACTTAAAGCAAAACGTGGCCAGCGATTTTAGAAGCCTTGTGGGTCCAATCCAACTCATTTCTGATGTTATTTAAGCCAAGGATTGAAGAGGAATCAACATACTTTTAATCATTAGCTTAGTTTAGTAGTGAGAGTTAGTTTCTAGAGAGAGAAACTCTCTCTTCTCTCTAGAATTAGGATTAGAATTAGGTTTAGTTTTTAGATCTAGGTTTTAATCTTTGCTTTCTTCCACTTCTATCTCTCAATTCTTTGTTGCTACATTCAATCTTCTTCTATTCTTTTATTGTAAATTCCTTTATGTTGTTCTTATATTTTGTTGTAGATCTAGTATTGTTCCTTCTACATTCTTCCAATTCAATAAGAGGTAATTCATAATAAATGTGTCTTCTTTGCTTTTCTATTGTTGATCTCTTGCCTTTGTAGTTGTAGATTCCTTTAATTCTTGCAATTAATAATGTTTACTTCTATTGCACTTTATGTGTTTGTTGAAATGTCTCTTTTAGTTTTAGTGTAGATTTTGTTCCTCTTGGCCTAGGTAGAGTAATTAGTGACACTTGAGTTATCTAATTCCTTTGTTGATTGATAATTGGAGAGATTGCTAATTGGTTTGGAGTGCACTAAAGCTAGTCTTTCCTTGGGAGTTGGCTAGGACTTGTGGCTCAAGTCAATTCATCCACTTGACTTTCCTTTAATTAGTAAGGGTTAACTAAGTGGTAGCAATGAACAATTCTCATCACAATTGAGAAGGATAACTAGGATAGGGCTTCTAGTTCTCACACCTTACCAAGAGCCTTTTATAGTTGTTAGTTTATTTTCATTGCCATTTACTTTTCATGCTTCTTATCCAAAACCCCAAAATAACTCACAACCAATAACAAAACACTTCATTACAATTCCTAGGGAGAACGACCCGAGGTTTGAATACTTCGGTTTATAAATTTTAGGGGTTTGTTTTAGTGACAAACAACTTTTTGTATGAAAGGATTAGTGATTGGTTTAGAAACTATACTTGCAACGAGATTTCATTTGTGAAATTCTAAACCATCAAGAATCCATTCATCATGCGGCGCAAGCGACGCGGACGCGTGGGGCACGCGGTCGCGTGACTTGCGCTTTAAGTTAATCGGCGCAGTAGCATCGTCACGCGGTCGCGTGACACGTTTTATGCTGCTAGCGCGAGGGCAGCCTCGCGCTCGCACAACTCTCTGTTCAAAATCATATTAGTGCCAAATTTTAAGTGACGCGATCGCATGGGGCATGCGATCGCGTGAGTGGGCTTTAAATGGATATGACGCGGTCGTGTGGGTCACGCGGCCGCGTGGGAAGGATTATGCGTTCAGCACCAATCCAGCACCACTCTTGCACAACTCTTGGGTGTGCACCACTTTGACGTCGAAATCTTGGTCACGCGGCCGCGTGGGGCACGCGGTCGCCTGGGAGGCCATTATTCCCATGTGACGCGGTCGTATCAGCGATGCGGTCGCGTGGGACGATTTGTGCCATTGGCACGCCTCCAGCCACGCTCTCGCGTGACTTTCTGTTCATTTTCTTTTCTTCCCATTGCACTGGTGACGCGGACGCGTCAGCGACGCTGCCGCGTCGCGTGCGTGCTTTTTTTTTTATGCAGTATGCAGAATGCAATGATTAATATGAATGCGATGCAAAATTTCAGGTTCAATATTATAAAATAAAATAAAATTTGAAAACAAACAAAACGAAATAAAAAGTGAAAAATGAACGATCATACCATGGTGGGTTGTCTCCCACCTAGCACTTTTAGTTAAAGTCCTTAAGTTGGACATTGGATGAGCTTCCTGTTATGGTGGCTTATGCTTAAATTCATCCAGAAATCTCCACCAATGCTTGGAATGCCAATAGCTTCCGGGGTCCCAAACTAGGAACGTGAAGCTTCTGAGCAGCTTCAAACAGATTCTCAGACTCTCGGGGTGACGAATGTCAGCATAGGTTCCAGGATCCCAAATTTTGGTTCTAAATCCGCCTTCATTTTGATCTATACTTTTCCATCCGGGCGGTTTGGAAATTAGATTCTCACCAAGATGACCAAACGTTTTCCGAGATCCATTCGATTGAACATGATACCAATCCATGCACTTCGAGTTGAAGAGTGGAACCTTATTGAACCTTGTGCACCAGCTCTGAGTGCGAGCCATTTTCCTCTTACTCTTAAAGCCGCAGAGAGCTCTGAGCTGGCCATCTGTCTCAAGAAAACCATATTCAAGTGGAAAAGTAAAGATTAAAGCTAAGGATTGTACCCACTTGAAGCTTGTATTAGGTGGTAATGGCCTTGGGATAGGTGTTTTCAGTGGTTCTGTAAGTTCTTCTCCCTTGGGCTCTTCTGTGAATTCCTCCACTTCCTTGTAAGGTTCTTCAAATGCATCTGAGTCCTGGTCAAAGTCTTCTATGTCTTCCTCATCACTTGAGTCATAGATTGGGGGTTGAGAGAAATCTACCTCCGTGTCATCTTCGTATTCACTTGGGGAAGATTCTTCGATCTCAGAGAATTCACTTGCGGATGCAAGTTCATTAATAAGAGAGCTAGACTTGTGACTATCATCATCAAGGGAATTTGTGTCCTGGGTTATTCCATCGAGTTCTTCATAAATGACTTGCCTTGGAGATTGTGCAATATCCTCCTTAGCATCAACTGTAACATCCTTGACGGAGTTCTCCTCAACTCTGGATTCCCATGGAGGTTCAGCGTCTCCTAGATCTTCAACCAACTCGTCTCTTGTACAATGACAGCTTCTTCTACTTGTTCTAGTACGAATTCATGCTCTGTCTTGTCCACTGGAGTTTCTAGTGTCTCCTTCATGCTGCGCTCTTCATTAGATTGTCCACATGGGGCTGTGGTTGGTCCTTGAATGTTTGCGCGTCTAGAAGCTAATTGAATTACTGCTTGCTCCAGTTGTCGAATGGTTATTTGAAGTTTATTTACTGTTGCCTTGAGGCGAACCTTTGATTCTCGGGGTGATGAATTTGGACATGAAACATAGGAAAGTGGTGTTTGGGAGTGAGTGAATTGGAACTGGGGTAAATAAGGATCATGCGGTCGTGAATGGTGAAAAGGTGCTTGTGAGTATGGCGATTCGAAGCCGTGTTGAGAGGATGGTCTATTAGCATAGGGTGGGGCTTGTTGGTGCCTACAAGGGGGTCCACCATATCTATCAGCTTGATATGTATTGTAGAATGGTCTTTGTCCATGATAACTTGGAGGGTGTTGTTGCCTAAAGGGTTGATCAGATCCTCATTGCTCCATCCATCTTTGATTGCTTAGACCTTGATGCATATTCCTGTTATGGCTTCCATTCCTTTCAAAAAAATTAAAACCAAACTCAAAGCGAGAGGGGTGAGAATTCATAGTTAGTTAATAAAACTTTAAAAACAAAAATAAAAGCAAATTTGAAATTCAAATTTTTTAATTTGAAAATTAAAATTTGAATTTTGAATTTTTAAAATTGAAATTTGAAGATTAAAATTTGAAATTTTAAAATTTGAATTTTAAATTTTGAAAATTGAAATTTTCTTTTTAATTGAAAATTGAAAATTGATTTTGATTTTTTTTTTAAATATTTACAATAACCAATAATAAGGCACACGTTTGCAATTCCCCGGCAACGGCGCTATTTTGATGAGAGGAACTTTTGCGTGATCTAGAAATTTGCGGATAAATCCTCGTTGCAAGTATAGTTTCTAAACCTTCAAAAGTCCTTTCATACAAACGTTTTGGGTATCACAAGTAACAAACCCCTTTGAAATTGATAACCGAGTATTCAAACCTCGGGTCGTCTTCTCAAGGAATTGCAGGAAGGTATGTTCTTATTATTGGTTATGAGTTTGTAAATTAGGGGTTTTAGAAATTAAGGAGCAGTATGTTGCATAAGAAGAATAAAATAAATAAATAACTATAAAATAAACTCTTGGCAAGGTATGAAAACAAGAAGTCCTATCCTGGTTATCCTTATCAATTGTAATGAGAATTGGATTTTTCTCCCACTTTGTTGACCTCTAACTATGAAGGTAAGTTAAGTGGATGAATTAATTTTTATTCCTCAGGTCCTAGTCTTTCCTTGGGAAAGGCTAGAGTTATTGGAACTCGAATTAATTCTTGAAGAATTCTAATTTTCAATCGACAATGAGTTTGATAACTCAAGTGTTTCCAATGATTCAACCAAAACCAAAAAGGAAGAAAGTCTACTTGAATGAAAATAACTTGGATAAACACAGAGCATTAATAAATTAAAGAGAGCAATCATAAGTCTGGAATACCTCAAATTATATTAAATAAAATATTCAAATCATAACATGGAAAAGTTCATAAATTAAATTGGGAAAATAAATAAAAATAAAGAACCTGGGATTGAGAGCCACTCCTAAAACTAAGAGAAATCCTAAATCTTAATCCTAAGAGAGAGGAGAGAACCTCTCTCTCTAAAAACTACATCTACTCCTAAAATTGTGAATATAAAAGCTTGTCTTTGAATGGATGCTTTCTCCCACTTTATAGCCTCTAATCTGTGTTTTCTGGGCCACAAACTGGGTCAGAACAGCCCAGAATTCGCTGGTTGCGAATTCAAACACGCTGATTTTCGTCACTGCGATGCGGCCGCATGGGTCACGCGGTCGCGTTGCCTAGCTTCAGGGAAACTATGGTATATTATATATCAAATCGAAGCTCCGAATGTTAGCTTTCCAATGCAACTGGAACTGCATCGTTTGGACCTGTGTAGCTAAAATTATAGCCGTTTGAGTGCGAAGAGGTCAGGCTAGACAGCTTAGCAATTTCTCCAACTTCTTGTATTCCTTCCTCTTTTGCATGCTTCCTTTCCATCCTCTGAGCCATTCCTGCCCTGTGATCTCTGAAATCACTTAACACACATATCAAGGCATCTAATGGTAATAAGAGAGGATTAATAATAAGCAAATATAAGATCAAAGAAGCATATTTTCAATCATAGCACATAATTAGGAAGGCAAATGTAAAACCATGCAAATAGTATGAATAAGTGGATAAAGAGTAGATAAAAACCACTCAATTGAGTACAAGATAAACCATAAAATAGTAGTTTATCAGTAGCGCTCCCTTTAATGAGCGCTAGCCTTTGTTTCTTTCATTCATTGGCTTTCTTATTAATGTATTACATGCATGCTTTTATTAATGCATTAACATAAAGCTTGATTTGCCAATTGCATTAGAAATGTATGGCTTTAATTAATAATGCTAATGCTTTAACGTTAAAGCATTCATTCATTTAACACCTTCATTCATTAGCATTAGTAATTAATTGTTCCATGCATGCATGTTTTCATTATATTATTACATTTAATTAGTAATGCCAATTACTTAACATAGCATTCATTTATTTCATTCATTTGGCATTATTAATTAAATGTTTCATGCATGCATTCATTTCATTCATTCGGTCACTTAATAATTAAATGCATGCATGCATGCATAAGCATTAATGTATGATAGTTCATGATGCTAATGCCAAGGCTCCATGGTCATGGGCCACGCTTTAAAAAGCGTGGCCTAAGGTTCCAAAGCGTGCTCGATCTTCAAACCGTATCCCAAAATTCTTATTTTCTTCTTTTAAGCTGATTTTGTGTTATTTTGCTTTTTTTTTTCCACTTATTTCCTACAAAGTTTATAAAATTAAAAGATCAAAGAAATATACCATTTAAGCACAAAAAATGCAATATTTAAGCACTAATCATCAATTTCTTGTATGAAAAAGCATAGAAAAACATGACATGATGACATGTCATCAATGCACACCAAGTGTTTAAAAAATGCTTGGATTAGTTTTAGTGTAGTTTTCCACACTCTTTACTTCGAATTGAGGACTTTGGTGACCTTGAGTCATTGATGTCCATTCATGATTGATATATTATGGTAGTTAGTTAATTTGGTTTCCATTGACGCTAGTCTTTCACTAAGTTAATTAGTGAGTTGACTAGGACTTATGGATTGAGATTAATCATGCCTATTTGACTTATCCTCGATGTTAGGATTGACTAAGTAGGATTGACTCTTCATAATCATCATATGTTTGTGGTCAATGGTTAGGATAGGTAACCTTAACTCTCAATCCTTGCCAAGAAATTTCTTAGCACTTGACTTTTCCTTTCTTTTGCTTAATTGCCTTGAGTTTAATTCTTTGCATGCTCATTTACTTTCTTGCCTTTTAATTTTCTTGTCACTTGAAATCACAACCCCCAATTCTCTCATAGCCAATAATTGAATACTTAATTGCAATTCTAGGGAGAACGACCCGAGAGTTTAAATACTCTCGATTAAATTTGTATTGAAAATTAAACTTTGATTGGGAGGGTTACTTGTCAGTTTGGACTATGCTATCAACGAAGAAATTATTTTGCTAAATTTACGAATCGTCGTAATTCTCTCTATTAGTCACGTACGCGAGTTCTGCAGAGTGGGTAAAAATGCTAAGTGCTGCAGAATTTTAGTTTCGCCCACCAAACTTCTGACACGCATAACCTTTTCGTTTTAAAATATTTTTCATCCGTTCTTCGAACGGTGTAAACTTCACGGACCCAATTTTCATATGAGACAAGTTTGAAAAGGTTTGAGGGTGCAGAAACCGAGTTATAGATTGCTGAAATTTAGCCAAAAATCATATTTTTCACGAAGTTTATCAAACCTCAACTTTCAAATAATTAAACCTCAAACCCCATTTAACACTTACCAAATCTGTATTAACCAAATTCAATCTTTCCTCAATAACCCTCATTTATTCTCTAACCCACCAATTCATATTTATAATTATTTCACGTAATAATTCATACCCAAACAACATTATGCCTAATCATTAACACCAACACCAACTATTTCGCTCATTACAACCTTATGCCTCAACTTACCAACAATAATAATTCATTCCTCATTAATATCATCACCACATCAATCAACTTCCTTATTACAACATCAATTCACAACATGCATATACGCATCATCTATTTCCACAAAATTTATATTATTCACTAACAACCTTAACTTGCTAAGCCTCATAAATACCCACCATTCCCAATTCATCAACAACATCAATATTATTATTTACCAATCCTCACATACAATATTAAACACATCATTCATGCAAAATACAATTTAACCACCCAACTCAACAACACTAACAACAATTACTCTTATGTTCATTAATCCAATCAACAACCAACTTCAATCCAAACTTATCCTATGGTCATCTAGCCTAAGTTTTCATGACACATTACATATTATATACGAGAAACCAAAACTATACCTTGGTCGATTTCTCCCTAAACATGAAATGTCACAAGTGACCACCGTTCCATAAAACCCAAAGCTCCAAATCTCTCCAAACAGAAAATTCAACTTCCAACTCCACAAATTTGCCACCAATACATATAGTTTCATCTAATATAATATAAACACCACTAAATCAATATAGGGTTTGCTATATACACAATTTCACAAGGGTTAAAGATTTCTCACCTTACCAACGGAGAATTGGGATAAGACCCAACCATTATCCACCGTTAGAGTCTCCCTAAACCATCAAAATTACTAAAATCACTCAATACTCATATTAAAACATGAATTAAGAAAGGGGAAAGAAACTGGGCACAATAAACAGAGTTTTTTACCATTTTTTCGAATAGAAATGAAGAGGACTCCGAGATAAATGCGTGGCCGCTGACGGCTCATCAATCGAAGCTCCGCTTTGAAAGTTACAAGGATTTGAAAGTGAAGATGAATTTGGGACAAGGGTTTCACGTTGGCTTCTCTTCCTCAGCGTGAAGTGTGAAATGGAAGAGAAATAGGGGCTGTTATATATTATGTAGGTTGGCCCTTGGGCCCAATTTGGGTCCAGTCCAACCGGTTTACTTCATTCGGCCCAATCTGGGCCAGACTCTTTAAAATTTATGTCAAAATTCATATTTTAATTAATTTTATCACATAAAACTATAAAATTTCGTATTCTAATTTATTTGATTAATAATTAATTTATTAACTAATTACGTACTACTTTTACGGGTTTTGCAACAAGCACTTAACTGGAAAACTCTTTTGAGTTTTAAATTTTCTTTTTATTTCTCCCAGACAGTGGTACCCAGAGCCTTTGACATACTCTGTAATTGTACTTGGTCTCGACTCTTAGTGCTCTGTCTCAAGGATTACTTAATACATTCACACCACAAACATATAGTTAGGAAAACAACTCATTTGAGCTTTTAATCATTTTAGACCTTTTTAACCATTGATGCTCAGAGCCTTGGACCTTGCTTTTTATTTTTATTTTCTTTTGCTATTTGTTTTCCTTCAAGGACCAATTTCTTATTTACTTTAAAGAATCCATAATACTTTTCTAAGTTCCTGTTCTTCAAGAACTAACATTCTTAACTTCAAGATCAAATATGCACTGTTCAATTCATACATTCAGAATTATAGATAATGCTACCACATCAAAGTAATCAGAACTACTCATTATATATAACTCAAGCCTCATGCATTTTACTACTTCTTTTCTTTTTCTTTTTTCTTTTTTTTTTGATTTTTCTAAGCCCAGTGAGTAATACATGAGACAATTTTTTAAGTTAATTAAAGGAAAAAAAATAACCAAACTAGAAAAATAATAAAGTACTACTACTGATCATGCAAAAGTGTTCAAACAAAAAATAGGAAATAAGATAAAATACTAAGAAACAGAAAATAAGGAAAGCAGAAGATAAAGAATTTAACCACCTCAATCATGGTGGCTGCTGCTCCCTCCCAGAAATCCTCTCTGGCACTTTAGCTCATCCAAGTCGCGCCTCTGCCTCAACTGCTCCTCCATTAGTTGATGAAGGAGGGCTGAGTGGTTCTGATGCTCAATCCTTAGCTGATCCACAGAAGATGTCAGCTCCCCAATGGATGTGGTCAACTGGTCCCAGTAGTCACAAGATGGAAAATAGAATCCCTGAGGCATCTCAGGCTACTCATGCTGATGAGGGAGATCTAGCTCCTATGGTGGTGCATGTCCAAGCTCCCTAGCATGCTCCATACCCCTCCTAGTAATAGGTCTATCAACCTCAATAAGGGTATCTCCATCAATGCGAACTCGGGCTGCCTCACATAGGCAAAAGATGAGGTGAGGAAAGGCCAATCTAGCAGAGGTGGAGGCCTTCTCCGCTATGCGGTACAACTCCTAAGGGATCACCTGATGCATCTCCACCTCATTACTGAGCACGATGTAGTGTATCATCACAGCACGGTCAATGGTAACCTCAGATCGGTTGCTTGTGGGGATGATGAGGCACTGAATAAACTCCAACCATCCTCTAGCAACTGATTTCAGGTCATGCCTACCCAGCTGGTATGGCTGACCTCTGGCATCCCTCCTCCGCTGTGCTCCGAGGAGGCATATGTCTGTGAGGATCTGGTCTAGCCTCTGGTCAGTGTTGACCCTCTGAGTGTAAGAATGAGGGTCCTCTCTGGATGGTGGTAGCTGCAGTGCTTCCCTTACACTCTCAAGACTGAATTCCATAATCGCCCCTCGGACCATTGTGCATCAGTTCTTTGGGTTCGGATTCACGCCTTGTGCATACTTGTAAGTCACCCAAGCAAGGTGATAAACCATTATTTTATGGTTTATCTTGTGCTAAATTGAGTTGTTTTTATAAATTCTTTGCACACTTATTCATACAATTTGCATGGTTTTACAAATCCTTCCCAATTTTATTCTATGATTGAAAACTTGCTTCCTAAGCCTTTAATTTGTGTATTTTTAATTCCCCTTTATACCATTCGATGCCGTGATCCGTGCGTTAAGTGTTTTCAGACTGTATATGGCAGGAATGGCTTAGAGGATGGAGAGGAAGCTTGCAAAAATAGAAGGAATACAAGAAACAAAGAAGATGACCATGCGTGCGCGTGACTTGAAGCTTTTCACAGTAACGCGTACGCGTACCGGTCGATACCGACTTCCGTGGGTTAGTTACTTCCTTTCTCAACACCAATGTTTTTTTTGTTAGTTGTTGCATTTGCATGTTTGATTGCATATTTGTTTGATTTTGTGCATATTTTACCACTACTTGGTTGAAGTGACGAATTCCTTTTCAAGAAACTTTTTATAGCATTTCACTAATTTAAATTAAAACTTTTTCGTTAAACTTGTTTGAAGATTGTAATTTGGAACATGGTTTATAGCTAAGAACACACAACCTGTGAGATTTTGAGCTTAATTATATGGTTACATTATTTAACCATGATTTTTATTCTTGTTTGTTTTCTTCTCTATGATTGCAATCTATAATTTGTTCCATTCTATATGTCCATTGTTTAGTGTATTTGCATGCATACATATGATTGAGGCCATCATTTCTTATTAACTCACTTACCTCAAATAGCCTACCATTTCATTCACCTTTGATTGTCACTTTGAGCCTTTTAATCCCCATTTATTCTTTATATTACCACATCACTAGCCTTAAGCGGAAAAACAATTAATTACCCAATTTGAATCTTTGGTTAGTGGTGCACGAAGTTGTGATGTCCAGGCTCGAACAATCCCTGGCAACGTGAGCAACTTGGTACGCATAATCGTGCAGTCATTCAATCATTGAATCCTACTCGGAATACCACAGACAAGGTTTAGACTTTTCGGATTCTCTTGAATTCCGCCATCATTCTAGCTTACGCCACGAAGATTCTGGTTAGGAGATTTAAGAGATATTCATTCTAGCTTATTTCAAGTAGAACGGAAGTGTTTGTCAGGCACGTGTTCATAGGGGAGAATGGTGATGAGCGTCACACATAATCATCACCTTCATCACGTTCTTGGGTGCGAATGGATATCTTAGAAGCGAAATAAGATGAATTGAATAGAAAACAGTAGTACTTTGCATTAATCTTTGAGGAACAGCAGAGCTCCACACCTTAATCTATGGAGTGTAGAAACTCTACCGTATGAAAATACATAAGTGAAGGTCCAGGCATGGCCGAGATAGCCAGCCCCTCTGATCTAAGAACCAGGCGTCCAAAGATGCCTCATACAATAGTAAAAGGTCCTATTTATAATAAACTAGCTACTAGGGTTTACATGAGTAAGTAATTGATGTATAAATCCACTTCCTGGGCCTACTTGGTGTGTGTTTGGGCTGAGCCTGAGTATTTCACGTGTAGAGGTCCTTCTTGGAGTTGAACACCAGCTTTTGTGCCAGTTTGGGCGTTCAACTCTGGTTTTGGCTCCTTTTCTAGCGCTGGACGCCAGATTTGGGTAGAAAGCTGGCATTGAACGCCGGTTTACGTCGTCTATTCTTGGCCAAAGTATGGACTATTATATATTGCTGGAAAGCTCTGGATGTCTACTTTCCAACGCAATTAGAAGCACACCATTTCGAGTTCTGTAGCTCCAGAAAATCCACTTTGAGTGCAGGGAGGTCAGAATCCAACAGCATCAGCAGTCCTTCTTCAACCTCTGAATCTGATTTCTGCTCAAGTCCCTCATTTTCAGTCAGAAAATACCTGAAATCACAGAAAAACACACAAACTCATAGTAAAGTCCAGAAATGTGAATTTAACATAAAATCTATTAAAAACATCCCTAAAAGTAACTAGATTCTACTAAAAACATACTAAAAACTATGTCAAAAAGCGTATAAATTATCCGCTCATCACAACACCAAACTTAAATTGTTGCTTATCCCAAGAAACTGAAAATCAAATAGGATAAAAAGAAGAGAATATACTATAAATTCCAAACTATCAATGAAACAGAGCTTCAATCATAGGAGCGGGACTTATAGCTTTTTGCCTCTTGAATAGTTTTGGCATCTCACTTTATCCATTGAAGTTTAGAATGGTTGGCATCTATAGGAACTTCAGATGGCCATAACATCATAGAAGTGGTCTTGATGGGCTTTGGAGATGAACCTTTCCATCTCCCATGACTCGGAGGTGGAAGCTTTTGTCTTCTCTTTCCCCTTTCTAGAGGATTCTCCGGTCTTAGGTGCCATCAATGGTAATGGAAAAACAAAAAAGCTATGCTTTTACCACACCAAACTTAGAATATTGCTCGCCCTCGAGCAATAAACAAAATAATAGAAGAAGAAGAAGAAGAATTATGGAGAGGGAGAGGGAGATGTGGTTTCGGCCAAGAAGAGTGTAGAGCAGTGTGTTGTGTGAATTTGATGAAGAATGGAGGTCTTTATATAGGGAAGGGAGGGGGGGTTAAGGTTCGGCCATATGGGTTGGTTTGGGTGGGAAATTGGTTTTGAATTTTGAAGGTAGGTGGAGTTTATGAGGTAGGTTTATGGGGAAGAGTGGATGGATGTGAGTGGTGAAGAGGTGATGGGGAAGAGAGTTTGAGGTGATTGGTGAAGGGTTTTTGGGGAAGAGTGTTTATGGGGTTGTGTGAAAGAGAGTGGTGAGAAGAAGTGAGTGGAGGTAGGTGGGGATCCTGTGGGGTCCACAGATCCTGAGATGATCCTGTGGGGTCCACAGATCCTGGGGTGTCAAGGATTTGCATCCCTGCACCAATTAGGCATGCAAAAATGCCTTTGCACACAACTCTGGGCGTTTAGCGCCAGGTTGGTGGCCATTTTGGGCGTTCAACGCCCATTTGTGTGCCATTTCTGGCGTTGAACGCCAGAACCATGCATGTTCTGGCGTTCAGCGCCCAGAAGCTGCCCATTTTGGGCGTTCAGCGCCAGCACCATGCTCTGTTCTGGCGCTGAACGCCAGACAGATGCTCCTCCAGGGTGTGATTTTTCTTCTGCTGTTTTTGATTCTGTTTTCAATTCTAGGATGATGGATTCATCCTCTTCCTTTCCAGTATCCAGGACAATGAAATCAGCAGGGATGTAAAGGCCCTCAACCTTTACTAACACGTCCTCTACTTGTCCATAAGCTTGTTTTCTGGAATTATCTGCCATCTCTAATGAGATTTTAGCAGTAAGTCCATGAAACTTGCAGTTCTGCTGCATCAGAGAAACTAATTGAGGTTTCAGCTCAAAGTTGTTTGCTCCAATGGCAGGAATGAAGATGCTTCTTCCATGTAAATTGGAATTAGGTGCAGTAAAGTCACCAAGCATCTTCCTTGCATTATTATTATTTTCGGCTGCCATATCCTTTTCCTGTTCGAAAATTTCTGAAAGGTTATCTCTGAATTGTTGTATTTTAGGTTCTCTTAATTTTCTCTTCAGAGTCCTTTCAGGTTCTGGATCTGCTTCCACAAGAATGTTCTTATCCTTGCTCCTGCTCATATGACAAAGAAGAAGGCACAGAATAATAATAATAATAATAGAGATCCTTTATACCACAGTATAGGGATCCCTGTGTAAGTAGAAGAAGAGGGGGAGACAAAAAATGTAATATAATGGAAGAAATACAACTGTGAGGATGGCAGAGATGTGAGATGAGATGTTAGGATATGAATGAATAAATAGAATAAGATGGGGGAGGGATAATTTTCGAAAATTATTTTGAAAAAGAGTTAGTGATTTTCGAAAAATGGTTTTGAAAATTGTTAGTATTTTTTCGAAAAATTTTAAAATTCAAGATATGATTCTAGAACTTAAAGTTTGAATCTTTCTTAACAAGTAAGTAACAAACTTGAGATTTTTGAATCAAAACATTAATTGATTATGTTATTTTCGAAAATTTGGTATAAAAATAAGAAAAAGATTTTTGAAAAATATTTTTTTTTGAATTTTCGAAAATAACTAAAAATTTTGAGAAAGATTTGATTTTTGAAAAAGATTTTGAAAAAGATAAGATTTTCAAATTGAAAATTTGATTTGACTCATAAGAAACAATTTGATTTTAAAATTTTTTGAAAAAGTCAACTCAATTTTCGAATTTGATGAGAGAAAAAGGGAAAGATATTTTTTTTTATTTTTGAAATTTTTATGAAAAACATGAAAATTATGCAATGCATGAAATTTTTAGATCAAAACAATGAATGCATGCAAGGATGCTATGAATGTCAAGATGAACACCAAGAACACTATGAAGATCATGATGAACATCAAGAACACATTTTTGAAAAATTTTTAATGCAAAGAAAACATGCAAGACACCAAACTTAGAATTCTTTAATGCTTAGACACTAAGAATTCAAGAATGCATATGAAAAACAAGAAAAGACACAAAAAAACAAAAAAAAAATCATCAAGATCAAACAAGAAGACTTACCAAGAACAACTTGAAGATCATGAAGAACACTATGAATGCATGAGAATTTTCGAAAAATGCAAGATGCACATGCAAATGACACCAAACTTATGATATGACTTAAGACTCAAACAAGAAATAGAAAAATATTTTTGATTTTTATGATTTTCTAATTTTTTTGGATTTTTTTTTTCGAAAATTATGTGAAAAAAAAAATAAGGATTCCAAAATTTTTAACATGAATTCTAGGAATCTTGCCATGTTAGTCTAAAGCTTCAGTCCAGGAATTAGACATGGCTCACTAGCCAGCCAAGCTTTCAAAGAAAGCTCCAGTCCAAAACACTAGACATGGCCAATGGCCAGCCAAGCTTCAGCATTTAACACCAGAGTATATTGCTCTTGATAACAAATTGCTGCTCATTACTTATCAAATATGTAACTTGCCTCTGATGGTTTGGAAGCCTCAGTCCAAGAGAATTTAGACATAGCTTTACAGCCAGCCAGGCTTCACATGCTTCATGAAACACTAGAATTCATTCTTAAAAATTTTGAATAAAAAATTTTTTGAAAACATTTTTATTTTTTTTTTCGAAAACAGATGAGAAAGTTTTAGAAATATTTTTGAAAATTTTTTGAAAGGAAAACAAAAAGAAAATTACCTAATCTGAGCAACAAGATAAACCGTCAGTTGTCCAAACTCGAACAATCCCCGGCAACGGCGCCAAAAACTTCTGAACCTTTGCTTTCCTGCTATCTTCATCCAATCATTCTTACTCCTTTCCATGGCTGGCTTTATGCAAGGGCATCACCGTTGTCAGTGGCTACATCTCCTCCTCTCAGTGAAAAATATGCTCACATGCTTTGTCACAGCACGGCTAATCATCTGTCGGTTCTCGATCATGCTGGAATAGAATTCACCCTCCTTTTGCGTCTGTCACTAACGCCCAGCAATCGCGAGTTTGAAGCTCGTCACAGTTATTCAATCATTGAATCCTACTCAGAATACCACAGACAAGGTTTAGACTTTCCGGATTCTCTTGAATGCCGCCATCATTCTAGCTTACGCCACGAAGATTCTGGTTAGGAGCTCTAAGAGATATTCATTCTAGCTTATTTCAAGTAGAACGGAAGTGTTTGTCAGGCACGTGTTCATGGGGGAGAATGGTGATGAGCGTCACACATAATCATCACCTTCATCACGTTCTTGGGTGCGAATGGATATCTTAGAAGAGAAATAAGATGAATTGAATAGAAAACAGTAGTACTTTGCATTAATCTTCGAGGAACAGCAGAGCTCCACACCTTAATCTATGGAGTGTAGAAACTCTACCGTATGAAAATACATAAGTGAAGGTCCAGGCATGGCCGAGATGGCCAGCCCCTCTGATCTAAGAACCAGGCGTCCAAAGATGCCTCATACAATAGTAAAAGGTCCTATTTATAATAAACTAGCTACTAGGGTTTACATGAGTAAGTAATTGATGTATAAATCCACTTCCTGGGCCCACTTGATGTGTGTTTGGGCTGTGCCTGAGTGTTGCACGTGTAGAGGTCCTTCTTGGAGTTGAACGCCAGCTTTTGTGCCAGTTTGGGCGTTCAACTCTGGTTTTGGCTCCTTTTCTAGCGCTGGATGCCAGATTTGGGTAGAAAGCTGGCGTTGAACGCCAGTTTACGTCATCTATTCTTGGCCAAAGTATGGACTATTATATATTTCTGGAAAGCCCTGGATGTGTACTTTCCAACGCAATTGAAAGCACGCCATTTCGAGTTCTGTAGCTCCAGAAAATCCACTTTGAGTGAAGGGAGGTCAGAATCCAACAGCATCAGCAGTCCTTCTTCAACCTCTGAATCTGATTTCTGCTCAAGTCCCTCAATTTCAGCCAGAAAATACCTGAAATCACAAAAAAACACACAAACTCATAGTAAAGTCCAGAAATGTGAATTTAACATAAAATTTATTAAAAACATCCCTAAAAGTAACTAGATTCTACTAAAAACATACTAAAAACTATGTCAAAAAGCGTATAAATTATCCGCTCATCAGTTAGCTTAAGATAGAGATTGTGTGTCAACTAAGTGTGGAGAATTATGGGAACTTGTGTTAATGAGAATGTGTTATGTTTTATTGACAAAAATATTAGGAATTTGGGTGCTTGCTCATGTGAAAATTGAAAAACCATATGCATTGATATATTATGCTTTCATTTATATATATATAAAAAAATAATAAAAATAAAAATAAAAAACAACCAAAAATACTTATAAATAGGGGACAAAATTATCCCAATGCTAAGTTCAATAAAAGATCAATGCATATGTGATGGAATTAAAAATTGATACATGAGTATGTGATACAAAAGTGGGATTTTTGGGTAACTAGGCATGATTTTAGAATTATATAGAGCGTGTGTGTGTTAAGTGAGAACTTAGGTTAGTCAAAGATTCATATTATAACTCACTTGGCCATACATATATCCTCACCCTTACCTTAGCCCCATTACAACCTTGAAAAGACCTCATGATGTTTGCATTTGTACACTAAATATTTGTTGATTGGTTAGATAAAGAACAAAATTTTTGAAATCATGACTAGAGAAGAGGAGAGCAGATTAACCCTAGACACTTGAGCAATTAGAGTGCATATACACTACCAGTGAGGGTTCAATGCTTGATTCTATGTTCCCTACTTTCATGGGCTGTCTTCTTACAAGTTTACTTGTCTTTTAATGTGTGATTTAAATTCGTGGAATCTGATTTATGTTTGTCTTGGAGAACTTGTTTACTTTTAACCAAGTAGATAGAAACATCTTAGCATATAGTTGCATTCACGTACATAGGTTACATTACATGAGTCTTGCTTCCCCCTATTCATTCTTTTGGTCTCCTTGAGCTTAGCATGAGGACATGCTAATGTTTAAGTGTGGGGAGATTGATAAACCATTATTTTATGGTTTATCTTGTGCTAAATTGAGTGGTTTTTATCAATTCTTCGCACACTTATTCATACAATTTTCATGGTTTTACAAATCCTTCACAATTTTGTTCTATGATTGAAAACTTGCTTCATAAGCCTTTAATTTGTGTATTTTTAATTCCCCTTTATACCATTCGATGCCGTGATCCGTGCGTTAAGTGTTTTCAGGATGTATAGGACAAGAATGGTAGAGAGGATGGAGAGGAAGCTTGCAAAAATGGAAGGAACACAAGAAACAAAGGAGATGACCAGCGAAGATCGACGCGCACGCATAGCTCATGCGTGCGCGTGACTTGAAGCTTTTCACAGCAACTACGCGTATGCATGATAGGCGAAATTGCAGAGCGACGCGTGTGCATGACTGACGCGCACGCGTGACACGCACAGAAGACCATCGACGCGTAGGCGTGACAAAGCGTCACGTGCTGCAATCTGCAGAAAGGCTGGGGCGATTTCTGGGCTCTTTTTAGCCCAGTTCCAAGCCCAAAAACACATAATAGAAGCTGCAGAGTAAGGGAATCAAGGAGACAACTTTCATTCACATAATTTTAGGTTTTATATGTAGTTTTCTAGAGAGAGAGGCTCTCTACTCTCTCTAAGTTTTAGGTTTCTTAGTTTTAATTCTTCTCAATTTCATATTTCTATCTTAGTTTAATTTAGTTTCTCTTCTACTTTTATTTGTTCTAGTACTTTAGTTTATCTAATTCTCTTATTGATCTCTTTATGTTGCTATTTTAGTTTATGAATTCTCATGTTAGGTTTGATTTCCCTTTTAATGCAATTTGAGGTATTTCATGTTTATTGCTCCTTCCTTTATTTGTTATCATTGATGCTTGCAATTGTTGGTTTAGAATTTACATTCTCTATTATTTTTCTATGTTTTTATGTTGTACCTTCCAAGTGTTTGATGAAATGCTTGGTTGGATTTTAAACTAGCTTTTTATGTTCTTAGCTAAGATTGAGTAATTAGAGACTTTTGAATTGTCAAAGTCTCTTGTTGATTGACAATTGAAAGTTGCTAGTTGATTTGAATTCCACTAACTCTAGTCTTTCCTTAGGAGTTGACTAGGACTTGAGGGTTCATGTTGATTTTCTCACTTGACTTACCTTCAATTGTTAGAGGTTAACTAAGTGATAGCAAAAGACAATTACCATCACAAGTGACTATGATAATGGGGATAGGAATTCCAATTATCAATCCTTGCTAAGACTTTTCTTAATTATTATTTTATTTCCTTGTTATTTACATTACTTGTTCCTTATTTCAAAATCCAAAAAGATAAAATCCCATAACCACAAGGTTCTGAAAATTGGTTCGGACTGGCTGGTCAAATCGGTTGAACCATGAACCGCACAGGAAAACAATTCGGTTAAACAGCAAAACCGCAGAATTTGAAAACCGGAATTGAAATGGTGAATCGGCCGGTAACCGGTTGGTCGAACCGAACCGTGACCCGGCTGGTTTTTTGGCTGGGCAGTAAAACGTTGCTGTTTCAGCCTCTGGAGCCCTAAATCCCTAATTCGATCTTGATTCCTGAGTGTATCCTCCTTCTCTTTGAGCTTCAGAAACTGAGAACTGAGAGTGAGAACTGGGAACGCCTCTCTGACTCTCACACGACATCTCATCGAGCTCGTCATCCGGTCGTCCCTCACCTCAGTCCAGCCACCGCGTCGTGCCGCCGCCGTCGTTCATTCGAACAGCCACCTAATCGCGCAGCAGCTGTCGTTCGTTCACCAAGCCACCTCCGTCATGCAGCAGTCGTCGTTCCTTCGAAGGTGCTCCACCATTGCTTGGTCATTCGGTGTTGCTGTCTCCCACTCTCCCTATTGCATGTTCTGTTGAAGGCGCCTTCGAGCATCCAGAGTTCCAGGTAATTTTTTTAATTTCATTTTTCAGTTTAGCATGTCTCTGTCTCTCTGATGAGTTTGATTGAGTAGTTGTCTGATTTTGTGAAGCTCTGTGAAGTGTGAACTGAAGTCACTGCAGTGTGACATGATGAACTCTAAAACTGTGAACCCTGTCACCCTATTTTATTTTTCTTTGAACTGTGTAGTGTGAAACTGTGAAGTGTGAACTGATTCAACTGATCCTGCTAAACTGAACTATAAACTTTGGTTAATAACTGTTGTTTACTAATTACTGAACTAATTTTGCTTTGTTTACTGAACTGGATTTTGTTGTTTGTTGAGTAATTGTGAATAATTTTTAATAATTTTGAATGTTGTTTGTTGTGAACTTGAGAGTTGAGATTATTGGTTTGGATTGCTGGTAATGTTTAGGTAAGGATGAAAGTATCAACCAAGAACTACCTAGGAATGATATTGCTGAAAATAATTCTGCTTCGAATGAACCTTCTCTTCCTCCCGCATCTAACGAAAGTCAGTCACAAACTTCACTTCCTCCCGCATCTGTAACGGAGCCTCTGTTTGATTTTGATTTTTATTTTTTTATTCTGAACTTTTTTATTCTGATTGTTGGTTTGATTCTGATTTATTTTTATTCTTCCGTCGTTTTCCCTATTGTTGATTTTGATTTGTTCTTTGGTTGGGTTGTTCTTGATTATTTGGTTAGGTTGTTAATTCTATTTTTTTTTGCTTTAAATTTTTTGTTTTGTTTTTTTTATTAGTTTCCAAATCAGAAGGTACAATTTAGTACTATCATAATTTCTAAGCGTACTTGATTTATGATTCTACTTTCTTTGCAATTGTCTCTAAGCGTACTTGATTCTCTAGATTTAGAGTTATTTTTTATTGAATTTCTGGATTTGAATTTTGAATTCGTGCTTGATCTGCAATTTTTGTTTGATTCTTCTTATTGCTGTTGTGGTTGAAATTCAAAATTGAAATCTGATTCCTCATCTTCGTCGATTTCATATTCTGGACTCAATTGATTTGTGAACTAATCTTGTGAAATTGAATTTGTGATCTGTTGTTGATTTGTTGCTAAATTGCTTGTTGAATCTGAATTTGCATCGATTTTTGCCTCTCTTTTTTCTTGAATTTCTGTTGATGCTGCTGTGAGTCTTGTTTTGTTGATAGCTGAAATTTGGTTGCTTCTTGATTGATTTGTGGTGGTTGCTGTTGTTGCCTTAGTCTAGCTTTAATCTCTTCCCACTCAATTTTCCATTCTGCAACTTCATTCCAACAAATTTCTGGCAAGCTTGGATGCATATCCGGTTGGTAGCAATGATAGAACGCAATTTTGAATGTTTCCAAATTGGCAAATGGATTGAGCACCTTCCTTAACTGAAACCATCTTAGAGCTTTCTCTTTTAAATTTAGACGATATTTTAAAGTTTATATTAAATTATAATTATTTTTAATGTGTTTATTTATATTTTATTTATTATTTTATTATAAAACGGTTTTTTCAATTCAACTACGGTCGAACCGGTTGAACCTATGAACTAGTAAACCAGTAACTAAAGCGGTTTGATAACCGGTTTGGTTTTCAGAACCTTGCACCCAAGCATTGGCGTAAAACTCCCTGACCATCAGCACTCCTACAACAGTAATGGGTTGGCCAGAACTTTTCAAACCCAACTTAGAATATGTTCCCAGATCTCCGGGTACTCCTCCGGCTGAAGATCAAAGTAAACTTTGAGGATCACTTTCTTTTTGTTCATGACTTCGTGAAAGTGATCCTCATGGGTCTTAGAGAAGAACCGGGTGAAGTCATAAGGACCGGATGTAGGGGCTTTCTCTTTTCTCTTCCTTGAAGAGGATTTCTAGTTTTTGGTGCCATATGGATGATGAAAATAAAGAAAAAGCGGAACGTCGCACACCAAACTTAAAGGTTTACTCGTCCCCAAGCAAAGAAAGAAGAAATAGAAATAATGTAGGGAAGGAGATAGAGATGATGGAGATAGAGAGGGAGGGGTTCAGGTAATGGGTGAAAGGTGGTGAAAGCAAAGTAAAAAAATGGAGAGTGGTATAAGGGGGATTCACAGTTACAAAAGAAAGAAAGTGGAAAGGAATGTAAGTAAGTGAAGTAGGAAAGTAGCTGGGAGTATGGTGAGAAGTGAAAAAGGAGTGGGTATTTATAGAGGAGGGGGTAAGGGGTTCGATCATGGTGGTTTGGGTGGGGGTAAATGTAATTAAATATGGTTAATACAGAAGAGAGATTGATGGGATTGATGGGGGTTTATTGGGTGATGGAAAGATTGATAGATGTATGGGAAAGTGGAGGATGAATGTGAATGGATAGAAGGGAGAGAGAGGTTGTTAAGTTGAATGGTCAC
>NC_029791.2:97086687-97093505 GCF_000816755.2 Arachis ipaensis
CTTAGCCCTTTGTGGGCGTTAAACGTCCACCTGGAATTTAACACCAGCTTCTGCTCGTCCATCCTGGGCGTTAAACGCCTTCCTAGCATTTAACGCTAGCACCCTTGCTGCCTTGTCTGGCGTTAAACGCCCACCTAGCGTTTACCACCAAAACACTTCGAATTGAATGCTCTTCAAGGTGTTCTGCTCTTTCTCCTAAGTCCTCCTGTCCCTGTTCTAAGCACTTTGCATGATCACAATTAGAATTAAACCAAGGAAAACTATAAAAAAAAAAAAAACAAAAATGCATGAAAATCAAACTGAAAAAAAAAAACTAAAGGATACTTATGGTTGGGTTGCCTCCCAACAAGTGCTTCTTTACTGTCACTAGCTTGACGGTCAGCTCCACTTGGGAGGGGTGATCATAGGGGCTGAAGAATGAAACTCTCGCAGGATCTATAATTTTCGCAAATAAATTCGCGTTGTAAGTATAGCTTCTAGACTGACAAGAATTCCTTTCTTACAAACGTTTTGGTTGTCACAAGTAACAAACCCAATAAAATTTATAAACCGAAGTATTCAAATCTCGGGTCGTCTTCTCAAGGAATTGCAGGGAAGTATGATTTATTATTAGCTATGGAAAAGTTAGAATTTTGGGTTTTAAAAGATTTGAACACGGAAAATAAATTGTAGGAATTAATAAATTAATATCTAATAAAAGTCTTGGCAATGTATGAAAATTTGGAAGTCATATCCTAGTTATCCTTATCGATGGTGGTGAGAATTGAGTTCTAATCCCACTTAGTTAACCTTTACTAAAGCAAAGGAAAGTCAAGTGGACGTTTGATCCTCAAGTCTTAGTCAATTCCTAAGAAAGGACTAGAGTTAGTGGAATTCAATTTAATTAGCAAAAATAACAATTATCAATCACGATGAGTTTGATAACTCAAGAGTCTCCAATTAATCAATTAAAGCCAAGAATATAAAAAAGCTAAAGATAAATCTGAAATACCTCAATTGTATTAATAAAAGAAAATCAATCTAAACATAAAGAGTTCATGAGACAAATTGGTAACATAAGTCAGATACAAATAAAAGCGTTAGAATAAATAAAAATATAAAAGGAATATTGAACCTGAGAGGAAGTTGAAATCCTAAATTCTTTAAGAGGAATCTTAATCCTAAAACCTAAGAGAGAGGAGACAACCTCTCTCTCTAAAAACTACATCTAATCCTAAAATTATGAATGTATGATATCTCCTTTGATTCCTCCATTCTCTGGCTTATATTCTGTGTTTTTGGATTCGGAATTGGGCCAAAAAAGGGTCCAGAAATCGCTGGGGGCGTTTTCTGTAGATTCTGCACGTGGCGTCTGTCACGCGTCCACGTAGGTCATGCGGTCGCGTCATCTGGAGCTCTGCTCTTCCACGCGGTCGCGTCGGTCATGCGTACGTGTCATTTGCGTTCTGCTCAAGGCACGCGTCCGCGTCAGTCACACATTCGCGTCGCTGCCTTTTTCTTCAAGACTCTATTTTTGTGCTTTCCTTCCATTTTTGTATGTTTTCTTTCTGTCCTCTAAGCCATTCATGCCTTAGGAGATCTGAAAATACTTAACACACAAATCACGGCATCGAATGGTAATAAAGAGTAATTAAAATTAATACTTTTAAAGCATAAGAAACATGTTTTTCACATATATCACATAATAAGGAAGTGAAAGTAAAACCATGCAATTTACATGAATAAGTGGGTGAGAGATTGAATAAGTCACTTAAATTGAGCACAAAATACATCATAAAATATGGGTTTATCAACCTTTCCGCACTTAAACAATAGCATGTCCTCATGCTAAATCCAAGAAAAAGGGTAAAGTTAGAATGGTGGAATCTCATGTAATGCATTCTATTCTAAATGCAACTACCTAAATGAGTCATGCAATTCTAGTTATTATTCACTTGTATATAAAGCTTACATGTAATTAAATTAATTCATATCCTCAAGGAACCATATATGCATAGCCAAACCCTAGATAATGTTAAAGCACTTTTACAATTGAGATAGGTAAAAGTATTTCACAAACTTGCAAGACAATTAACAATTAAGCAGAGATATATGGTGATGAACTATTGAACCCTCACTGGATTTTGTATTTACTCTCTAGTCATTCAGTGTTTATTGGGTTAATCACTCTACTCTTTTTCTATCCTTGCTTTCTAAAACTTTGTTCTTCATCTAACCAATCAACAACTATGGAATACAGACATAAAAAAATCATGAGGTCTTTTTCAAGGTTGTAATGGGGCCAAGGTGAAGGTAAGGGTATATGTATAAGGCTAAGTGAGCTAACAAAGTGAATCCTTGATTAGTCTAAGATCTCACGTAACATACATACTTTATATAAGTTAAAGTTCCTTAACCTCTGTACCCAAATTTTTTCACTTTGTATTACAAGCTCAAACATTAAATTTAATTTTGAAATTTTGTCCCGTGTACATTGATTCCTTTTTTATTTTGCGATTGGGGAATTTTTGTATCCCCTTATTTGAGTACTGAAAATATAAAAAATTTTTTAATCTATGCATATGGTAATTTAGTTATTTTGATTTCACATGAGCATGCTTCCCAAATTTCTAAAATAACTTATTCATTTTAAACCCCTACTTTGTTTCTATCATCCCATGTTCCTATAAAATTCCCCACACTTAAATTGTACACAATATCTATCTTAAGCTAACCAAGGATTCAACTTGGGATTTTTATTTTATTTTTCTACTTAAGGCTAGTAATGTGGTTATAGAACAAGAGGGGATTAAAAAGCTCAAGGGGGCTAACAAGGGTGATGTAAAAGGTAGGCTAAATTGGGATAAGTGAGAAAAAATTCAAATGATGGCCTCAATTATCTCTTGGTATGTATCCATATTCTATATTGGACATATAGATTAAAACAAAGTAAAGAACACCAGAATGAAAAAGAAGGGCAAAACACACAGGAATGAAATTTATGGTTTGAATATAACCATACAATTAAGCTCAAAACTCACAGGCTGTGTTCTCCAGCTCAAAAATCATATATCAGCTATACATGTCATGCAAGTGGAAACCAAGAGTTCCTATTATTCTCCATGTAAATATTAGGGTGGATTTTAAAATCTTTGTGTTCCTCCTTGAAGAAATGTTGTTAAGTAACTAACATGTAATGCTATATATACAAGGTGTGTAGATTGCTTTAATTTACTAAAGTTCCTAGTTTACTCCTTTTATTTTCAATTAAACCAAACTATTATATGCTAAAAGGGTAAACTATACTAATTAATCCACGTATTCTATACCTAATCAGTTTAGAATTGCAAACTAAACTAAATGTTTAAGATATAAACTAAAGTGCAAAATGCGGAAATAAAGTAAAAATACAGCAAAAGAACAATGTGCAAGTACTGAAAAATAAAAATAAAAATAAAAATACAGAAAAATAAACAAAATAAGATAGAAGAGTCTGTAGTGGTTCACCAAAAAGATAAGCCAGGGATGGCGACCTCCCCACACTTAAAATATAGCATCGTCCTCGATCCTCACTCAAACTGGGTGTGAAGAAGCGTCATCACCGGAAGGATGTGCTGCTGGTGTCTCTGTGGTAGGCTAAATATCTGCAGGCTGGATAAGTGTAGGAGGATCGGTCTACTGCAGTGGAGGCGCTGACTGTAGAGGAATCTTCGGGTCTGCGGCCTGGATCTGGTGTGGCTCCTCATGCTGTGGCGTAGCCTGCTCTGGTCCTGCCTGCTCAGCCTGGGCATGTGTCTCCTCCTCATGATCATCCGCCTCCACCTTAGATGTATCAGAAGGGGTGTCAGGCTCGGAGGGGATGTCGCTGCCGGATCAGATCATCAACTTAAGGTGCTCATAGCACCACTTATTGCGACGCTCCATACGATCTAGGCGGGCGAAGAGTCGATGCACCAAATGATAAATGGGCTCAGGAGCAGGTGGATGTGCAGTGGATGAGGCTGGTGCAGCAGGGGAGGCAGAAGGGGCAGCTGAAGATGTGGCTGCCTCACCAGAAGCGGTGAGGAATGGGGGTCTGTAGCCTAAAGCCTGAAACTTCTTGCTGTGAGAAATGATCTTCTTGCAGTCTTCAGCAGTCGGCTTCGCATCAGCCAGCTCCCAAGGAACGTCAGCTCGACGGCCTAGCTGGGTGATCAGATAAGGGAAAGGGAGAGTGCCTTTGACATGGACCCTGGCTATATAGTACCGGATGAAACGTGGCAGATACAGGTCCTTACCCTCCATCACGCACCAGATGAGGGTGATCATAGCAGCGGGCAGCTCTGTCTCATGAGTGCTCGGCATCATATAGTTGCTCAGAATTTGGTGCCAGAGCCGAGCCTCATCATTCAGGTAAATCAGCTTGATTCCCTTAGGTATCACTGTGTTCTTCCCCATGACCCATGGGACAGTAGGATCAAGGGCTATTCTCTTCTTGACAGCATCCCAGTCAAATCTCATAAATCGCATATCCTCTTCAGCCTTTTTGGTAACCGTCAGGCTGATCTGACTTAGGCTGAAGGTGGAGGATGTCCTCAATAGCTTTCTCAGTGACCAAAATCTGTTTCCCTCTGAGTTGCACTGCATCCAGGAAAGTCTTGAAATAGTTACAGTAAAATTCTCTGACCCAGGAAGCATTGACCTCTGTCAAGTTTCTTTCCTAAAAGAACCAGCCTCTCTGTTTATCTGTTTGGAGGTGTACTATTGTAGTTCTTCTGGAATTTTTAGAGTTTTTTCCAGGTACAGGTTCCTGGAAGTGGCAAACATTGGATACTTTAGCTCACAGTATCTGTTTGCAAATTTAACTAGATCTGTGGCAGTGAGGAGCTGGTCAGCCTTCTCCTACGGGGTAAAGTGCTTTTCCCGCCAGGAGTCATCATGCAAAATATCCAGGATGGTCATAGAGGATTCACCTCTTTTCCTTTTGCTAGTGGTTGCTTTGCCCTTTCCTTTGCGCTGAGGGTCAGACATCCTGAAACGCAGAAATTTCAGGATATAATTGAAGAGCAAAAGCAAGAAAACAAGTAGGCAAATAGGATAATAGCAATATAAGCACATAATGGCAAAATAGTAAGAGAAGCAAGAAATGAGTGGAAAAATATGTGCAATTTGGATTGTATACGAGTGAAAAAGTCTGAAAAGAAAAAATGCAATCCAAAATATATGATAAGCGGAATTCAAGTTAAATAAGAAAAACAATGATCATGCCCTGAGTTAGAAAGTTGAAGTAGTCAGGTTTAAAGCAAAAAAAAAAGAAGTTAGAAAGTCAAAAGTGGTCAATAGGTGAAAAGGAAGGTAGAAAGTGAAAACCGTGAGTTAGTAAAAGAAAGTTAAAGTGAGTGGCATGATAAATGTTTCCTAGATAACAATAAATTCACAAATTTAAAGAATAATCAACTCATATTCGAGCAAAAATTTCAGTGTATTGATGATAATTCAGAAGGATAGAAAAGGTGCAAAACTAACATGAAATCATCAATAGTGCAAGTTATTAACTAGGGGATCAAAAGGAATAAGAATGCTAGCCCGGGCAGTCATGAATTGGTTTGGTTGTTGGTGGACGAAATTGTGATTACACTTTGATTATGTAAAATTCATTGCTCTTTCTTTCCCTGGCAATGGCGCCAAAAACATGATGCCAATACCATGGTTCACAACTTCGCACAACTAACCAGCAAGTGCACTGGGTCGTCCAAGTAATACCTTATGTGAGTAAGGGTCGAATCCCACGGAGATTGTTGGTATGAAGCAAGCTATGGTCACCTTGTAAATCTCAGTCATGCGGATAGAAAATAGTAATGGGGTTTTCGAAAATAATTAATAAAATAGGGATAGAATCTTAGAAGCGAAATAAGATGAATTGAATAGAAAACAGTAGTACTTTGCATTAATCTTTGAGGAACAGCAGAGCTCCACACCTTAATCTATGGAGTGCAGAAACTCTACCGTTGACAATACATAAGTGAAAGGTCCAGGCATGGCCGAATGGCCAGCCCCTCTGATCTAAGAACCAGGCGTCCAAAGATGATTCCAAAGATTCAAAGATGTCTAGTACAATAGTAAAAAGTCCTATTTATAATAAACTAGCTACTAGGGTTTACAAAAGTAAGTAATTGATGCATAAATCCACTTCCGGGGCCCACTTGGTGTGTGCTTGGGCTGAGCTTGAGTGTTACACGTGTAGAGGTCATTCCTGGAGTTGAACGCCAGTTTTGGTGCCAGTTTGGGCGTTGAACTCCACTTTGCAACTTGTTTCTGGCGCTGGACGCCAGAATTTGGCAGAGAGCTGGCGTTGAACGCCAGTTTGCGTCATCTAAACTTTAGAAACGTATGGACTATTATACATTTCTGGAAATCCCTGGATGTCTACTTTCCAACGCAATTGGAAGCGCACCATTTTGAGTTCTGTAGCTCCAGAAAATCCATTTTGAGTGCAGGGAGGTCAGAATCCAACATCATCAGCAGTCCTTCTTCAACCTTTGAATCTGATTTTTGCTCAAGTCCCTCAATTTCAGCCAGAAAATACCTGAAATCATAGAAAAACACACAAACTCATAGTAAAGTCCAAAAATGTGAATTTAACATAAAAACTAATGAAAACATCCCTAAAAGTAACTAGATCCTACTAAAAACATACTACAAACAATGCCAAAAAGCATATAAATTATCCGCTCATCACAACACCAAACTTAAATTGTTGCTTGTCCCCAAGCAACTGAAAATCAAATAGGATAAAAAAGAAGAGAATATACTATAAATTCCAAACTATCAATGAAACATAGCTCCAATCAGATGAGCGG
>NC_029791.2:97097064-97099270 GCF_000816755.2 Arachis ipaensis
TGATAGCTCAGATAAACCATCATAGAATATGTCCAGGATGGTCCATTCTGAAAGCATGTCAGAAGGACACTTTTTGGTCAATTGTTTGTATCTTTCCCAAGCTTCATAGAGGGATTCACCTTCCTTCTGTCTGAAGGTCTGAACATCCACTCTAAGCTTACTCAGCNATGAAGATTCTGATTAAGGAATCCAAGAGATACTCATTCAATCTAAGGTAGAACGGAAGTGGTTGTCAGGCACGTGTTCATGGGGAATGATGATGACTATCACAATCATCACATTCATGTTGAAGCACGATTGGATATCTTAGAAGCGGAATAAGTTGAATTGAATAGAAAAACAGTAGTACTTCGTATTAATTCATGAGGAACAGCAGAGCTCCACACCTTAATCTATGGAGTGCAGAAACTCTACCGTTTGAAAATACATAAGTGAAAGGTTCAGGCATGGCCGAATGGCCAGCCCCTCTGATCTAAGAACTAGACGTCCCAAGATGTCTAATACAATAGTAAAAAGTCCTATTTATACTAAACTAGTTACTAGGGTTTACAGAAGTAAGTAATTGATGCATAAATCCACTTCCGGGGCCCACTTGGTGTGTGTTTGGGCTGAGCTTGAAGTTTACACATGGAGAGGTCATTCTTGGAGTTGAACGCCAGTTTGTAACGTGTTTCTGGCGTTCAACTCTGGTTTGTGACGTGTTTCTGGCGTTTAACTCCAGAATACACCGTAGAACTGGCGTTCAACGCCCTTTTGTGTCGTCTAAACTCGCCCAAAGTATGGACTATTATATATTGCTGGAAATCCCTGGATGTCTACTTTCCAACGCAATTGGAAGCGCGCCATTTTGAGTTCTGTAGCTCTAGAAAATCCACTTTGAGTGCAAGGAGGTCAGAATCCAACAGCATCAGCAGTCCTTCTTCTACCTCTGAATCTGATTTTTGCTCAAGTCCCTCAATTTCTGCTAGAAAATACCTAAAATTACAGAAAAACACACAAACTCATAGTAAAGTCCAGAAATGTGAATTTAACATAAAAACTAATAAAAACATCCCTAAAAGTAACTAGATCCTACTAAAAACATACTACAAACAATGCCAAAAAGCATATAAATTATCCGCTCATCACAACACCAAACTTAAATTGTTGCTTGTCCCCAAGCAACTGAAAATCAAATAGGATAAAAAGAAGAGAATATACTATAAATTCCAAACTATCAATGAAACATAGCTTCAATCAGATGAGCGGGACTTATAGCTTTTTGCCTCTTGAATAGTTTTGGCATCTCACTCTATCCATTGAAGTTCAGAATGATTGGCTTCTATAGGAACTCAGAGTTCAGATAGTGTTATTGATTCTCCTAGTTCAGTATGATGATTCTTGAACACAGCTTCTTTATGAGTCTTGGCCGTGGCCCTAAGCACTTTGTTTTCCAGTATTACCACTAGATACATAAATGCCACAGACACGTAATTGGGTGAACCTTCTCAGATTGTGACTCAGCTTTGCTAAAGTCCCCATTTAGAGGTGTCCAGGGTTCTTAAGCACACTCTTTTTTTTTGCTTTGGACCTTGACTTTAACCGCTCAGTCTCAAGTTTTCACTTGACACCTACACGCCACAAGCACATGGTTAGGGACAACTTGGTTTAGCCGCTTAGACCAGGATTTTATTCCTGTAGGCCCTCCTATCCACTAATGCTCAAAGCCTTGGGATCCTCTTTATTTGCCCTTGCCTTTTGGTTTTAAGGGTTATTGGCTTTTTGCTCTTGCCTTTTGGTTTTAAGAGCTTTGGCTTTTTCTGCTTGCTTTTTCTTTTTCTTTCTATATATATATATATATTTTTTTTTTCGCCCCTTTTTTTTCTGCAAGCTTTGTTCTTTGCTGCTTTTTCTTGCTTCAAGAATCATTTTTATAATTTTTCAGATTATCAAATAACATGTCTCCTTGTCATCATTCTTTCAAGAGCCAACATATTTAACATTCTTAAACAACAACTTCAAAAGATATATGCACTGTTCAAGCATTCATTCAGAAAAAAAGAAGCATTGTCACCACATCAATATAATTAAACTAAGTTCAAGGATAATTCGAAACTCATGTACTTCTTGTTCTTTTGAATTAAAACAGTTTTTATTTAAGAGAGGTGATGGATTCATAGGGCCTTCATAACTTTAAGACATAGTTACTAACTACTAATGATCATGT
>NC_029791.2:97099316-97101117 GCF_000816755.2 Arachis ipaensis
AGGACTTGGTCCAACCTTTGATCAAAGTTGACTCTCCTTGTGTAGGGGCGTGCGTTCTCTTCCATGTTTGGCAAGTTGAACGCCAACCTCACATTTTCCGGACTAAAATCTAACTATTTCCCCTGAACCATTGTAACATAGTTCTTTAGATCCGGGTTCTTACTTTGATCATGGTTCCTAGTGATCCATGCATTAGCATAGAACTCTTGAACCATTAGGATGCTGACTTGTTGGATAGGGTTTGTTAGAACTTCCCAACCTCTTCTTTGAATTTCATGTCGGATCTCCGGATACTCATTTCTTTTGAGTTTGAAAGGGACCTCGGGGATCACCTTCTTCTTGGCCACAACATCATAGAAGTGGTCTTGATGGGCTTTGGAGATGAACATTTTCATCTCCCATGACTCGGAGGTGGAAGCTTTTATCTTCCTTTTTCCTTTTCTAGAGGATTCTTCGGTCTTAGGTGCCATCAATGGTAATGGAAAAACAAAAATCTTATGCTTTTACCACACCAAACTTAGAAGTTTGCTCGCCCTCGAGCAAGAGAAGAAAGAATAGATGAAGAAGAAGAAGAAATGGAGGAGAGGGAGAGGGGGTTGTGTTTCGGCCAAGAAGAGAAGAGAGGGTTGTGTTGTGTGAAAATGAGGAAGAATGGAGGGTTATATATAGGGATGGAGGGGGGTAAAGGTTCGGCCATTTAGGGTGGGTTTGGGTGGGAAATTGATTTTGAATTTTCAAGGTAGGTGGAGTTTATGAGGTAGGTTTATGGGGAAGAGAGATCGATGTGAGTGGGGAAGAGGTGATGGGGAAGAGAGATTGAGGTGATTGGTAAAGGGTTTTGGGGAAGAGTGTTTATGGGATTGTGTGAAAGAGGGGTGAGAAGAAGTGAGTGGAGGTAGGTGGGGATCCTGTGGGGTCCACAGATCCTGAGGTGTTCAAGGATTTACAACCTTGCACCAAATTAGGCATGTAAAATGCCCTTGCACACAACTCTGGGTGTTCAGCACCAGATTGGTGCTTGTTCTGGGCGTTGAACGCCCATTTGTAGCCTATTTCTGGCGTTGAACGCCAGAACCATGCTTGTTTTGGGCGTTCAGCGCCAGCTCTCCTCCAGGGTGCAATTCTGGCGTTCAAACGCCCAGATGCTGCCCATTGCTGGCGTTCAGCGCCAGAACCATGCTCTGTTCTGGCGTTGAACGCCCAAAATATGCTTCTTACTGGCGTTTAAACGCCAGTAAGGTCTTCCTCCAGGGTGTGATTTTTCTTCTGCTGTTTTTGATTCCGTTTTCAATTTTTATATTTATTTTGTGACTCCACATGATCATGAACCTAAGAAAACATGAAAAACAAAATTAAAATTAGATAAATAAACATTGGGTTGCCTCCCAACAAGCGCTTCTTTAATGTCAATAGCTTGACAGTGGGCTCTCATGGAGCCTCACAGATGTGCAGAGCTTTGTTGAGACCTCCCAACACCAAACTTAGAGTTTGGATATGGGGGTTTGACACCAAACTTAGAGTTTGGTTGTGGCCTCCCAACACCAAACTTAGAGTTTGACTGTGGGGGCTTTGTTTGACTCTGCTTTGAGAGAAGCTTTTTCTGCTTCCTCTCCATGGATGCAGAGAGAGATCCTTGAGTTGTAAACACAAGGTTGTCCTCATTTAATTGAATGATCAATTCTCCTCTGTCCACATCAATCACATCTCTTGCTGTGGCTAGGGAAAGGTCTTCCTAGGATGATGGATTCATCCTCTTCCTTTCCAGTATCCAGGACTATAAAATTAGCAGGGATGTAAAGGC
>NC_029791.2:97101500-97101808 GCF_000816755.2 Arachis ipaensis
TCTCCTTCCTTCACAGGTTCGGCCATGGTGATTAATTCAATGGCCTTGCACTCTCCTTTTGGATTCTCTTCTGTATTGCTTAGGAGAGTACTAGGAGGGATTTCAGTGATCATTTTACTCACCTGGCCCACTTGTGCTTCCAAATTTCTAATGGAAGACCTTGTTTCATTCATGAAACTCACAGTGGCCTTAGATAGATCAGAGACTAAATTTGCTAAGCTAGATGAATTCTGCTCAGAATTCTCTGTCTGTTGCTGAGTGGATGATGGAAAAGGCTTGCTATTGCTAAACCTATTTCTTCCACCATT
>NC_029791.2:97103372-97115574 GCF_000816755.2 Arachis ipaensis
GAGAATTTTCGAAAATAATTTTTGAAAAAGAGTTAGTGATTTTCGAAAATAGTTTTTGAAAAAGGTTAGTAGTTTTTTTTTCGAAAATTCAAAATAAAAATAAAATAATTAGTCTAATTAAAAAGAAATTTTGAAAAAGAGGGAAGATTTTTTCGAAAATTAGAGAGAGAGAGTTAGTTAGGTAGTTTTGAAAAAGGTAGGAAACAAACAAAAAGTTAGTTAGTTAGTTGAAATAAATTTGAAAATCAATTTTGAAAAGATAAAAAGTTAGGAAGTTAGAAAAGATATTTTGAGAATCAAATTTTTTTGAAAAAGATAAGATAAGAAGATATTTTTGAAAAGATATGATTGAAATTAGTTTTGAAAAAGATTTGATTTTTAAAATCATAATTAATGACTTGATTCACAAGAAATCACAAGATATGATTCTAGAACTCAAAGTTTGAATCTTTCTTAACAAGCAAGTAACAAAATTGAAATTTTTGAATCAAAACATTAATTGATGATGTTATTTTCGAAAATTATGAGATAAAATTAAGAAAAAATATTTTTGAAAAATATTTTTATAATTTCGAAAATAACTAAAAAAAATGAAAAAGATTTGATTTTTGAAAAAGATTTTGAAAAAGATAAGATTTTTAAATTGAAAATTTGATTTGACTCATAAAAACAACTAGATTTTAAAATTTTTTGAAAAAGTCAAATGATTCAAATCTAATTTTCGAAATTTTAAGAGAGAAAAAGGGAAAGATATTTTTTTATTTTTGAATTTTTATGATGAGAGAGAGAAAAACAAGAAAAATGATGCAATGCATGAAAGTTATGGATCAAAACATGTGATGCATGCAAGAATGCTATGAATGTCAAGATGAACACCAAGAACACTATGAAGATTATGATGAACATCAAGAACATATTTTTGAAAAATTTTTAATGCAAAGAAAACATGCAAGACACCAAACTTAGAATTCTTTAATGCTTAGACACTAAGAATTCAAGAATGCATATGAAAAACAAGAAAAGACACAAAACATGCAAATGCAAAGATCAAACAAGAAGACTTACCAAGAACAACTTGAAGATCATGAAGAACACTATGAATGCATGATTATTTTCGAAAAATGCAAGATGCACATGCAATTGACACCAAACTTATAACATGACTCAAGACTCAAACAAGAAACACAAAAATATTTTTGATTTTTTTGATTTTATGAATTTTTTTGTATTTTCTTTTAATTTTTTCGAAAATCATTTTGAAAAAGAAAAATAAGGATTCCAAAATTTTTAATATGAATTCCAGGAATCTTATGCTCTTTAGTCTAAAGCTCCAATCAAAGGGTAAGGCATGGCTTAATAGCCAGCCAAGCTTTAGCATGTACTCAGACATGACACGCCTAACATGCCCTACAGTCGTGGCTTTACAGCCAACCAGGCTTCAACATGCTTTTATGAAACACTAGAATTCATTCTTAAAAATTCTGAAGAAAAATAATTTTTTTGAAAACATTTTATTTTAAAATATATTTTTTTTTCGAAAACTTATGAGAAATTTTTGAAAGATTTTTGAAAAATTTTTGAAAATAAAACAAAAAGAAAATTACCTAATCTGAGCAACAAGATGAACCGTCAGTTGTCCAAACTCGAACAATCCCCGACAACGGCGCCAAAAACTTGGTGGACGAAATTGTGATTACACTTTGATTATGTAAAATTCATTGCTCTTTCTTTCCCTGGCAATGGCGCCTAAAACATGATGCCAATACCATGGTTCACAACTTCGCACAACTAACCAGCAAGTGCACTGGGTCGTCCAAGTAATACCTTACGTGAGTAAGGGTCGAATCCCACGGAGATTGTTGGTATGAAGCAAGCTATAGTCACCTTGTAAATCTCAGTCAGGCGGATATAAAATAGTAATGTTGAAAGGTCCAGGCATGGCCGAATGGCCAGCCCCTCTGATCTAAGAACCAGGCATCCAAAGATGATTCCAAAGATTCAAAGATGTCTAGTACAATAGTAAAAAGTCCTATTTATAATAAACTAGCTACTAGGGTTTACAGAAGTAAGTAATTGATGCATAAATCCACTTCCGGGGCCCACTTGGTGTGTGCTTGGGCTGAGCTTGAGTGTTACACGTGTAGAGGTCATTCCTGGAGTTGAACGCCAGTTTTGGTGCCAGTTTGGGCGTTGAACTCCACTTTGCAACTTGTTTCTGGCGCTGGACGCCAGAATTGGGCAGAGAGCTGGCGTTGAATGCCAATTTGCGTCATCTAAACTTTAGAAACGTATGGACTATTATACATTGCTGGAAATTCCTGGATGTCTACTTTCTAACGCAATTGGAAGCGCACCATTTTGAGTTCTGTAGCTCCAGAAAATCCATTTTGAGTGCAGGGAGGTCAAAATCCAACAGCATCAGCAGTCCTTCTTCAACCTCTGAATCTGATTTTTGCTCAAGTCCCTCAATTTCAGCCAGAAAATACCTGAAATCACAGAAAAACACACAAACTCATAGTAAAGTCCAGAAATGTGAATTTAACATAAAAACTAATGAAAACATCCCTAAAAGTAACTAGATCCTACTAAAAACATACTAAAAACAATGCCAAAAAGCGTATAAATTATCCGCTCATCAGTTGTAGCCAAGTAAGGCAAAATAATAAGTTTCCAAACTCAATACATGAAAACAATTTGCAAAAAATTGGGCAGCATTCCGGCTAAAATTGGATGTTCCCGAGTGATAAACAGCAAGAAAAACAGTTCATATGAGATAAAAAGAAATGCTGCAAAGAGTCATAAATAGTAGGAACAGTAAAGAACAGGCTAATAGCAGCATGAAACATTAAGGAATAGCATATGAACAGTATTAACATCATAGCCAGATCAAAATTGTAGAATAGGGAAAACAAGTAACAAGAACGGCGCAATTATCAGGCCTAAATCTACTAACCACATCCTAGCTACCTAACCACCTAGAATCCACTACAAACATGCATCTCTAATTATCCAAAATTGAACAGAATCTGAAAATATGCAACTAACTACGGAAGATAGAGAAATCGGTGTTCAGCGGAACCTGGTATGTGTATAAACAGAGGTGAGGGTAGAGAGATGGTGGTGGAGACGCAGCGGCGCTGGGAGAGAGCATGGCAGCGCGGTGGTGGAGCAAGGGCGGGGTGAAGGTTGGGGTTTGGGTTGGAGGAGGTGGGAGAGGAATGAAGGAGGGGGCGAGGGTCGTGGGGGCTGTGGTGGTGGGAGACGGCGGTCTGAGGTTGGCCGCGGTGGGGGGCAGTGGTGGAGGGGAGGAAGAGGGGAGGGAAGAGAAGAAGGGGAAAAAGAAGAGAGGGGGGTATAGGGGGCGCGACGGGTACGGTTTCACGTGGGTAAGGGGTTAGTATTTTTGAATCCACGCAAACGCGTAGAGCACGCGATCGCGTCACTATGATGAAATGGGTTCGACGCGGTCGCGTGATTGATGCAATCGTGTGGGTTGGGTAAAAGATGGGTGACGCGGACGCGTGAGGCACGCGACCGTGTCGCTGAAAAATTGTGCTAGACGCACACTTCCAGCGTCGTTTCAGTGCAACTCTCTATCTCCATTTAGGGGGCCATAATATCCACGCGACGCGGACGCGTCGCTCACGCTTTCGCGTGGGATGAGCGTTTTGCAAGTGACGCGTTCGCGTCAGGGATGCGAACGCGTGGGCCGTTTTGTGCTAAACGCACACCAGCCGCACGATTCTAGCCCAACTTTTTGGGCCTAGGATCTATACGCCGACTTCCTTCTCACGCCCACGCGTGGCCTGCGCGCTTGCGTGGGGTGATATTTTTTTTTTTTGAAGCCATTATGCAATTATGTAGTATGCAATGCTAATGCAAATGCTACGAATAATATCCAGGTTCAATGAAAATAAAACAATATGAAAATAAACAAAACGAAATAAAATTGAAACAGGAACGATCATACCATGGTGGGTTGTATCCCACCTAGCACTTTTAGTTAAAGTCCTTAAGTTGGACATTTGATGAGCTTCCTGTTATGTTGGCTTGTGCTTAAATTCATCCAGAAATCTCCACCAATGTTTGGAATGGCAACAGCCTCCGAGGTCCCAAACTAGGCATGTAAAGCTTTGTTGGAGTGGTGGTGGTTGGGTGGCAGAGGAGGGAGGGGTTTGCAGAGAAGAGAAGAAGAAGGGGGGGTGGTTTGGGGGCGCAACGGATAGGGTTTCGCGTGAAGGGGGTTAGTATTTTTGAATCCATGCGAACGCGTAGAGCACGCGATCGCATGACTAGGGTGAAATAGGTTCGACGCGGTCGCGTGATTGACGCAATCGTGGGGGTTGGGTAAAAGATGGGTGATGCGGACGCGTGAGGCACGCGACCGTGTCGCTGAAAATTGTGCTAGACGCACACTTCCAGCGTCGTTTCAGCGCAACTCTCTGTCTCCATTTAGGGGGCCATAACATCCACGCGACGCGGACGCGTCGCTCACACTTTCGCGTGGGATGAGTGTTTTGCAAGTGACGCGTTCGCGTCAGGGACGTGAACACGTGGGCTGTTTTGTGCTAAATGCACACCAGCCGCACGATTCCATCCCAGCTTTCTGGGCGTTGGATCTTTACGCCGATTTCCATCTCACGCCCACGCGTGGCCTGCGCGCTCACGTGGGGTGATCTCTTTTTTTTATGCAATTATGCAATTATGCAGTATGCAATGCTAATGTAAATGCTACGGATAATATCCAGGTTCAATGAGAATAAAACAATATAAAAACAAACAAAACGAAATAAAATTAAAACAGGAACGATCATACCATGGTGGGTTGTCTCCCACCTAGTACTTTTAGTTAAAGTCCTTAAGTTGGACATTTGATGAGCTTCTTGTTATGGTGGCTTGTGCTTAAATTCATCCAGAAATCTCCACCAATGTTTGGAATGCCAACAGCCTCCGGGGTCCCAAACTAGGCATGTAAAGCTTTTGAGCAGCTTCAAACAGATTCTCAGGCTCCCGGGGTGACGAAAATCAGAATAGATTCCAGGATCCCAAACTTTGCTTTTAAATCTGCCTTTGTCTTGATCTATATTCTTCCATCCGGGCGGTTTAGAAATTGTATTCTCACCAAGATGACCAAACGCCTTTTGAGACCCATTCAATTGAACTTGATACCAATCCGTGCACTTCGAATTGAAGCGTGGAACCCTATTGAATCTTGCACACCAGCTCTGAGTACGAGCCATTTTCCTCTTACTCTTAAAGCTGCAGAGAGCTCTAAGCTGGCCATCTGTTTCAAGCAAACCATATTCTAGTGGAAAAGTAAAGACAAAGATTAAGGATTGTACCCACTTGAAGCTTGTATTAGGTGGTAATGGCCTTGGGATAGGTGTTTCCAGTGGTTCTGTAAGCTTTACTCCCTTGTATTCTTCTGTGAATTCCTCCACTTCTTTGCAAAATTCTTCAACTGCAACTGCGTCTTGATCAAAGCCTTCTATGTCTTCCTCGGCACTCAAGTCATAAGTTGGAGATTGAGAGAAATCTACTTCGACATCATCTTCGTATTCACTTGGATAAGGTTCTTCAGGCTCATGGAGTTCAGTTACAGATGCAAGTTCATGACTAGGAGAGGTTGATTCATGATCATCACTGCCTAAGGAATCAATTTCTTGGTTTGTTCCGTCCAATTTTTCACAAGGTATATGCTTTGGAGGTTGTGCAATATCCTCCTTGGCATCAAATTCGAACTTCTCGGCGGAATCCTTTACAGTTCTCGATTACCATGGAGGTTCAGCATCTCCTAAATCTTCAACCACTTCTTCCTCTACAACTATTATGGCTTCCTCCACTTGTTCCAATACAAAGCCATACTCCTCATTGTCCACCAAAGTTTCTAGTGCCTCCTTCATGCTACGCTCTTCTTTTGATTCTCCACATGTAGTCATGGGAGTACTCTGAGTGCTCAGATGTTGGGAAGCTAATTTATTTATCACCTCGGTTAAGGCAGTAGTGAGTTCCAGCACGTCCCTTTGCATCTTCGCTTGCCCTTGAAGAAGAACACGAAGTTTGTCATCCATTGGAGATTGGGGTGGATATGAGGGTTTATTGGTTGGGAGAGAGGGCTCATAATACAGAGGTGGTTCTTCTTGATAAGGATATGGGGATGGTAAATGTTGCGGTGGTGGTTCTTGGGAGTAATTAGATTGGAATTGTGGTGGATAAGGGTCATATGGTGGTGAATGGTGAAAAGGAACTTGTGAGTGTGGTGGTTCAAAGCTATGTTGAGAGGGTGATTCATAAGCACAGGGTGGAACTTGGTAATTACAAAGGGATCCACCGTATCTATTGCCTTGGCATGCATTGTATAATGGTCATCGTCTGTGATACCGTGGAGGGTGTTGTTGCCTAAAGGGTTGATCAAGTCCTCATGGCTCCATCCATCCTTGATTGCTCTGACCTTTATGCATGTTCCTGCTATAGCTTTCATTCCTTTCAACAATATTAGAACCAAACTCAAAGCGAGAGAGGTGAGAATTCATGGTAGCTAATAAGAATTAAAAATGAAAACAGAAACAAATAAACAAGCAAAAGAGAAATGTTTACAATAACCAATAATAAGGCACACGTTTGCAATTCCTCGGCAACGGTGCCATTTTGAAGAACGAAACTCTCACGCGATCTAGAATTTTTTCAAATAAATTCGTGTTGTAAGTATAGCTTCTAGACCGACAAGAATTCCTTTCTTACAAACATTTTAGTTGTCACAAGTAACAAACCCAATAAAATTTATAAACCGAAGTATTCAAATCTCGGGTCGTCTTCTCAAGGAATTGCAGGGAAGTATGATTTATTATTAGCTATGGAAAAGGTAGAATTTTGGGTTTTAAAAGATTTGAACACGGAAAATAAATTGCAGGAATTAATAAATTAATATCTAATAAAACTCTTGGCAAGGTACGAAAATTTGGAAGTCCTATCCTAGCTATCCTTATCGATGGTGATGAGAATTGAGTTCTAATCGCACTTAGTTAACCTTTACTAAAGAAAAGGAAAGTCAAGTGGACTAATTAGTTTGATCCTCAAGTCCTAGTAAATTTCTAAGAAAGGACTAGAGTTAGTGGAATTCAATTCAATTAGCAAAAATAACAATTATCAATCACGATGAGTTTGATAACTCAAGAGTCTCCAATTAATCAATTAAAGCCAAGAATATAAAAAAGCTAAAGATAAATCTGAAATACCTCAATTGTATTAATAAAAGAAAATCAATCTAAACATAAAGAGCTCATGAGCCAAATTGGTAACATAAGTCAGATACGAATAAAAGCGTTAGAATAAATAAAAATATAAAAGGAATATTGAACCTGAGAGGAAGTTGAAATCCTAAATCCTTTAAGAGGAATCCTAATCCTAAAACCTAAGAGAGAGGAGATAACTTCTCTCTCTAAAAACTACATCTAATCCTAAAATTATGAATGTATGATATCTCCTTTGATTCCTCCATTTTCTGGCTTATATTCTGTGTTTCTGGATTCAGAATTGGGCCGAAAAAGGGTCCAGAAATCACTGGGGGCATTTTCTGCAGATTCTGCACGTGGCGTCTGTCATGCGTCTTTGTAGGTCACGCGGTCGCATCATCTGGAGCTCTGCTCTTCCACGCAGTCGCGTCGGTCAAGCGTACGCGTCATTTGCGTTCTGCTCAAGGCACGCATCCGCGTCAGTCACGCGTTCGTGTCGCTGCCTTTCCGCGCTAGGCACGTGGCTGCGTCGTCCATGCGTTCGCGTTGCTGCCTTTTTCTTCAAGACTCCATTTTTGTGCTTTCCTTCCATTTTGTATGTTTCCTTTCTGTCCTCTAAGCCATTCCTGCCTTAGGAGATCTGAAAATACTTAACACACAAATCACAGCATCGAATGGTAATAAAGGGTAATTAAAATTAATACTTTTAAAGCATAGAAAACAGGTTTTTCACATATATCACATAATAAAGAAGGAAAAGTAAAATCATGCAATTTACATGAATAAGTGGATGAGGGATTGAATAAGTCACTTAAATTGAGCAAAAAATACATCATAAAATATGGATTTATCAGGGGCTTAGCTCTTTACCCCTCAATGTGAATCTTTTTCCTGTGCTATCATGGATTAATTCAATGTGCTCAAGAGACAGGATCCTGTTCACTGTATGAGGCAGAATTGGACTCTTAGTGATTACTACCTTCATTCCGGGTGAGAAGTCGTCAGTAGAATTCTTCTTGTTCCTCCAACCTCTAGGTAATTCTTCTTGGGAACTTGCTCCTTGGTAGATGATACATACCCAACACCAAACATAGGTTTGATGTCAGGGAGAATTTTATTAGTTCCGACCAAAGGAGGTTTGAGCTTTGGACTTTGCTATACTTCAGTCAGGCACCCTTAGAGACTTGGGTTAGTGATCTCATCCTTCATGCAAGCGCATCCTTCACCAGAGTGGTGTAAAGGTTTAAAAACCTTGAATACCAAGTAATCCTCCCGCATCCTCAAAACCAGCTCACATTTTTTCACATCAATTAAAGCTCTCCCAGTGGCCAGAAATGGTCTTTCAAGGATCAAAGAATCATTTGCATCTTCTCCCATGTCAAGAATCACTAAATCTACAAGGAGAAAAAGTTCTTCAACTTTGACTAAGACATTCTCTACTATTCCATGTGCCTATTTTAGAGACTTTTCTGCCATTTGAAGTGTTATCCTTGTTGGTTGTGCTTCTTGAACTCCAAGCTTCTTCATCACAGACAAGGGCATTAGATTGATGCCCGCACCAAGATCACATAAGGCTTTGTCAAAGTTGATGCTCCCAATAGTGCATGGAATATGAAAGCTTCCTGGATCCAGCATCTTCCTTGGCAACTTGCTCTAAATTAATGTACTACATTCCTCAGTCAGGACCATTGTTTCATCTCCCTTTAGGGTCTTCTTTTCAGAGAGTAAGCCCTTCATGAAGTCAACATAGAGAGGTATATGCTCCAGTACCTCAGCAAAAGGAATATTAATTTGCACCTTTTTGAAGTTTTCCAAGAACAGCGAGAATTGCCCGTCCTTGGTCTCCTTTTGGGGCTTCTGAGATCATGGTGACTTCGGTGTGTGCTCGGATGCTTTGGATAAAGCATGTACTATGGTGCTCTCAGCCTTCTCTTCAATTTCAACAACACATGCTTTCTCCTTTGGCACGAATTCATTAGTAACTTTGATGGCCTTGTATTATTCTCTTGGATTTACCTCTGTGTCACCCGGAAGAGTGTTAGGAAGCCACTTAGGTATTCACTTACTCAATTGACCCACTTATGCTTCCAAGTTCCTAATTGAAGCTCTGGTATCCTGTATGAAACTATGAGTGGTCTTGGAGAGTTCGGCAACTATAAAGGCCAAGTCAGGGGTGCCTTGGGAGGTGGGCAGTCGCTTGTTGCTGCTGAGAGGATCGAAACTGACGGTTGTTGAACTTGTTCTGATTAAAACCACCTTGAAAGTTGTTGAAATTCGGCTGAGTCTTCTGGGGTTTCTCTCTCCATCCAAAATTTGGATGATTCCTCAATCCCTAATTAAATGTGTTAGAATAAGGATCATTATTGGGATTTCTGGAGGAATTTCCCACATAGTTAACCTGTTCAGGAGTGGATTGAGCATAGCCATAAATCTCCGCTTGGTTAAAATAACTACTCATGTCATAAGATGTATCTTGAGTATTAACAACTGAGACTTGCATCCCACTCAAGTGCTGGATAATCATGTTGATTTGTTGAGACATGGCCTTATTCTAGGAAAAAATGGCATCCAAAGTATCTAGCTCCATGATTTCTTTCTTCACAGGATTCCTCTCAGAGGTGTACGGATATTGGTTGTTAGCAACCATCTCAATCAGCTCATTAGCCTCTTCAGGAGTATTTTTCATATGTAGAGAGTCACCTGCAGAATTGTCCAGAAATATTTTGGCTATTTCAGAGAAGCCATCATAGAAGATTTGCAGCCTAATCCAGTCTGAGAACATGTCAGGAGGGAACCTCCTGATCATTGACTTGTATCTTGATGTAGCGGAAAACGATCCGACACAAAACTCACCGGCAAGTGCACCGGGTCGCATCAAGTAATAATAACTCACGGGAGTGAGGTCGATCCCATAGGGATTGAAGGATTGAGCAATTTTAGTTTAGTGGTTGATTTAGTCAAGCGAATCAAGATTTGGTTGAGTGATTTGTGATTTGCAGAATTTAGATTGCATGGAAAGTAAAGGGAATGGGTAAATTGCATTGAATTTAAAGAGAACTGAAATGTAAAGTGCTGAATCTTACAGAACAAGAAATTAAATGGCAGAAACTTAGAACGCAAGAAATGTAAATGGCTTGAATTGTAAAGGGAATTGGGAATTGGATTTGTAGAAATTAAACAAGGGAAAGTAAAATTCAACAAGCAGAGGAATAGAAGATAACTAGAATTGAACCGGATCTAAAAACAGAATTGTAAATGAGCATGAAAAGCGTTAAACAGAGAAAGTAAGATGAGAATTTAGATCTCAGGACTCAAGAGACTAGAAAACTAAGTCTAGATCTCAATGCCTTCCTAGATCCAACAAGAACAATTGCAAAGGAAATGTAAATTGCAGAGAAAGTAGAAGACAGAAGCAATTAACTAAAATGGAAATTCAATTATGCAGTAAAATGAAGCAGAGAGATCTCAGGATGAGATTGAAACAGATTTCCTTCAATTCTCCAACCCAAGATCCAAGACAAGGAAAGTAAAGAGTTCTGGGCAAGAACAAGGAGGAAGAGAGATCAATTCTCCTCCCAAATTCTCTTGAATTAAAACAACAATGCCAAGAAATGTAAAATGAGCTCTCTACTAAGTGCACTAATCAAAACCGAAAAGGAAAGCTCCCCTAAAAACTTAAATCCTATGCTATTTATACACTTTCTTCAAATGGTCTTCAAGCCTTCAATTGGGCCTTTGCTCTTGATGGAATTGGGTTGATAGAGGCCTTGGTTGATTGCTCTTGGAGTTTGGAGAAGAACCGAATTGAACTGGGTTTGGAATCATGAAAGCTTGAGTAAAAGTTTGAGTAAAAGTTTGAGGCAAACTTTTACTCCAACTTTTCACATCAGCCACCCTATTTTGCTGATACCAACGTTTGAGCTAAAGTTTGGGGTCAAACTTTTGCTCAAACGTTGGCCTTCCCTTGCACACTCATGGCGCCAACGTTTGCCAAAAAGTTTGAGGCAAACGTTGGCGCAAACTTTTGCTCTCCAAGGTGTCTTGTTCATGGCGCCAACCTTTGCCAAAACGTTTGAGGCAAACGTTGGTGCAAACTTTTGCTCTCCAGGGTGTTGATTTGTGATGCCAACGTTTGCCAAAAAGTTTGAGGCAAACTTTTGCTCAAACTTTTTGTCCTCTCTTCCTCCTAGCCATTCCTTCTTGCTTCAACCTTTCTCCAAGCTTTCTTCACCTATCATTAGTAAACCAAACACATCAAAGCTATGCTTAAAATCATGAGATATTCATTCTTTCATAATATGTGACATTTATAGCATAAAACCTCATGAAATTGCATTAATTTATCTATGGTTGATTAAATCAAAGGAAGCATGAAACTCTACCCAATTGGCTTGCTTATGGCTCAAGAAAGTGCATAATTCAATTGAAAATAAAAGAAAAAGGCTAGTGAAACTAGGCTAAGATGACTTGTCATCACAACACCAAACTTAAAGCTTGCTTGCCCCCAAGCAAGAAATGAATTATGCTCAGAGGTTCTTTCAATTAAGACGGATTGAAGAACAACTTGTAAAGTCCTGTGAGTGAAGTGATTAAGTAACAGTGGGATGAACTCTAAATCATATGCTCATGCAAGGGCTTCAGTGCTCACTAGTCCTCACATATTGGGAGTCTTAGGTCTTAGGATTTTCATCCAAATGATATCATAGAGATCTCTTTATATGTAATCACCTTGAAGAAGCTTATAGTTTCTTTGCTTTGGCCTTGACTCTAAGTGTCATGTCTCAAAGCGGCTCTTTAAATAAGCTTTCAATCAATACTCCTAAACCAGTTGGTTTTAAGGTATTAGATGTTGAAGCACCCCTAAGGATTTACTTGCTCAAGCCTCTTTCTTTGACACAACTCAACCACAAGCATTTACTAGGCTAACAACTCTTTGAGTTTTGTTTCTTCTTTCTTTTTCTGCCTAGTAA
>NC_029791.2:97116618-97119564 GCF_000816755.2 Arachis ipaensis
CTTGTCCCCAAGCAAGGAAACTAATTATGCTCAGTGGTTCTTTCAATTAAGACGGATTGAAGAATAACTTGTCAGGTCCTGTGAGTGAAGTGATCAAGTAACAGTGGGGTAAATTCTAAATCATATGCTCATGCAAGGGCTTCAGTGCTTACTAGTCCCTACATCTTGGGAGTCTTAGGTCTTAGGATTTTCTTCCAAATGGTATCATGGAGATCTCTTTTATATGTAGTCACCTTGAAGCAGCTTATAGTTTTTTTTGCTTTGGCCTTGACTCTAAGTGTCATGTCTCAAAGCGGCTCTTTTAAATAAGCTTTCAATCAATACTCCTAAACCAGTTGGTTTTAAGGTATTAGGTGTTGAAGCACCCCTAAGGATTTACTTGCTCAAGCCTCTTTCTTTGACACAACTCAACCACAAGCATTTACTAGGCTAACAACTCTTTGAGTTTTGTTTCTTCTTTCTTTTTCTGCCTAGTAATTGATGCTCAGAGCCTTGGGCCATGTTCTTTTTGCTTTTGTATTTTCTTTATTTTCTTTTGTTTTGTTTGCTGCTTCTTGGATCAATAGATTTTTGAGAATCTCCACAATACTTCTTTGAACTTCATGTCCTGCCTATGAGCTCCCATGCAAGTTTTCACAAGCATGCAACCTCAATACATAATCATACAACTAGAACCACCACTTCTCCTAATCTTTTGCTTGCCTCAAAATTGTTTTATTCCTCAATCCTTCTTTTCAAAGAACTTTCATGTGATGCATTTTTTTGAAATATTGAGTGCAAACAAGTTTTGGAGAGTCTAGTGTTGTAAATGATCAAGCATCTTGCTTATTGAATTACAGAAAAACTATGCTATGCAGGCAGGCAGGGGTATTATGTAACTTTCAATTTAGTAGCATCTGATACAAAATAATCACTGAACAATACAACCTTTTGGAGATCGCTTGCTTTCCTCTTCCTCATCATCATTGCCGATCTTTACATTCCTCTCTCTTCCTTTTGATAGATGATGCTAAATCTTTCCAAAAGTTTGTATGGTACCCTACAGTGATATTGAAAGTTGCTTGTTCCCCAAGCACTTAGAGACAATGGTTAGTCTGCATGATTTATTTGTAGGCCTTTGAACTTACTTTGGTGTGGGAACACCAAACTTAGTACCTTGCCAATGGTTTTCATGCATCAAATTAACCATGTGTGATAATTTTTTTCTCTTTTTTTTTTTCAAAAGCCATGGAACTGAAAACTAGGAAACAGCAAAATAGCTAACTAGTTCATCCAATATGCTTGAAGCCAACATTATGCAGAAAGTGAGAATGTGTTTTATAATGGGATTTTGGTGAAACACCAAACTTAGAATCCTTCATTCTCCTTTATATTATTTTAGTGTGTAACACCAAACTTAGCTTCTAGCAATATAGATAAAACTAATTAGCCTTTTTATTAAAATAGATATGAAAAGATGGTTACCTCCGGTTGGGTTGCCTCCCAACAAGCGCTCTTTTATTGTCACTAGCTTGACATCCTTCATTCTTTGCTCATGGAAGTTGAGGCTTCTGTTGCCTTAGGTTTCCTCCTCTTGCTATGGGCTTCCTTCCCTCTATTTCTCTTTCCATAGCCTTCTTACTTTCCTCCATGACTCCCTTCTCTTTCAACCCAGTATCCTTTTCATGGTTCTTTGGGTTCAGAGTCCCCTTCTTCTCACCCAATTCAGCAAGATTTTGAACCAGCTGTTCCATCTGCCTTTCAAGTCTTCTGAGTGAGGCCTCTTGATTCTTGCTTATCATCTCTTGATGTTTCTTTATTTCTTCCTGCTCTATTGCCATCATTTCTTGAATTTTCATGAACCTCTCCATCAGCATTTCTAGAATATAGATTCTTTGAAAGGTTGGAAGTGGTTGTGGCTGTGTCAATTGTGGTGGTCGATGAAGGTCATTCTGGGCGAATGGTGAGGTAGGACGGGGTTGGAAGTGTGTGTGATTGTTGTTGTGGGGGTGTGTTTTATGTTGATTTTTGAAGCTGGGATTATTGCAGTTGAAGTCCCTTGGTCTTTGGTTTTGGTTCTCAACCCCCCTCCCATTAGAATGAGTTCTCCAAGGTGGATTGTACACATCATTCTGAGGCCTGTGTTGGAGCACGCTAGAGTGATTGCTTGGAGATTGTAGTTGCTCATAACTTTGTTGCTCATGGTTAATGACCCCAAAACTGTGTTCAGCTTGATTACACCCATATGAGCTTTGAGTCAGGTTGTATGTATGTACTACAGCATGTCTCAACTCAGTGATTTTTCTGGCCATCATGTCTAGTTGTTGTAGATCAAAGGAAGCATGAAAATCTACCCAATTGGCTTGCTTTTCCCATCCGATAATGCTTCCTTGTGGAAAAGCTTCAAACCATTGGGCAACATCATTCATGGCTATGGATAGTTGCTTCGGACTATGGGTTACATTATCATCCAAGGTGAGGATATTGCTCTCATGATTGCTAGAATTTGTTGAGTTCCCCTCCATGATCTGCACAGTCACAAACAATTCAAGTGATGATTGAATATTTTCAAGCTCAGAATGTGATTCAGAAGGTTAGCTGGCACAAAGTATCAAACAGTTGATGGACTTGGGAGATTAGTGGCAGAAGTTGCTTCTCTTGGGTAAACAAGAGCATTGCATAGAGCCAGAAATTTCCAGGAAAACTTCACTTTGTTGCTAAAGTGAAGTTTCAGTTATCTCAGGCAAAAATTCAAACAGTTAGTGGGTTAATTGAAAATTAAAGAACAGAAAAGTAAAAGTGCTTGATCTAGATCTCCACTTTACTTAATCATTGTCAATCTAATCAATCCCCGGCAAAGGCGCCAAAAACTTGATGTAGCAGAAAACGATCTGACACAAAACTCACCGGCAAGTGCACCGGGTCGCATCAAGTAATAATAACTCACGGGAGTGAGGTCGATCCCAT
>NC_029791.2:97119615-97126491 GCF_000816755.2 Arachis ipaensis
TGAAAAGCATTAAACAGAGGATGTAAAATTGGAATTCAGATCTCAGGACCCAAGAGACTAGATAACCAAGTCTAGATCTCAATGCCTTCCTAGATCCAACAAGACAACAAGAACAATTGCAAAGGAAATGTAAATTGCAGAGAAAGTAGAAGACAGAAGCAATTAACCAAAATGGAAATTCAATTATGCAGTAAAATGAAGCAGAGAGATCTCAGGATGAGATTGAAACAGATTTCCTTCAATTCTCCAACCCAAGATCCAAGACAAGGAAAGTAAAGAGTGCTGGGCAAGAACAAGGAGGAAGAGAGATCAATTCTCCTCCCAAATTCTCTTGAATTAAAACAACAATGCCAAGAAATGTAAAATGAGCTCTCTACTAAGTGCACTAATCAAAACCGAAAAGGAAAGCTCCCCTAAAAACTTAAATCCTATGATATTTATACACTTTCTTCAAATGGTCTTCAAGCCTTCAATTGGGCCTTTGCTCTTGATGGAATTGGGTTGATAGAGGCCTTGGTTGATTGCTCTTGGAGTTTGGAGAAGAACTGAATTGAACCGGGTTTGGAATCATGAAAGCTTGAGTAAAAGTTTGAGTAAAAGTTTGAGGCAAACTTTTACTCCAACTTTTCACATCAGCCACCCTATTTTGCTGATACCAACGTTTGAGCTAAAGTTTAGGGTCAAACTTTTATTCAAACGTTGGCCTCCCCTTGCACACTCATGGCGCCAACGTTTGCCAAAAAGTTTGAGGCAAACGTTGGCGCAAACTTTTGCTCTCCAGGGTGTTGATTTGTGATGCCAACGTTTGCCAAAAAGTTTGAGGCAAACGTTGGCTCATGCTTTTGTCCCAAAAGTTTGAGCTAAAGTTTGAGGCAAACTTTTGCTCAAGCTTTTTGCCCAAAAGTTTGCACAAAAGTTTGAGGCAAACTTTTGGTCCAGCTTTTTGCTTCCTGGTTCATTTTTACTTATTCCAAAAGTTTGAGCTAAAGTTTGAGGCAAACTTTTGCTCAAACTTTTTGTCCTCTCTTCCTCCTAGCCATTCCTTCTTGCTTCAACCTTTCTCCAAACTTTCTTCACCTATCATTAATAAACCAAACACATCAAAGCTATGCTCAAAATCATGAGATATTCATTCTTTCATAATATGTGACAATTATAGCATAAAACCTCATGAAATTGCATTAATTCATCTATGGTCGATTAAATCAAAGGAAGCATGAAAATCTACCCAATTGGCTTGCTTATGGCTCAAGAAAGTGCATAATTCAATTGAAAATAAAAGAAAAAGGCTAGTGAAACTAGGCTAAGATGACTTGTCATCATATCTCTCCCAGGCTTCATAGAGGGACTCGCCATCTCTCTACCTGAAAGTCTGAACATCTGTCCTTAACTTAGTTAGTTTCTGAGGAGGAAAGAACTTGGTCAAAAAACTGTTGACCACCTTTTCTCAAGTGTCCAAGCTTTTCTTAGGCTGAGTGTGAAGCCACTGCTTTGTCTTGTCTCTCATAGCAAATGGGAAGAGCATAAGCTTATAGACATCTGGATTCACTCCATTAGTCATCAAAATATTAGAGATGAACAAGTTTGGGTCTTCCTGCGAGAGTCCATGAAACTGACAGTCCTGCTGCACCAAAGTGATCAATTGAGGCTTCAACTCAAAATTGTTTGCACCTATAGGAGGCACAACAATACTGTTCTCATAGAAATTAAGAGTGGGAGCAGTGTATGAGCCAAGCATCCTTCTGGGCTGCTCATTACCATTCGATTCTCAACATTAGCATTAACTATGTTGTTGGGATCCATAGTAGCCTCTTCAACTTCCTTCTCAAAAGTATCTCTGAGATTCTCTCTGTCTTTATAAACTCTAGCTTGTTGCAAACGCTGCCTCAAGGTCCTCTCAAGTTCAGGATCAAAATCAAGAAGGGGTTCTTTGTCCTTGTTTCTGCTCATAAACAAATAGAAAATAAAGAAAATATGGGAATCTCTACGTCAGAGTGCAGAGAATTCCCAGTGAGGTATCCTGTGTAAAAGAAATAAAATAGAATAAACTAAAAACATAATAATAGAAATTTGAAAATTAATAAAGAAAATTAAGCCACTAATTTTGAAAATAAAGAAAAGAAAATTAATTAGGAAAAATAAAATAAAATCACTAAAAAGGGATACCAAACTTAATTTCAAAAATTAATGAGAAAAAAATCTTAAACAAAGTAAAGCCAAGAATTCAAAAATTAAAGAACAAAGACAAATAAGACTAAAAATTGAAAACACCAAACTTAATTTTTTGAAATTAAGGAAAATTTTTTAACTAAAAAACCCTCAAATTTTAGAAATTAAGAAGGCAAAAAATAAAAATAAAAAAAATCAAAAACTAAAAACACCTAATCTAAGCAATCAGACAACTGGTAGTTGTCAATCACAGTTAATCCCTGGCAATGGTGCCAAAAATTTGATGCAGAATTTTGAATACCCACAAACTAACCGGCAAGTGCACCGAGTCGTACCAAGTAATACCTCAGGTGAGTGAGGGTCAATCCCACAAGGATTGATGGACTGATCAACGATGGTTGAATGACTCACTTAGCCAAGCAAGTAGAAAGTTGTGTTTTGGGAGTTGTAAAATACATTAAACAGTAAATTCAGAGAATTTGAAAGCAAACAATAAAAGTGGTGTGAAATATATGATGGAAAGCAGTTAAGGCTTCAGAGTTGTATATTCTTCCGGATTAAGTTTTCTTACTAACTATTTTAATCCTGCAAGATTCGTTTCATAGCAAACTGTAGTTGACTAAAGCCAAATGTCTTAGTGATTTAGTCTCCTCTAACCCAAATCAATTACCGATGTCTTGGTCACCTAATGTATATTAGAGGATTAAGAACAATTCTAGTTTATGGCCACAAAAACCCTAATTACCCAAAACTAAGATGATTATATGTCACGTATCCTGATTAGTTCAGGTAATTAGTAATTTAGGAGGAATTTGCTTTCAAGCTGTTATTTAAGGGAGATAACTCTGTCGAGAATCACCAGAACACATGTAGAAAAAAGGTTATACTATCATTCTACCCAGATTCATAAAATGAAGAACGAAAGCAATCCTTGAAACTGAATCAATACATTAATTAAAATAGAAAAGCAATAGTCTTAATCTATAGAAATAAAAAAAGCTCCTAACCTTAACTAAGGAGGTTTAGTGGCTCGTGGCTTACAGAAAAAACAAGGGTTCTGAAAAGCGAAATGTGCGAAAGTGAGAAGATCCCCTTAAAGGGTGAATCTTTTCCCTTTTATATCTCACCTAATATGATTTAAAATTAAAATAAAAAAATAAATTCTAAACATAAAAGATTTTGTTTGTAAATAAAAATTACAAAAATAAAAGATAAGATAATATCTAAAAGTTAAATCCAACTAAAGATGCTCTAAGAGTGTGATTGTGATCTAGATTGCTAGTGCCCAAAGTGGCAGAAACGCATTAATCCATTCTGAGTTGCTGGTGCTAAACGCCAGCTTGGTGTTTAATGCCTAAAGGGACAACCTCAATTCTTCTCCTTTTTCGCTCAAACTCTGCCAAATTGATCCAAATTTCACCTGAAATAATAAAAACACTAGAAAAACTCAAAGTAGCATCCAAAGAGGATTTTAACACTAAAATATAATTAAACTTACTAAATTCCAACTAAATTTAACTAGAAAATAAGCAAAAAATGGGATAAGATATTCACGATTTACAGGTTTCGGGAGCGTTAGAAATTAATTTTTGAAGTTAGTTCCGCTTCGGCATATGATCCTTATTCGTGCTTGGTGTTAGCTCTTTCTCTATCAATTATATTGGAATTCCTTGTTCTTTATTTCCTTCATGAAATGTGATTGATTTAACTGCTAACCTTATCTTACCATTCATACATTGTCTTTGCTTGGTTCTGTATCCAGTTATTGGTTGAAACTTTTGAGACATTTACTCTTATTACTATTAATAGCAATCTTTATGAATTCTATATTCCTTGACTTGATCTTGAATTTATTCTGGTACAATAAATGATTCACAGATCTCTGGAAATATTAACTATTGACTTTAGCTACCCTCACTTGTGAGCTTTGTATTCCTTTCTAATTGGTTGATGTCAACGGATGCGCTATGACTTGTGCCACGTTATTTAATGTATCATTTGTTTTTATTTTCTTCTCTTCATCTTGAAATTGCTTGCTTCACTACGTCTTGAAATCTAATTTGAAATTTGGATTCTTTTTGAAAAAATTTCAAGTTAATCTTCTCTTGCTTGATTGTATCCATAGTCATTCTTTGAATATGATGAGGATGTTTTGAATTTAGCATGTCCTTATTCATATGAAATTTTGAAAGCTTATGTATTTTGTGGAAACTATAGAGGGATCAAGCTTATGAGTCATACCATGAAGTTATGGAAAAGGGTGATAGAACGGAGGTTGAGAAAAAAGACACAAGTAACAGAGAACCAATTTGGATTCATGCCAGGAAGATCTACCACTGAAGCGGTATACCTTTTAAGAAGGATGATGGAGAGGTATCGTAGTAATAAAAGGGATCTACATATGGTGTTTATTGATTTGGAAAAAGCGTATGATAGGGTACCAAGGGAGGTCTTATGGAAGGTTTTAGAAAAGAGGAGGGTAAGGATCGCATATATTCGTGCAATTAAAGACATGTATGATGGGGCCACAACTAGTGTGAAGACTCAAGGTAGTATGACAGAGGAATTTCCTATTGGTATAGGATTACACCAGGGATCATCCTTAAGTCCATACCTTTTCACATTAGCCTTGGAAGTACTCACAGAGCACATCCAAGAGCCTGTGCCATGGTGCATGCTTTTTGCTGATGATATCATCCTTATGGGAGAGTCAAGGGAAGACCTAAAAAAGAAGTTGGAGTTATAGAGAGAAGCTTTAGAAGTGTATGGTCTGCGCATAAGCCATAGCAAGATGGAATATATGGAATGTAAGTTCAGTCCGAGAAGGGAAAACCCTAATATAGAGGTGAAAATTGGAGAAAACACCCTACGAAAAGTTAAAAATTTTAGGTATCTTGGGTGCATCATACAGGATAATGGAGAGATTGAATAGGATGTAAATCATAGGATCCAAGCAGGGTGGTCAAAATGGCGGAGTGCATCTGGTTTTAATGTGACAAAAAAGTGCCCTTCAAACTTAAAGGTAAATTCTATTGCACCGCTATAAGACCGGCTATACTTTATGGTACGGAGTGTTGGGCGGCTAAAGGGGAGCACGAACATAAGTTGAGTGTGGCAGAGATGAAGATGTTGAGATGGATGAGTGGTCATACGCGATTGGATAAAATAAGGAATGAAGATATAAGGGAGAGAGTTGGAGTAGCACCCATTGTGGAAAAGATGGTTGAATCACGTCTTAGGTGGTTTGGACATGTGAGAAGAAGACCGATAGAATATCCAGTCAGGAGGGTAGATGAGATGGAAGATAGACAAGGGGCGAAAGGCAGAGGAAGACCTAAGAAGACCATCCATGAGGTGGTCAAACGAGATCTACATGTAAATGGTCTCTTTGTAGACATGACACATGACAGAGCACAATGGCGTCCCCACTTAGTGGGACAAGACTTTGTTGTTGTTGTTGTTGTATGTATTTTGAGACTTTACCTCAAATTCTCCTTCTTGAACAAAAATTTGAATTCTTTTCAACCTTATAACAATTTCACTACATACCTCTAATTGACTAAATATCTAAGTACCTTCTGCGATTTTTGAGAAATTACTTTTGGTCCTTGATGAGCGGATAATTTATACGCTTTTTGGCATTGTTTTTACATAGTTTTCAGTATAATTTAGTTAGTTTTTAGTATTTTTTATTAGCTTTTAATTAAAAATCCCATTTCTAGACTTTACTATGAGTTTGTGTATTTTTCTGTGATTTCAGGTATTTTCTGGCTGAAATTGAGGGACCTGAGCAAAAATCAGATTCAGAGGTTGAAGAAGGACTGCAGATGCTGTTGGATTCTAACCTCCCTGCACTAAAAGTAGATTTTCTAGAGCTGCAAAACTCCAAATGGCGCGCTTCCAATTGCGTTGGAAAGTAGACATCCAGGGCTTTCCATAAATATATAATAGTCCATACTTTTCCCGAGTTTAGATGACGCAAACTGGTGTTGAACGCCAGTTCCATGCTGCAGTCTGGCGTTCAGCGCCAGAAACAAGTTGCAAAATGGAGTTCAACGCCAGAAACACATTACAAACTGGCGTTCAACTCCAAGAATGACCTCTCCAGATGTAAATTTCAAGCTCAGCCCAAGCACATACCAAGTGGGCCCCGGAAGTGGATTTCTACGTTATTTACTTATTTCTGTAAACCCTAGTAACTAGTTTAGTATAAATAGGACTTTTTACTATTGTATTTACATCTTGGGATGTTTAGTTCTTAGATCATGGGGGCTGGCCATTCGGCCATGCCTGGACCTTTCACTTATGTATTTTCAACGGTAGAGTTTCTACACACCATAGATTAAGGTGTGGAGCTCTGCTGTTCCTCAAAGATTAATGCAAAGTACTACTGTTTTTCTATTCAATTCAACTTATTCCGCTTCTAAGATATTCATTCGCACTTCAACACAAACTGGCGTTCAACTCCAAGAATGACCTCTCCAGATGTAAATTTCAAGCTCAGCCCAAGCACATACCAAGTGGGCCCCGGAAGTGGATTTCTACGTTATTTACTTATTTCTGTAAACCCTAGTAACTAGTTTAGTATAAATAGGACTTTTTACTATTGTATTTACATCTTGGGATGTTTAGTTCTTAGATCATGGGGGCTGGCCATTCGGCCATGCCTGGACCTTTCACTTATGTATTTTCAACGGTAGAGTTTCT
>NC_029791.2:97127955-97131704 GCF_000816755.2 Arachis ipaensis
GGTAGGTACCCAAGATTGAATATGGTACTTCTGTGATTATTGAGCCTGAGCCAGGGGACATAATCTATAGGTTCTCTATAGGTAAGTTAGATTCCATCTTGTCTTCACCAACAGTCCGTGCGCAAGTATTCAACTCTTACTACTACTGACAGTGCTAGTAGTGTAGATAGTACAACTTCACGCTTACTTATAGAATCTTCGCCTTATTCAACTTAACTTATCTTTCCATTCCTGAGATCCGGAAAGTCTAAACCTTGTCTGTGGTATTCCGAGTAGGATCTGGAAAGGGATGGCTGTGACGAGCTTCAAACTCGCGAGTGCTGGGCATAGTAACAGATGCAAAAGGATCAATGGATCCTATTCCAGTATGATCGAGAACCGACAGATGATTAGCCGTGCCGTGACAGAGCATTTGGACCTTTTTCACAGAGAGGATGGGATGTAGCCATTGACAATGGTGATGCCCTACATAAAGCTTGCCATGGAAAGGAATAGGATTGATTGGATGAAGACAGCAGGAAAGCAGAGATCAGAGGAACGAAAGCATCTCTATACGCTTATCTAAAATTCTCACCAATGAATTACATAAGTACCACTATCCTATTTTATATTTTATTTATTTTCATCCACTATAATTTCTTAATACAATTTGATCCGCCTGACTGAGATTTACAAGGTGACCATAGCTTGCTTTAAGCCGACAATCTCCGTGGGATCGACCCTTACTCACGTAAGGTTTATTACTTGGACGACCCAGTGCACTTGCTGGTTAGTTGTATGAAGTTGTGAAACAGATATAAGATCATGAACGTGCGTATTAAGTTTTTAGCGCCGTTACCAAGGAATGGAATGATCACGATTTTGTACACCAGTCCTTAGCCAAGTAAAATTCCATCTTTCAAATTTCATGTATTCTATCTCTACCATAGAAATAGTTTTGATGTAACACAACTTGATTTTAATTCTGACCATATTATAATTTTATGCATATCTTTGTCTGGTTACATACCTAAGCATACTCTGAGATTCTTGAAGGAAGATTTTGTTTCTATCCTAAATAACCTTCATTTTACAAACCTCACGTAACTTATTTCAACCTGAATATATTTTGAGGTAGTGCAAACATCTATGCTTTTGTTAATTCCTTTAAATGTTTATTTCATATCTTCTTTTTTTACAAGGTAAGATGATCTCCTTCTTAAGTTTATCTATTCTTTGCAGATATTTCATTCAATTGCACTCCTAAACATTCTCTTGAATTTTGTAAATGACGTCATTGACTTTGGTCACTCTCTTCCTGTGAATCTTGTACTTTAATTCAGCTTGAATTCAATTCTAATAAATGCACAGTTTTCTTCTCATTGTCTCCATTAAATTTCTTTAAACTCTCAATACGTCTATCTCTTACTTGTAAACTACTATTTGATATGACATTGAAATTGTTTTGGTGTGACACCGATCCTTGAATATTTGAAAATATTAAGTGCTCCTTTTAATTAGGCAGTATTGGCTTATGCGTTCTAATCGTGCTATGCAATTTGACATGTTGTTTATCCTTTTCTTTTTCTTGAGATGTAATTTAAATTTCTTTGCTTCACAATCTGTACCTTACGTATGTCTTGATCTGCTTACACTTTCGACTATGTTAAGACTCTTGCAACACAGTTGTTGATCTCATATTCCTCCACGAGTTATGAAACCCTTGTGGTATTCTGAAGTTATTCCGCTGTGATGAGTCACTATTGGCTTTAATAATTCTTTTTCTATAAAAGTTCGTACTTTTTTAACCCAGCTTGAATCTGTTTCAAACAAATGCATAGTTTTTATTCTTATTGATCCTATCGAATTTCTTTGATTCAAGAGTTATCCTTGAAGTTGCCAATTGATTCCTTCTCGGCACTCTTCATTGCTCGTGTATCCTTGTTTACCTGCAATTTCATTCATTTTTCAAATCCTCATGAGTATTATCTTTGTCGCTTGTCATTCTTTTCTAAAATCTTGTGTCCTTCTAAGTGAACTCGAGATTTATTTTAATGTCATGTGCGACATTTGGATATAGCAAATGATACGTTAGTTCTTAGGACACGGTTGGTGGATGTGGAAGGTGAAGCTTGTAAAGTGTGCGATGCCATAGAATGTTTGGAGCTTTGTTTTACGCGAAATATTTTTGTTGATATTAGGTTTGTGACCGGTAGTGGGTTTGAGACGTGATTGATGAGGTTGAGAACTTTCAGATGAGTCGTTCGATAAAGTACAGTTGGGAGTTATGATGGTGAGCCATGTTAGAGCATGAGAAGTTGAAACCTTAAGGCTTGATGTGGAAACTAGTTATTACCATGGATGTATCAAATGTGTGCAATAGAATAGAAATCATGAGATTATGGAGTAAGAATGTTCTTGAGGAATTATAAGCGAGTTAGAAAGCGCCTAGTGATTGATTAGTTTTGGGAACAAGAGCATTGTCTGTTGGCCACATCATTTTTGCAAATACTTATCTTGAAATTTTGCACCTTATTGTGCTTCCTCAAGTTTTGGTAAAGTGTTAGACACCATGTAACCTATTTGTTTTGAGCATATCTTGTAACTTCTGCTTTACACCACACTCATTTCTTATATCTAAGTCTTATGACTTATCCGGTATTTGAAAATTTATATATATACCTAGACTTCTTACTTTTCTAAAGTATTCAAAAGTAAAGTATTAAAACTATGTAATATCTTGTATATTACTTTAATTTTTATTTATTTATTCATTAAAGACTTTATTTTCAAAAATTATTTTATTAAAAGTAATTAAATAGGGTTTTGATAATTAAACGTTAACATTGTTGGTACGTTACTGCTATTAAAAAGATCTTAAGTTTTCTTGCCTTTGGTTTGTGTTTTGGAAATGGCCATCATCTAGAGCCGCTACCGTCGCGGTAAAGGACCGTTGTCTCCGAAGGGCTGCGGAGTGATCGTCCCCGCTACCTCACGCGCTGCCGCCGCCAACCCGTGCTGTTATTACCACTACGCTGCCGAAGCGAAGGAAGGAGTGTAGCGCAGTAGAACCAGAGAAAGAAAGAGAGTCGCAGCGCAAGGGAAAGAGAACAAGATGAAAAGTGCCGAGTGCCAAGAAGGAAGGCGCTGAGACCAAGCGTCTAGAGGGAGAGGAAGCTACTGTTATGCTACCGCGCTACCGTCACTACAGACGGCTGCGGCAGGAGAAAGAAGATGAGAGGAAAAGAAGACAAAGAGGGAGAGAGAGTGATACACCACACACAAACACAACTCACACACTCTCACGGTACCCACTCCCCACCCCCACTCCCTCAACATAACTGCTGATCCCAAATAAAACCCACTTCACCTTTTTACACAAACACAAACTCCCAAATCTACTTTTAATCCTAAAACAAATCAATCCCAATCCCAAACTAAACTCCTAAAACCCAATTAACCTTGAACCATTTAAAATTAGTTTAATCTCATATCTCATTATTAATTTTTAGATTAAATTAGGAAATTTTAATGAAATTTTTATAATAAATTAATTATTAAACGATTAACCGAAAGTTAGTTCATAAGATTAAATTTTAATCTCTATTATATTAATTAAAGGAAGTAAGAATTTTGAATTTCATAATTTAAAATTTTAGAATTAATAAATTTAGTTTAGTATATTTTAAGAATAAGAAAACGTTGACGATTGAAAATATTAAATTTATATCTTTTAATAAATTATTAAGATTTTAATTCATTTTAAAAAT
>NC_029791.2:97134086-97193293 GCF_000816755.2 Arachis ipaensis
TAAGAATTTTGTACGATTTAATTTAAGTAATTGAGATTTTGGAATTTAATATTTTAAATTTTATTAATAAAAAAATTAATTATATTATTGTATATTTTAAATTAGAGTACTTGATTAAAAGTCAATTAGCAATTATTAATTAAATAATATTTTTAAAGTAATTTTAAAGGATTAAATTAGATTTTTACTCTATACTCTATACTCTAATTTGATTAAAATTTACCAAGTTCCAATTAACCCAAAATCCTCAAATCAAACCCTAACCCTAACTAACCTAATTTTCATAATTAAATAATATTTTTAAAGTAATTTTAAAGGATTAAATTAGATTTTTAATTATTACTCTATACTCTAATTTGATTAAAATTTACCAAGTTCCAATTAACCCAAAATCCTCAAATCAAACCCTAACCCTAACTAAACAAAATCCTAATTTTCATCTAAACCCTCAAACACAAACACATTTTTCCACTTCACCCAAAATAAACCCTAGTCGTCAATACAACTCCCTCACCCCCACCCCTCACCCATGGCACTCTCACACACTCAACACAAACACACACCACATAGTGAGAGAGAGGGAGAAACAGAAGAAAAGGAGAGTAGAAGAAAGAGGACGGCGTCGGCAGACATCACTGCCATCGCGCCATCGTATTGTCATCGAAGGAGAGGGAGATCTGCGAACCAGAGTCGCGGAAGGAAGAACCGTGAGCCGTGAAAAGTAGAACAAGAGAAAGGGAACGCGACGCTGAGAGAAAGAAAGAGACCAAGATGACGCGATGTGAGGAAGGAAGCGAAGCCGTCGCATCACCATTATTGTCGTGCCCAACCGCCGCCGTCGCGCACTCCATCGCCCCTGCTAGTGAGGCGTCGGGAAGCCTCTGTTGCCAGGAAATGGCGCTGCCATCGCCGAGATCTACTACCGGTAAAGGTTTTGTGTTTGGTTTCCGTTCTTTTGAATTCTAGAAAAATTATCGTCATTGCATGGTTGTTACAATTGCCACCACCGAGGTTCTGGTCAGCACTGTCGCTTGGGATAGTTGTTGGAGCTACTGCCAGATCGGTTCAAATGTCACTGCTGCTTCATTCTTTTATTGCAGTAAGTATTTTTGTTTCGAAACCCTTGTCGTTAGTATTCTGTTTCATGTTATTAAGAATTTCGTGATGTTGATGATTTAGGATTGAGTTAGTGAGGTTTCATGTTGCAATTAAAGTTGTTTCTGTTGTTGCGGAAGTAAGCGGAGTTGTGGATGCAGCCGCTGCTGTTGCGGGCCGAGGGAAAAAGGAATTTTTCGCGTTAAAACCGCTGCAGGCTTGATTCCTTCAGATAGGGGATTGTTTTAATAAGAAATATTTTGGGCTTTGAATACCTAACAAGTTTAGTAGATTAATGCAAATGGATAAATGTCTGTGATGTAAATAATTTTCTGCTGTGATTGAAAGGTTATATTTGTTGGTGATTGGTTGATTTCTGAATTTCTGGTAAAATTGATAAAATACGTTGATTTTGGGATGTAAGATTAAAAATGATGATTGGTTTTTGAATGACGGACTTGGAAATGTTAAATTGAAAGGCTGGTTTTATTGTGTTGAGGTTGAAAAAAGGGAACCCGTGATGGGTGGCAAAGTCTGGTTTTTAGGGGAGGTGCTGCCGAAATTTTTTTAAGAATTTGCAAAAATTTTGGTTAAGATTTTGAAAATGAGTTTGATTTGAATTAATTATCAAAAGAGATAATACTTGAATATTTTTAAGGATTTTAAAGAGAATCAGACTTTTATGATTTGGTTTATTTATGATTTTAACTTATTTGATTTTTAATAACAACGAAAAGAGATTTGATTAACTAGCTAAAGATTTTGAAAAGTAAATTAATTATAAATTCAAGATTTTAGGGATAGGGAGTGAGTTTGAGGCTTTGAATGAAATGAAACATAAGAGTTGAGAGAAACAGAGTTACTTTAAGGAATATGATGGAAATCGAGTGGTGCTTGATTCGAGGTAAGTTCGGTAAGTTGTTCGAAGGTTATGCTTGAGATTAAGAGATGATTAGTGACAATTGGTTTCAATTGAGGAGTTGACATGTGAATTGGATGATTTCAAGCTGGTTGATTATAAATGAGTGAATTTGAAAGAATTGGGAATCAGTATATTGAATAGAAACTGATAAGGCTTGTGAATCTTTGGAAAGATTGGCAAATTCTATTTTTGGTTAAGACTAATTTTTTGGCCAACTTCGACAGGCTCTAACTCGGTCTTCGGAGTTGGAAATTTTAAAAACCTAGGTTTTTATGAAATTTTATTTGTCGATCTTTCCCACAGTTCAAGAATGGTTGAGAAATGAATTTTGTGGAAAAAGTTATGAAGGTTTGAAATGTGGGCTGAAAAACTGGTTTTTACAGCATATCAGCTTTTTCACTTTCTGATATGCCGTGCGTACGCGGAACTCGTCATGCGTACGCGGGAGTTGGCCACTGCCAACACTCATGCATACACAAACATGGGCTACGTACGCGACTTTGTCACATTTACGCTCATGCGTACACGACTTTGTCACGTTTACGCTCATGCGTATGCAACACAAGTCCTGCGTACACGAGCAAGTCTCACTGCCCAAATCTTCTGCATACGGGAAAGTGGTCCGCGTATGCGATTTTGTCAAATTTACACTCATGTGTACGCGAGCATGTGCATGCATACGCGACCACCATATTTTTCTGAAAAGTGAATTTTTAAGTTTTCAACCATTCTTCAAGCCTTCTAAACCTTTATAAACCCTTATATAAGTCTAGAGCCTGTGCAATTAAGGATAGGAGAGTTAAGAACGAAACCTAAAGAGTTGAGTTAGTAAATTAGAGGGAAATGAATAAAATGTGCAGTAATGTATGATGAGGATGATTGGGATGATGAATGGTAATTAACTATGATAATGAGAGAAGCAGATTGATAATGAGATAGATAATGAAAAGTGATAATGAAATTGATATATTGATATATATACCTCCCAAGATAAATGCAGTGGCATTGAACCACTTGCTCCAGGTTTGGTTTGAGTCTCCTAGGGCACATGCAGTGGTTAGCCCTCACTTGCTCCCAGTCGAGAATGACATGTGATATGAGAAATTATTGGAGTCATGAATTTCCCTAGGTAGATGCAGTGGGTCGGCTCCACTTGCGATTTGAGATTTTGTTGACCTTCCGTCGCAAGATGTGGCCGGACACTTATACTTTTTCGGATGTTCCCCCAATGTATTTGATATATGAATATGAATTTTGAGGTTGGGGATGCGTGCACCCAGGGACTGTCTAGGTTTAGCTACCAGACATGTCAGGTTTGGTTGTATAATCGACAGATAAGCTCATTAACTATAGGGCAGGTATGCATCATTTGAATTTATGTGTATCGTTTGGGTGTGAATCTTGTTCTTAGTTTTCCTAATTGAGTAATTGCATCTATCTGCTATTTGATCTAATTGCTCTATCTATACTCTCTATTTGTGTATGCTTTGCATTGTTTTTTCTATGTTTGACAACTGAGAGATCCCTCATGCTGGTGGTGGTGACGATGAGGGTTGTTTCTGATATGTGGTGATGGAGGTTGAAGTAGGTGGACTAGGTGTTGCTTTATTACTCTAATTTTTGTATTGGTTGGTTAGGAGTGAGTGATGTAAGTTGGGTAGGAAGCCCTTAGGCACGTCCTTGGTCCTTTTCATTTCTTTAAACTATTCACCTTATTAATTTCTAAACTAAAGAAGTTTCTTTACGATTTTTCAAAATAAGTTTTTCCACAAAGCTTTTTCAAAAGGGTATTTCAACGATAAACTGATTTATAATGAAATTAAATTTATTTGCAAGTATCACTTTACTTTAATGGTATTTCCGTCCCTATTGAGAACCTGCGAGGATGATGTTCTAACCCCCTACAGATTTTCTTTTTCAGTGACAGGTTCAGGAAGCTTTAGCGCGAAGCCACGATCGATCTACAAAGCTTTATATATATATATATATATTGTATTTTTCTCTTTGTTAGTTTCGTTGATATTTTACTCCTCGTTGGGTATCATATTGAGATTTTGGAGGGGCAAGACTTATATTTGAGGAAATTTGAATAAGTCTGTGTATTTATTATTATGTGAATATAATTGTGTGATTAAGTGATTTAAAGTAAAGACTTTTGTTTTTATAATTAAAAGTTTGGTTTATTTTTACAAAGACTCAATATTAAATAAATATAGTATGAATTAAAGGAGTAGAGGTAGGTAACGCCAGGACTTTTAGTACGATCATGAGGTATTAAAAGTTAGGGTGTTACACAATCCCCTATGATATATGACTTCTCTCGATGGTGCGTATTAGCATGACACTTCATTCGAGTTTGCGCTGTCTTCAGCTAAAAAGTGACCTCAGCATTAAGGACCTCTCATGCTCGAAGGAGCGAATTCACATCTTGATGTTGTGAGCCATGTATCTAGGAGTGGAGTGAGCAAGGTAACCATACAATGCCTCATGCAGTGTCATATTAATGGTGGAATGGAAAGAGTTGTTGTAGCAGAATTCGGCCTAATGAAAGGTAGGAAGACAACCTATTCAGTTGAGCATGGGTGAGGACTCTTAAGTACTGCTCAAGTGTGCGATTAACCGCCTCTATTTGGCTGTCAGTTTGTGGGTGGTACGCGGTACTGTAGAAGAGTTTGGTGCCACAATATTGAAATAACTGCTTTGAAAAAGGGCTATGGAAAAGGAGATTGTGATCGAACACAATGGCGGCGAGAAAACCATGGAGGCGCATAATGGAGGATAAAAAAAATCTGAGCTACCCGTTTTCGCTGTGAACCCAGGCTTAAGGCCACTTGAGGTCACTTGGTGATTCACAAAATGGATTATACTCTGGTGCATCCCTGCCAGAAAAATAGCTCACCAAGTGCCTTATATGTCTTAAGAATGCCTTCATGACCACTAGCGGAGGTGGAATGAAACTGATGGAGTAGGGTTGACGTAGCAAAAATTGGCTAGTTAAGAAATTATTATAAGAGATACGTTGCAAGTACAGTTCTTAACCAACCGAAGATCCGTTTATCAATTTAGAAGGGTTGTCACAAAATTAGAATTAAAATACTGGGAGTATGAATCCCAAGTCGTCTCCCAACGAGTTGCAGAAAGATGTGCTATTTTATTAATCAGATGTTTTCTAAAAATGGTTGAGTTGATAAACAAGAAATTAAATTAGAGAATTTATGTAATTTAAATAAAAACCTTGACCGGGAGTAGATTAGTTGGAAGCCCTATTCTTGTTGGAGTACTCTCAAGATTAATTGATGATTGAAGGTTATTCTGCTTAGTCATCCCTTACTAGGTAGAGGAAAGTCAAGCAAGTTGGAAAGCTATTTCTATTCACAAGTTCCAATCCTCTCCCTTGGAAGGGATTAGTGTCAGTGACTAGAGGAAAATCCAACAGTAAACCCAATTACAATTTTTCTCTTGAGCGTTCCAACTCAAGGTTCTCCTTTCAATCAACTCCCAATCAAGTTATGGAACTACTCGCTCATTATGAATGTAAACTTCACAACATAAGAAAGGAAAATAAAGAAAGACATGATAACTAATAATCAAAAGATCAATTAAAAATAAAAATAGTTCTTGTATTAATAAATTCTAAAAATAATCCAATAGTAATTCTGAATAAATTGAGGACATGGAAGAGTAAGAGACAAGTAAAGAAAACAAATTAGAATAATGAAGTCTTGGCGGAGGTAATAACTCTTCTCAATATCCCAATCCAAAAAACAATAAAAACAAATTCCTAAGAACTATGAATGTGTGGAGAAAAAACCTAGAGGAGAAGTAAAATCAGATCTAAAAACTAAAATTATGCGGAATGAATGTTGTTCTCTGGTCTCTACATGTTTCCTGGCTCTAATCTGCTTTTCTGGGCCGAAAATTGGGTCAAAACAGGGCCCAAAATCGCCCCCAGCGAATTCTGCAGATCACACACATCACACGATCGCGTCATCCACGCGTTCGCGTCATCCAGCGTTTTGCCTTGCCACGCGTTCGCATCGTCCACGCCTTTGCGTCACTTGTGCAGTTTCCAATCCGCGCGGTCGCGTGAGCCATGCGTCCGCGTCACTTCTCGCTGGTCATCTCCTCAATTTCTTGTGTTCCTTCCATTTTTGCAAGCCTCCTTTCCAATCTCCAAGTCATTCATGCCCTATAAAGCCTGAAACACTTAACACACAGATCACGGCATCGAATGGAATAAAGGGGAATTAAAATACATAATTAAAAGTCTCTAGGAAGCAAGTTTTCAACCATGAAGTAATTTTAGGAAGGAATTATAAATGCATGCTAATCATATGAATAAGTGGGTAAAGATTTGATAAAATCGCACAATTAACCACAATATAAACCATAAAATAGTGGTTTATCAACCTCTCCACACTTAGTCATTAGCATGTCCTCATGCTTAGTTGAAGGAGATAAGATAAATGAGTAAGAACATGTAAAACTCATGCAATGCAATGCAACCTATATATGTGAATACAACTATATGATTCTTGTCCACTTGGTCAAAGGTAAATAAGCTCTTCAAGACAATCACAGATCAAATTCCACTAATTCAATTCTTATACAGTAAAACAGATAAAAAAAAGCAAGAAGGTAGCTCATGAAAGCAGGGAACATAGAACTTAAGCATTGAACCCTCACTGATGATGTATGTACACTCTAATCTCTCTAGTGTATAGGATAATCACTCTATCCTTCTCTAATCATGCTTTCTAATTTTTGTTCTTCACCTAACCAATCAACAACAATTAATATACCAATGCAAACATCATGAGATCTTTTCAAGGTTGTAATGGGGCCAAGGTATGGGTAAGGGTACATATATATCTGAGTAAACTTATAAATCGAATCTTTAATTAACTCCAGCTTTCACCTAACACATATATATATTCTTTATAGCTTAAATTTCACACTTAGCTACCCAAAATTTTCTTTTCACATTCTTTACTCATGTGTCAACTTTTATTTTAATTTTATCACATGTGCATTGATTCTTGAATTTTAACTTAGCATTGGGGTAATTTTGTCCCCTTATTTATTTAATGACTATTTTTGGATTTTTTTAACATAAACATAAAAATAAACATGGCTTATCAATGCACATAGATTTTTAATTCTTATAGTTTCACATGAGTAGGTACCCAAATTCCCATTATATCATCATGACACATTCCCTCATTATCTTTTGTTCCCACAATTTTCCATACTTAATTAACACACACAATTCTATCTTAAGCTAACCAAAGATTCAATTGGGATATATAATTATTTTTCCGCTTAAGGCTAGTAATGTGGTAAAATAAAGAACAAATGGGATTTAAAAGCTCAAAGTGGCTAACAAAGGTAACTTAAGGGGTAGGCTTAATTTGGATAAGTGAGCTAAACAAATAATGGCCTCAATCATATGCAAGCATATAAATATATTAAACATTAGACATATAGGATGAAACAAAATATAGATTACAATCATAGAGAAGTAAACACACAAGAATAAAATAATTATGGTTAAATAATGTAACCATGTATTTAAGCTCAAAGTCTCATAGGTTGTGTGTTCTTTAGCTCAAAAACCATGTTCCAAATATAACTTCAAGCAAATTTCACATAAAAGTTTTTATTAAAATTAGTGAAATTTTGTTCTAAAAATAGAGTTTTAGAAGAAACTTATTATCTTTTCAATCAAGTAGAACATGCATGCAACTAACTTATTACTATGCAATTTATCCTATTCTACAAAGAAAAACTAACTAAATATCCTATTTTATTGGTGTTAGGGAAGAGAAATTACCTCCAGAAGTTAGGTACTGACCGACCTCCCCACACTTAAGGCTTTGCACCGTTAAGAAATTATTATAAGAGATACGTTGCAAGTACAGTTCTTAACCAACCGAAGATCCGTTTATCAATTTAGAAGGGGTGTCACAAAATTAGAATTAAAATACTGGGAGTATGAATTCCAGGTCATCTCCCAACGAGTTGCAGAAAGATGTGCTATTTTACTAATCAGATGTTTTCTAAAAATGGTTGAGTTGATAAACAAGAAATTAAATTAGAGAATTTATGTAATTTAAATAAAAACCTTGACTTGGAGTAGATTAGTTGGAAGCCCTATTCTTGTTGGAGTACTCTCAAGTTTAATTGATGATTGAAGATTATTCTGCTTAATCATCCCTTACTAGGTAGAGGAAAGTTAAGCAAGTTGGAAAGCTATTTCTATTCACAAGTTCCAATCCTCTCCCTTGGAAGGGATTAGTGTCAGTGACTAGAGGGCAATCCAACAGTAAACTCAATTACAATTTTTCTCTTGAGTGTTCCAACTCAAGGTTCTCCTTTCAATCAACTCCCAATCAAGTTATGGAACTACTCGCTCATTATGAATGTAAACTTCACAACATAAGAAAGGGAAATAAATAAATACATAATAATTAATAATCAAAAGATTAATTAAAAATAAAAATAGTTCTTGTATTAATAAATTCTAAAAATAATCCAATAGTAATTCTGAATAAATTGAGGACATGGAAGAGTAAGAGACAAGTAAGGAAAACAAACTAGAATAATGAAGTCTTGGCGGAGGTAATAACTCTTCTCAATATCCCAATCCAAAAATAAATAAAAACGAATTCCTAAGAATTATGAATGTGTAGAGAGAAAACCTAGAAGAGGAGTAAAATCATATCTAAAAACTAAAATTATGCGGAATGAATGTTGTTGTCGGTCTCTGCATGTTCCTTGGCTCTAATATGCTTTTCTGGGCCAAAAATTGGGTCAAAACAGGGCCCAAAATCGCCCCATGCGAATTCTGCAGATTATGCAGATCGCGTACGTCACGCGATCGCGTCATCCACGCGTTCATGTCATCCAGCATTTTGCCTTGCCACGCATTCGCGTCGTCCACGCCTTCGCATCACTTTTGCAGTTTCCAATCTGCGCGGTCGCGTGAGCCATGCGTCCGCGTCACTTCTCGCTGGTCATCTCCTCAATTTCTTATGTTCCTTCCATTTTTTGCAAGCCTCCTTTCCAATCTCCAAGTCATTCATGCCCTATAAAGCCTGAAACACTTAACACACAGATCACGGCATCGAATGGAATAAAGGGGAATTAAAATACATAATTAAAAGTCTCTAGGAAGCAAGTTTTCAACCATGAAGTAATTTCAGGAAGGAATTATAAATGCATGCTAATCATATGAATAAGTGGGTAAAGATTTGATAAAACCGCACAATTAAACACAATATAAACCATAAAATAGTGGTTTATCAACCTCCCCACACTTAGTCATTAGCATGTCCTCATGCTTAGTTGAAGGAGATAAGATAAATGAGTAGGAACATGTAAAACTCATGCAATGCAATGCAACCTATATATGTGAATGCAACTATATGATTCTTGTCCACTTGGTCAAAGGAAAATAAGCTCTTCAAGATAATCACAGATCAAATTCCACTAATTCAATTCTTATACAGTAAGAACAGATAAAAATACAAGAAGGTAGCTCATGAAAGTAGGGAACATAGAACTTAAGCATTGAACCCTCACTGATGATGTATGTACACTCTAATCTCTCTAGTGTATAGGATAATCACTCTATCCTTCTCTAATCATGCTTTCTAATTTTTGTTCTTCACCTAACCAATCAACAACAATTAATATACCAATGCAAACATCATGAGGTCTTTTCAAGGTTGTAATGGGGCCAAGGTATGGGTAAGGGTACATATATGGCTAAGTAAGCTTATAAATTGAATCTTTAATTAACCCAAGCTTTTACCTAACACATATATATATTCTTTATAGCTTAAATTTCACACTTAGCTACCCAAAATTTTCTTTTCACATTCCTTACTCATGTGTCAACTTTTATTTTAATTTTATCACATGTGCATTGATCCTTGAATTTTAACTTAGCATTGGGGTAATTTTGTCCCTTTATTTATTTAATGACTATTTTTGGATTTTTTTAACATAAATATAAAAATAAAAATGGCTTATCAATGCACATAGATTTTTAATTCTTATAGTTTCACATGAGTAGGTACCCAAATTCCCATTATATCATCATGACACATTCCCTCATTATCTTTTGTTCCCACAATTTTCCATACTTAATTAACACACACAATTCTATCTTAAGCCAACCAAAGATTCAATTGGGATATATAATTGTTTTTCCACTTAAGGTTAGTAATGTGGTAAAATAAAGAACAAATGGGATTTAAAAGTTTAAAGTGGCTAACAAAGGTAACTTAAGGGTTAGGCTTAATTTGGATAAGTGAGCTAAACAAATAATGGCCTCAATCATATGCAAGTATATAAATATATTAAACATTGGACATATAGGATGAAACAAAATATAGATTACAATCATAGAGAAGTAAACACACAAAAATAAAATAATTATGGTTAAATAATGTAACCATGTATTTAAGCTCAAAGTCTCACAGGTTGTGTGTTCTTTAGCTCAAAAACCATGTTCCAAATATAACTTCAAGCAAATTTAACATAAAAGTTTTGATTAAAATTAGTGAAATTTTGTTATAAAAATAGAGTTTTAGAAGAAACTTATTATCTTTTCAATCAAGTAGAACATGCATGCAACTAACTTATTACTATGCAATTTATCCTATTCTACAAAGAAAAACTAACTAAATATCCTATTTTATTGGTGTTAGGGAAGAGAAATTACCTCCGGAAGTCAGGTACTGACCGACCTCCCCACACTTAAGGCTTTGAACCGTCCTCGGTGCTATCTGTCAGGAACAAGGGTAGGCTGGTAGCAGTATCTCCACAGTCGGGACCGTCATGGCTCCCTGTGCTGGTAAAGGAAGTGGAGTCGGGGGTGTCTGAGTCTCGGTATTTTCCCTTAAGTAGCTCCTTGAGGCATGTGAATCGGCGCTTGTTACGGCACTCTCTTAGCTTTGCTTTGTGTTCCTGCCGAGCCAACCTTTCAAGTATCTGAAGGAGCAGTTGGTTTGTTGTAGGTGCTTGTGTGTTGAAGGAAGAATGTCTTCAGCCGGTTCAGTAGGCTGGCTTGTAGTGGCTGCTGAAGGTCTGATATATTTCCCGTTAGGGACGTACTGATCATCTCATGTGCGCATGGCTTTGGTGTCACCAGCTCTGTAGGAGACTCCGGCTGCTGAGACAAGATCTGAGACCATGGCGGGAAAAGGTAAGTTGCCCGCAATTTGTACATGTCCCATGGCATTCCGGATATGTCTTGGTAGGTTCAAAGGCTGGTCTGTAAGGATGCACCATAGTAGAACGGCCATGTCTGCAGTGAAGGAGGACTCATGAGTGCTCGAAAATACGTAATGGGGCATAACCTGTGCCCATACGCGAGCCTCCAATGTAAGTGCGGAAGCCAATATTCCCTTAGGACAGGAACGATGGTATCCATAAATCCATCTGCTGCCAGGTAGTGTGATAACTCTGAGAACAGCGTCCCAGTCAAATTGGTATGTCTGGCGCTTGAGTGAGGCTTCTTGAAAGGCGTCCAGTCCTTCTAGAGCAGGGGGAAGACCTAGAGCTCGTTGAATGGCCTCTTCTGTAATGGGGACTTGCTTCTGACAGACATAGACAGACTGCAGGGTTAGCAGGCGGAAATTGGAGTAGAACTCTACTACCCAAGAAAGATTAACCTGCCGTGGCTATCTCTGTAGGAATCCCATTGTCTTCGTTCAATTTGCGGCTCAACAAAGGGAGCAATGTTGGGCGGGAGGACAAGAAGGTATTCATTGTTGTAACTCCTTTCTGCCAGGATGGGGAACATCTGCTCGCAGTAGCGATTGGTAAATCGCACAGTGTCCTTTGCTGGGAAAGCTTTCTCTTTTTCATCAACCTTTATAATCCTCTTAATTCTCTTTGTTAAGGGTTTTACTGCAGTTGAAGATGGCTCTGCCACTAATGCTCTCTTTGTTCCTCGTCTTGCTGGTGGTTTGGGAGTAGCTTTCTCCTTGCCTTTCTTGGTGGCCATCCTAAAAGAGAGAAAAGAAAAAGTATGTTAAAATGTCAAGGGATAGAGCAAGGAAGAGAACGGGTAAGGTGGTAATCAATGCACATTAAAAGATAAATGAAGTTAACACATGGTCATGACTACATGTGAAAAATCATAAATGGAAATATAGCAAGTGCATATGATGACAATTAAATGCAAGGTGTTTATTGGCATGCAGGCAAAGGCATGAGTAGCATAGATCAGGCATTTAATGTCCCAGTGAGATTACCAAGCCTTTCAAACTAAAAACCTGTTTGTAACAACAATTATATTAAATTAATAAAATATAAAAAGAGGTTTTGTGAAAAGCAAGCATTTAGAGTAGTAGAATAAAAGAAATCTAAAAATAGTTCACAATGCCATACGGGCGCTTTCACAAACACATAGCATGCATGGTAAATAAGCTATTGAAAGTATTAAAATGAACATGCAAGCAACCATTTTAAAAATTAATATATAATTGTCAAACAATTCCTGAATAATTCACAAGCAAATCATAGGAAAGAATAGTGACCCAAATAAATTTCCAACACCAATTAAAAGAAAAATAAAGAAAAAGAAAACATGGATAATGCAAGGAAAAAGAAAAAAAAAGATAACATAAAAAGAAGAAGAATAGAAAAGTAAGGAGGGAGGAAGGAAGAAAAGAAAAACCTTGTTAATGGTGGTAAGAGAGAGAAAAAGTAGAGAGTTAGAAAGAAGGAAGAAGGAAGAAAGAAGAAATAAGGAGGGAAAAGAAAAAGTAGGATCTAGGGAAGAGAAAGATAAGATATTTTGGCAAATTAGGTTAAGCTGTGTGGCGCAAGCGACGCGGACGCGTAGGGTACGCATTCGTGCGAGTGGCACTTAAATGAATCGACGCGGTCGCGTCGGTCACGCGGACGCGTGACAACAACCGTGCGAGTGGCGCGAGGGCAGCCTCGCGCCTGCACAACTCTCTGTTCGAAACTCTTTTTGCCAAAATATTGGGTTACGCGGTCGCGTGGTGGACGCGATCACGTGGATGGCCAAGATTGGAGGGTGACGCGGACGCGTGGGGCACGCGGTCGCGTCGTAAGGCTGGTGCGTCCGGCACCATTCCAGCACCACTCTAGCACAACTTTCGGCCATGCACCCTTTTTGACGTCGATTTTCAGGTCACGCGTCTGCGTGGGTGACGCGGACGCGTGGAAGGCAATTCTCCCACATGACGCAGACGCGTGGGTCGAATTGTGCCAAAGGCACGCCTCCAGCCACGCTCTCGCGTGACTCTCTGTTCGATTGCTTTTTCTTCCTTATGCACATACGATGCAGACGCGTCGGCGACACTGTCGNATATTATGATATGCAATATGTAAATATAGATGCAAACTATAGGCACTGGTACTAAGAAGAGTTATTGCTAAAGAAAACTAAGAAATAAAAAAAAAGGAACGATCATACCATGGTGGGTTGTCTCCCACCTAGCACTTTGCTTTAACGTCCGTAAGTTGGACGCTCCACTATCTCAGTCTTCTGCTATGGGTGGATCTTCCAAGAGGAAAATCTCGAGCTCCTTATTTTTCTTCATCTTCTCACCATGTTATAGCTTTAAACGATGTCCATTAACTTTGATGAATTCAGAGCTTGAAGGGTGACTTAGGTGAAAAACTCCGTACGGCTCAGCCTTCTCTACTCTATATGGACCTTCCCAACTTGATCTCAATTTGCCTGGCATGAGCCTTAGTCTAGATTTGTAAAGGAGGACTAAGTCCCCAGGTTGGAACTCTCTCCTCTTGATGTGCTTATCATGTACAGCCTTCATCTTTTCCTTGTACAGCCTTGAGTTCTCATAAGCTTCTAGGCGAAGGCTTTCCAATTCTTGCAATTGCAACTTCCTTTCAGTTCCGGCCTTCTCAAATTCCATATTGCACTCCTTCACTGCCCAAAAGTCTTTGTGCTCCACTTCAACTGGGAGATAACAGGCTTTTCCATAAACTAAGCGGAAGGGACTCATCCCAATGGGTGTCTTGTATGCTATTCTGTACGCCCAAAGTGCATCTTGTAGCCTGGTGCTCCAGTCTCTTCTATGAGGTTTGACTATCTTCTGCAATATACATTTTATCTCTCTGTTAGACACCTCAGCTTGCCCATTAGTCTGAGGGTGATAGGCTGTTGCTACTTTATGAATTATCCCATGCTTCTTCAGTAATCCTGTTACAGAAATGGGTGCCTTGATCGCTCACGATTGCTCGTGGTGATCCAATGCGACAAATAATGTGGTTTCTAACAAAGGAAACAAAAGTGTTAACATCATCAGTGCAGGTAGGAATTGCTTCCACCCATTTAGAAACGTAATCTATAGCTAACAGTATATAAAAATAACCATTAGAATTTGGAAATGGATCCATGAAGTCAATGCCCCAAACATCAAAAATTTTACAGAAAAGCATAATCTGTTGAGGCATCTCATCCCTCTTGGATATATTACCAAATTTTTGGCATGAGAAACAAGATTTACAAAATTCAGCAGTGTCTCTAAAAAGAGTACGCCACCAGAATCCACAGTCTAAGATTTTTCTAGCTGTTCTTTGAGGGCCAAAATGTAGGGGTGGGCATGGTTTGGATTTTTATAAATCCAAACTGGATCCATTTCAGAACCAGTTTTATGGTTCATAAAACCAAACCAAAACTGGATTGAAGAGAGAAACCGGTTCTAAACATGTTTAAAAAATAAAAACCGATTTTAAACCGGTTTTAGAATTTAAATCCGGTTTTACTTACAAACCGGTTTTAAATCCAGTTTTACGTATAAAACCGATTTTAAATCCAGTTTTACATATAAAACCGATTTTAAATCCAATTATTTTAAATCCAGTTTTTTTTTAAAATCCAAATCTAAAATCAGGTTTTTTTTATAAAATCCAGTTTTAAAACTAGATTTTTTAACCAAAAATTCAGTTTTAAAACCAATTTTTGAAAATCCAGTTTTAAAATCAGTTTCTTTAAACAAAAATCCAATTTTAAAACTAGTTTTTAAAAATCTAATTTTCAAACCAGATATTTTAAAAAAAATCCACTTTTAAAAATAATGTGCACTAGGTATCAATGTACTAATATAGACATGCAACAAAGAAACGGATAGTAATTTTCTTTGCAACCTATTGGTTAATCCAATAAGGCAACTCAATTTAAAATATTTCTATTTCTCCCTAAACATTTCCTTATTAACATGAATTTGCACGTCAAGTAGTTATTGTCACCACATTGCAGATCAACAACATTAAGACTGTTTATTAAGTAAGCCATGCAAAGCAAACTTGAGCAGTAGCATAAAAGTGAAAATTGGATCAGAACAAGAGAAAAAATTGGATATGATAGAATGCAGGGTATAGTAGCGAATTTCAGAATATTGATTTGAAAATTACAAAACTTGCATTAACCACATACTTGGTGCTCTGTTTTGGAACCATCAAAGGGCACTTCAAGCCAGTGCCTCAAATTTCTTAGTCTTTCTTCCTACAAAAGGAATAAATAACAAAGAACAATAAGCAACAGGTTACATAACAAATAATATATAAACTAAAAACAATAGATAAAATTCTACAAAATGCAATAAGATGTCATTCTTCAACATATACTAATATAAAAGATAGGCACACTCCAAAAATAAGACAGTGAAGGAATCAAAATACTGATGAATTATAAGTTTGAATATATTTATTAAGGCTTGCTTTTATCATGTGATAAATTTACATTAATATTTCAACAAAATACACATAATCAGTTCTAAATAAACATCCACTGCCTGCCTACGTCTTTACAAACAATACCTCAGACATTCAAGACACTGAGTCGCAATATCAAACTAACTCTGGTGATGAGACCATACAAGCATATACAATGAAAATCTTTTCATATTAGATTGAGTCGGCTAAATATGCAATGACAAAATTGTGCTATCTTAATTATCCTGAAGCTTCTTCACTTTCTGAACCTCCTAATTGATGTGCACCCTTTAGTTCTCAAATGACAACAGTCGGCTAAGTTGGGGTTGGTGGGCATTGATTGAAAAGGCATGATAAAAAAAAGTCTGTTAAATTCATAGCTTATCAATTGAATTTTCACCTAGGATTCCAAAATATGTGGGGTTTAGAGAGAATATTCAAAAGCAAAAGCATTTGAATCTATTTGCCAAAGGATCAAGGTCTTGATCACTTGATTTACAAAACGATAAGTACTTGATAATTCAAAATACAATAACACTACACATACCTGCAGAAAGCTAAGAGAAAGAGGATGCATCCTATTGTTTGGCACATTTAGAGCAGTAGAAGGTAAAGATAGAATACGCCCGATAAGTGATCCAGATCCTAGTACAATGTTAGCTGCAAATGCAATATGAATAATTAGTTACAGATCACTAAATCGTTTGTGCACTAGAAAAGCTAATTTTTACAGAAAGCATGCATACAACCGAATGTCTACTATTTCATAGTAAAGCTTCATATGTTTTCCCCAAGCACTAAAATGGGGCTATTAGAAATATAAAAAGATAAATCATCATAATCCTATAAAAATGGGAAAATAAAAAAATAATAAAGAAAACCATAGAAAAGTGGCATTAACACAAACACTTGATATGCATAACAGCATAAGCAATCAAACCTTGTTCAGTTTTTCAAATTGATGGAATGGAACAGAAAAGAAAAGAACATGGAAGCACCTTTGGCAATTTCAACTATATAATCACAAATATAGTAAATCCCTATCTACCACTCAATTCCTTTTCTCAGATGATAGATTCACTCTGTGGATCTTCTCTGTTGCTTCACAATATTTCAATCTACCAAATTAATTACTTAATGGTAAACCTATCTAACCTTGAGGGTACCCAGAGAACGGAGAAGAACAGAGCTGGGTCACGGCGAAAAAAGGCGGACGGCGGAACCGCGGATGGCGGAACAGAGCAGTGGCGCGACGCGCTTGTGGTGGTGGTGGCAGCTACGAAACTGCAGTGCCAGTTGCCTGCTCCGGTGCGGCGGTGCCGGCTGTGGGCAAAGGAGAAAAGGATTCGTGCGAGTTAAAACTGGTTCACCAAATCAAAAATGAAGAATTAGGGTGTTTTTGAGATTTGGATTTTAATCTAGATCTGGATCTGGATCCAGATTTAAAACCATTTAAATGGATTGGATTTAAAACCAAATTATAAAATAAATTTGGTTTAGTTTGGATTTTTTTTATTTAAAATTGGTTTTTTTTAATGGTTTGGTTTGGATTTGGTTTAAAATCCAAATTTTGGATTTTTTTGCCCACCCCTACCAAAATGTCCTCCACTCTCAGATGAGTGACAGGCTTCTAAAATGGACCGCAATTCTGATTGAGGCACACACCGTCTAATTACCTGGTCAGCGGCACATCTCCATAAATATGGGTCATCCCATATATAATATTTGGACTCGCTTTTCAGCTTGTCTCTTTGATGCTTAGTAAAGTTTGGAGGAAAGGTGCGGCTAACTAGATAATTAGCTACAGGTGCATACCAAGGGACTACCTCAGATACTGCTTGCAGGTTATCAAATAGGAAATTATCAGCTATAGGAGTGGAGACATCTTTAATGTGCTCAAGGCGACTCAAGTGGTCCGCCACTAAATTCTGGTTACCACTCCTATCCCTAATTTCTAAATCAAATTCTTGTAGAAGCAGTATCCAACGTATAAGCCTTGGTTTGGATTCCTTTTTAGCTAATAAATACTTTAGAGCTGCGTGGTCTGAGTACACTACTACTTTCGTACCAAGTAAATAGGCTCGGAATTTATCCAAAGCGAAAACAATAGCAAGAAGCTCTTTCTCAGTAGTAGTGTAATTAGACTGAGCGGCGTCTAAAGTCTTAGACGCATAAGCAATTACAAAGGGGTCCTTACCTTCACACTGAGCCAGCGCTGCTCCTACTGCATGGTTGGAAACATCGCACATGATTTCAAATGGCTGGCTCCAGTCTGGTCCTCTCACAATTGGAGCTTGAGTCAGGGCAGTCTTCAGCTTATCAAACGCTTGTTTGCAATCCTCACTGAACTCAAACTCAATATCTTTCTGCAGTAATCTGGATAAGGGAAGTGCTACCTTACTAAAGTCCTTAATGAATTTCCGGTAAAAACCTGCATGGCCAAGGAACGAATGGACTTCCCTCATAGAGGAGGGGTAAGGCAAACTAGAAATAACATCCACCTTTGCTGGATCTACAGAAATGCCAGTATTAGACACAACATGTCCTAGTACGATCCCTTGTCTAACCATAAAGTGACATTTTTCAAAATTCAATACAAGGTTTGTACGGACACATCTATCTAATACTCTAGATAAACTATCCAAGAAAAGGCTAAAAGAATCACCATAAATGCTAAAAATCATCCATAAAAACCTCCATACAGTCCTCAATGAGGTAAGAGAAAAGACTCATCATGCACCTTTGGAAAGTAGCTGGTGCATTGCACAAGCCAAAAGGCATTCTCTTATAAGCATAAGTGCCAAAAGGACATGTAAAAGTAGTCTTTTCCTGATCTTCAGGAGCTATATGGATTTGAAAATAGCTTGTATGACCATCTAAAAAACAATAATGGGATTTACCTGACAGGCGATCAAGCATCTGATCAATGAATGGCAAGGGGTAATGATCCTTGCGAGTGGCTTGGTTGAGACGCCTATAGTCAATGCAAACTCTCCATGAATTCTGCACTCTAGTTGTCAGAAGCTCTCCATGCTCATTTCTTATTGTTGTGATTCCAGACTTCTTGGGCACCACTTGTACTGGGCTGACCCATTCACTATCTGAGATGGGGTAAATGATATCTGTTTCAAGTAGCCTGATCACTTCTTTCTTGACAACTTCTAAGATTGTAGGATTCAGTCTTCTCTGAGGTTGACGGACGGGCTTTTCTCCCTCTTCTAGGAATATTCTGTGCTCACAAACTTGAGGGCTGATGCCTACTATATCCGCCAGGCTCCATCCAATTGCTTTCTTGTGTTTCCTCAGCACATTGAGTAGTTGTTCTTCTTATTGGGAAGTGAGTTCCCTTGCAATGATAACTAGAAACTTCTGCTTGTCCTCAAGGTAAGCATACTTGAGGTGTGGAGGGAGGGGCTTTAATTCTAATTTCTGCTCATGATCAAGCTCTGGATTATCTTGGGCTGGTGATAATGGCAAAGTGCCTTCATTGTCCTGCAAAAGTGTCCCCACACTTGGACCTTGCCCTGTGTATTTCTCTTCTAATTCCTCCTGGTGAATTTTTGCCACGGTTTCATCTATGATGTCACACTGGGAGATAGATAGGTCATCCAGAGGGTGCCTCATAGCTCCATTTAAACTAAATTTCACTATTCTGCCATCTATTTCAAAGGAATAAGCTCCGGAAAATGCATCCAGCTTGAACTTTGAAGTCTTCAGAAATGGTCTTCCAAGCAGGATTGATGATGGCCTTCCTGAGTCATTAGGGGGCATTTTCAGAATATAGAAATCAATGGGAAATGTGAGTCCCTTAATGCTTATTAATACATCTTCAGCAACTCCAACCACTGTAATAATGCTTTTATCTGCTAACACAAAACGAGCTGTCGACCTTTTTAAGGGAGGGAGCCTCAGGGTATCATATATAGACAAAGGCATTATACTAACACATGCTCCTAGATCACACATGCAGTCAGAAAATATCACACCACCAATAGTACAATTAACCATACATGGACCTGGATCACTACACTTTTCAGGTATACCTCCCATTAAAGCATATATAGAACTACCTAAATGAATAGTTTCTAATTCATTAATTTTTTCTTTATGTATACATAAATCTTTTAGAAACTTTGCGTATTTAGGTACCTGCTGAATAACATTAAAAAGGGGAATAGTTACCTTAACCTTTTTGAATATCTCTACCATTTTGGGGTCAAGTTCCATCTGCTTCCTGGGCTTCCTTGCAATTTGTGGAAATGGAATAGGGAGGGTGTTTACTGCAGGGTCTGCCTCCTTTGGTGCTTTCTTCTGTGGTTGAGCTTCTACTTCTTCAACCATGTCTCGTATGTCCTCTTCCTCTTCAGCATCCTCTATTTCTACCACCTCTTCAGCTGAGGCGTGTTCTGATAGAATTGGCTCCTCCTAATTCCTCTCTTGCAGTGTGGTTCCGGACCTTAAGGTGATGGCATTGATGCCACCCTTTGGATTGGGTAAGGGTTGAGAAGGAATTCCACTGGAGCTTGCCTGTTAAGTGTTTGAAGTATTAGGTGGTGCCAGCTGAGAAATGAGAGCGTGTATAGCAGATGCTAGGCCATTAACTGAACTCTCCACGTTCCTTTGGCCTTGCGCAATGGATTGAAGTGCCTCGTCACTCGGAGAGGAATTATATTGGGTGATTTGCGGAACGTGTTATTGGTTGTGCTGTGGTCCTTAGCGCTGCCTCAGGTGAGGTGCTCTGTAAGGATGGTTATGGTTCTGCTGCCTGTTGTTGTTATTATTCCACCTCTGATATCCTTGATTGTCTCTGCCTCATCTGTTATTGTTGTCCCTCTAATTCTGGTTAGAATTATCTCTCCAACCTTGGTTAGAATTGTCCTGCCATCCATGGTTGTAACTGCCACCTTGATTGTACCCTTGGTTGGGGCAGTCATAGAAGTTATGAGTGGTTGCCACAGTGTTGTCTTCCTGTTGAAGCTGTGGACATTTATCAGTATAATGGCTATAATCAGCACATATCCCACACACTCTCTGTGGGACTAGCTGTTGGCTTTGCTGCGCTTGTTGTTGACTCAACTGTATCTGCTTCAGTAAGTTGGTCATTTCACATATACTTTGTCAGAGCAGTAGTCTCCTTGCTAGAAGATACCTCCGCAATAGCTTTTGACCGGCCTTGTTTCTGTCGATGATTCCTAGTAGATTCAGCTAAGTCACTGATCAGTTGCCATGCCTCACCAGTGGTCTTGTACTTTTTCATAGACTCATTGCTAGCACTTTCCAATGTGGTCTTATCTTGGGGCCTCATGCCCTGTGTTACATAGCCGAGCAACACTATCTTGTCAATCATATGGTGGGGGCATGCTTCCAGAAGGTTGTTGAAGCACTCCCAGTATTCGTAAAGAGTCTCGGATTCGTCCTGAACAATCATGGAAATGTCTTTCCTCAGTTTGTCAGTAACTTCAGCTGGAAAGAATTTTTCCAAAAATTCTCTTCTGAGCGTATCCCAGTCAGAAACAGTTGCTGCGGGTTGAGTGTAGTACCACTCTTTTGCCTTTTCCTCAAGAGAGAATAGGAAGACTTTCAATAGAATAGAAGTTTCATCTGCACCATCTCGCCTGACAGTAGAACAGGCTACTTGGAAATCCCTGAGGTGCTTGATAGGCTCTTGAGCAGGTAAGCCATGAAACATAGGCATCAAGTTGAGCAGTGCAGTCTTTATTTCAAAATCTGTAGCCACTGCTGGGTGATGCGCTTGAAACGGTTGCATTGTGAAATCAGGGGCTCCAGCCTCCTAGATAGTAACTCTCCTAGGTGCTGCCATGTCACCTGCACCTAAATCAACCGAATCAGCAGAAAGGGAGCTTGTTTCTTCCTCAAGTGACGTTTCAGATCCGCCCTCAGAGAGGACTAATTGACGCCGAGCTTGCCTTATACGTGAGATAGTTCTTTCAATCTTAGGATCAAATAATGGCAAGCTTGGATCAGGAAGTGAACGCATCATTTAACGAAAGAAACATGCAGCTCATAGTAGCAAAATAAAATAAAATGCAAGTAAACAAATTCCAATCAATAACTTTAGCACTCTATTGCAACTCTCCGGCAACGGCGCCAAAAATTGACGTGGCGGAAATTGGCAAGTTAAGAAATTATTATAAGAGATACGTTGCAAGTACAGTTCTTAACCAACCGAAGATCCGTTTATCAATTTAGAAGGGTTGTCACAAAATTAGAATTAAAATACTGGGAGTATGAATCCCAGGTCGACTCCCAACGAGTTGCAGAAAGATGTGCTATTTTATTAATTAGATGTTTTCTAAAAATGGTTGAGTTGATAAACAAGAAATTAAATTAGAGAATTTATGTAATTTAAATAAAAACCTTGACCGGGAGTAGATTAGTTGGAAGCCCTATTCTTGTTGGAGTACTCTCAAGATTAATTGATGATTGAAGGTTATTCTGCTTAGTCATCCCTAAGTAGGTAGAGGAAAGTCAAGCAAGTTGGAAATCTATTTCTATTCACAAGTTCCAATCCTCTCCCTTGGAAGGGATTCTTGTCAGTGACTAGAGGGAAATCCAACAGTAAACCCAATTACAATTTTTCTCTTGAGTATTCCAACTCAAGGTTCTCCTTTCAATCAACTTCCAATCAAGTTATGGAACTATTCGCTCATTATGAATGTAAACTTCACAACATAAGAAAGGAAAAAAAAGAAAGACATGATAAATAATAATCAAAAGATCAATTAAAAATAATCCAATAGTAATTCTGAATAAATTGAGGACATGGAAGAGTAAGAGACAAGTAAGGAAAACAAACTAGAATAATGAAGTCTTGGCGGAGGTAATAACTCTTCTCAATATCGCAATCCAAAAAACAATAAAAACAAATTCCTAAGAACTATGAATGTGTGGAGAGAAAACCTAGAGCAGGAGTAAAATCAGATCTAAAAACTAAAATTATGCGGAATGAATGTTGTTCTCTGGTTTCTGCATGTTCCCTGGCTCTAATCTGCTTTTCTGGGCCGAAAATTGGGTCAAAACAGGGCCCAAAATCGCCCCCAGCGAATTCTGCATATCGCACACGTTACACGATCGTGTCATCCACGCGTTCGCGTCATCCAGCATTTTGCCTTGCCACGCGTTCGCATCGTCCACGCCTTTGCGTCACTTGTGCAGTTTCCAATCCGCGCGGTCGCGTGAGCCATGCGTCTGCGTCACTTCTCGCTGGTCATCTCCTCAATTTCTTGTGTTCCTTCCATTTTTGCAAGCCTCCTTTCCAATCTCCAAGTCATTCATGCCCTATAAAGCCTGAAACACTTAACACACAGATCACGGCATCGAATGGAATAAAGGGGAATTAAAATACATAATTAAAAGTCTCTAGGAAGCAAGTTTTCAACCATGAAGTAATTTTAGGAAGGAATTATAAATGCATGCTAATCATATGAATAAGTGGGTAAAGATTTGATAAAACCACACAATTAAACACAATATAAACCATAAAATAGTGGTTTATCAAGGGTGTCCCAGATGTTTTCAAAGTTAGGAACCTAAATGCGACCACGATACACTAGCAGCCCATCCAAAATAAATACTCTGCCCAAGATCCCCCTTCTCAACTTTCTCTTTAAATTCTAATATCTCAAATGCTTCCATGTTCACCTGCAATAAAGTGGGAATAATGGCAAACTGAACAGCTATGAAAACCTGTAAATTGGGGGCTATCTCTTCTTCCTCATGCCTTGACAAAGCATTGGCATCTTTATTTAGCTTTCATGGTTGGTAGTCGATGTCAAAATCATACCTCAGGAGTTTGGAGAGGTAATATTGTTGCTCTGGTGTGAGCATCACTTGCAATATGAGCTTCTAGATCCCTTGATGATTGGTCTTGATCAAGAACTTTTGTCCAAGGAGATAATGCCACCATTTAGCAACTGTATTCATGATGGCGTACAATTCTTGCACATTGCTAAGGCTTGAGACAAATGCAAACCCAGGTTCTTGCTGAAATACACCACCGGGTGGCTGCCCTACATTAATATAGCACCCACCCCCGTGTTCGAGGCATCAGTCCCCACCACAAATGGTTTAGTGAAATCAAACAAGACAAGCACAAGGATTTTAATTATAATACTCTGGAGAAGAAAGAAGTTTGCTTTTGCTTCAACCAACCAAAAGAACCCATTCTTCTTAAGGAGCTCAGTTAAGGGGTAAGCTAGCTGGACATAATTGGCCACAAACTTTCTATAGTATCCGGTAAGTCTCAGAAACCTACGAAGTTTCTTGAGTGTCTTTAAAAATTGGCCACACTATGATTGCTTCGATCTTGGGGATCCATGCTCACCCCATTCCCAGATATACATGGCCAAGATACTCTACCTGTGGTTGCATAAACAAGCATTTGAATAGCTTTGTACAAAACTGATGTTTCCTTAATATCCCTAAAGCCATTGCTAAATGTTGCAAATGCTCCTCTTGAGACCTACTATAGACCAATATATCATCAAAGAAGACAGCAATAAATTTGTGCAAGTAAGGTTGGAATATACGATTCATAGTAGCTTAAAAGGTAGAGGGTGCGTTCGTGAGACTGAATGGCATCACAACTAACTTGTAATGTCCTAATGAGTCTGAAATACTATTTTGTCAATGTCCTCCTCCTGCATTCAAATCTGGTGATACCCACTATGTAGTTAGATTTTGAAAAAGTACGTGGCATAATAAAGTTTATCCAGTATCTCATCAATTGTGGCATTGGAAATTTGTCCTTCGTTATAACGGAATTTAAAGCATGGTAGTCAACACAGAAGTGTCAAGTCCTATCCTTCTTCTTCACTTACATGACAGGGTTGGAAAAAGCACTATAGCTCTCCTTGATGATACCGACTTGCTGCATTTCAGCCATTAGTCACTCCATCTCTTCGTTTTGGAAGTATGGATATTTGTATGGTCGCACATTCACTAGAGCTGCACTTGAGGTAAGGTGGAGGGGATGGTCCACGACTCTATTGGGTGGCATTTGCTTGGATTCCATAGAAACATCCCCAAAGTCATAGAGGAGTTGCTCAATCACTGTATTCTTCATATCTGTGTCTGAACCATGCTCCATACATACCACATCTAATTAAAACAGAGATGCCACATCCTTGCCATCGCTCAATTTGACTAGCTCTTTGTAGTGCAAGCCAACCTCTCGTAATAATCTTTCACCTCTGAAGATTGCCCACTTACCTTCCACCTTAAACTTTATTAATACTTCTAGATAGTTTATCTTAATTGAACCAATGAACCCTAAGCACGATGTATCATCCCCCTATAAATCCAACAGGTAGGCATCCATTGTAAGTACATATCCTTGAACCATCAAAGCAAGGTCTTAACACTTGGTCTCACACATGATAGTGTCAACATTACCTACCATGCATGCAAGGTTGGCGTCGAGGTAAGAGGAAGCTGCAATATCGAGACTAGGGACCACTTCACAAAGTTATGGGTGTTGCCACTGTTTATCAGAATCATCAAAGGGCATTTTACATAGGTGCCCTAAATGCGGAGCATTTCTGGATTGAATTCCCTTTCCAAAGCGTTGAGGCTGATACGAGGTGGTGTCTCCCCTTGTGCATTGATGAACAGATTTTTGACGGTTTAGAATTTCACAATAAATTCTCGTTGCAAGTATAGTATCTAAACCAACAAAGAATCCTTTCATGCAAAAAATTATTTGTCACAAGTAACAAACCCCAATAAAAATAATAACCGAAGTATTTAAACCTCAGGTCGTCTCTCAAAGGAATTGCAGGGAAGTGTAGTTATTATTGGTTATGGAAAAGTATCTTTTTGGGGTTTTGAATAAGGAACAAGAAAAGTAAATTGCAAGAAAGTAAACCAATAGCTAAGAAAGCTCTTGGCAAGGTATGATAATTAGAAGTCCTATCCTAGATATCCTTATCAATTGTGACATCAATTGTCCATTGCTCCCACTTAGTTAACCTCTAACTATGGAGGAAAGTCAAGTGGATGAATCAATTTGATTCCTCAAGTCCTAGTCAACTCCTAAGAAAAAACTAGCTTTAGAGGGATCTAAATCAACTAGCAACTTCTCAATTATCAATCAACAAAGGAGTTTGATAACTCAAGAGTCTCTAATTACTCTACCAAAGCCAAGAGGAAAAAAACCTACTCTAAAATCCAACCAAGCATTTTATAAAATACTTGGCAGGCACAACATAAGAACATATAAAACTAGCAAGGAATATTAAATCCAAACAACCAATTGCAAACATCAATGACTTAAAAATAATAGAAGAAGCAATAAATATGAAATACCTCAAATTGCATTAAATAGAAAATCAAATCTAACATGAGAATTCATAAACTAAAGTGGATAAATAAACAAATCATCAAGAGAAGATATCTCTCCCTAGAAAGCTACATCTAAAACCTAAAATTATGTGAATGAAAGTTGTATGAATGATTCCTTCACTCTGCAGCCTCTAATCTCTGTTTTCGGGCTTGGAACTGGGTCAAAAAGAGCCCACAAATTGCCCTCAACATTTTCTGATATGTACAGCACGTGGCTCTGTCACACATACGCATACGTCACGCGTACGCGTACGTCACGCGTACGCGTCGCTGAACTTTCGCAAGGTCACGCGTACGCGTCATGCACGTGTGCGCGTTGCCTAACTGCATGGCAACTATGGCAAATTGCATATTATTTTGAAGCTCCGGATGTTAGCTTTCCAACGCAACTAAAACTACCTCATTCGGACCTCTGTAGCTCAAGTTATAATCAATTTAGTATGAAGAGGTCAGGCTTGATAGCTTAGCAATTCCTTCAATTTCTTGTATTCCTTCCACTTTTGCATGCTTCATTTCCATCCTCTAATCCATTCCTGCCCTATAAACCCTGAAAACACTCAGCAAACATATCACGGCATCGAATGTTAATAAAAGAAAATTAAAATTAGCGACTTTAAGACCAGAGAAGCATGTTTTCAATCATAGTACAGAATTAGGAAGGAAAATGTAAAACATGCGAATTATATAAATAAGTGTGAGTTTAGTGGATAAAATTCACTCAATTAAGTACAAAATGTACCACGAAATAGTGGTTCATCAAATCTCTCCACACTTAAATATTAGCATGTCCTTATGTTAAGCTCAAGAGAAGTTAAAAAGGAGTGAAGAGAAATGGTAAAACTCATGAAATGCAACCTATCTATATGAATGCAACTAAATGCAAAAATACTTCTACCTACTTAGTTAAAAGTAAACAAATTCTCTAAGACAAACATAAATCAGATTCCACTAATTCAAATCACACAGTAAGAGACAAGTAAACTTGTAAGAAGATAGCTTATGAAAGCCGGGAACTGGTGCACAAAATTGTGATCTCAACTGCGCCAACATCTTAGTACGCATGATTGTAATCTCGATTATTCTTCACAACTCCGCACAACTAACCAGCAAATGCACTGGGTCATCCAAGTAATAAACCTTACGTGAGTAAGGGTCGATCCAACGGAGATTGTCGGCTTGAAGCAAGCTATGGTCATCCTTGTAAATCTCAGTCAGGCGGATTCAAAAGGTTATAAGGTTTTGATAATAAAAAGATAAATAAAATATAAAATAGGATAGAAATACTTATGTAATTCATAGGTAATAATTTCAGATAAGCATCTGGAGATGCTTTGTTGCTTCAGAACATCTGCTTTCCTGTTGCCTTCTTCCAACCATGTGTTACCTCCTTCCATGGCAAGCTGTATGATCCTCTCGGATGAAAACAAATCCATCTGCGCTGTCACTGCAGGGCTAATCATCTGTCAGTTCCCACTAGCATCGGAATAGGACCATTGTCCTTTTGCACACTGTCACTTGTGCCCCACATTTGCAGGTTTGAAACTCATCACAGTCATCCCTTCCCAGATCCTACTCGGAATACCACAGACAAGGTTTAGACTTTCCGGATCCTGGATCCTACTTGGAATACCACAGACAAGGTTTAGACTTTTCGGATCCCAAGAATGCTGCCTTTATTTTAGCCTATACTACGAAGGTTCTAATCTTAGATTAGAAACCCAAGAGAATATACTCTAGCTGTCGTCCAATGACTACGTTGAACATCATGTAGATCGCTTTGTGGTTGTCAGGCACGCGACCTTGGCTAAGTGAGTAACGAAGATTGGGTGATTGTCACGGGTCACCCCTTCATTCTGACTTAACTGAATTAAGTATGAGAGTATATCTTGGAGAAGAAGTAGGCGTGAATTGGATAGAAAAACAGCAGTAATTGCATTAATTCCTGAAGAACAGCAGAGCTCCACACCTTAATCTATGGGGTGTAGAAACTCCACCGTTGAAAATACATAAGTGAAAGGTCTAGGCATGGCCGTGAGGCCAGCCCCCAAACGTGTACAATAATCAAAATAGGAACATAAGATCAAAAGATATAAAATAAATCTCTAAAAGTAGTTTTTATACTAAACTAGTAGCCTAGGGTTACAGAAAATGAGTAACTAAGTGCAGATAGTGTAGAAATCCACTGCCGGGGCCCACTTGGTTTGTGCTTAGGCTGAGCATTGAAGTTTTTTTTAGGCTATTCCTGGATTTAAATGCCAGCTTTGGTGCCAGTTTGGGCGTTTAACTCCAATTCTGGTGCCAGTTTGGGCGTTTTACGCCAGAATTCCTTGGGCTGACATTGAACGCCAGTTTGGGCCACCAAATCTCAGGCAAATTATGGACTATTATATATTGCTGGAAAGCTCAGGATGTCTACTTTCCAACAAAATTGAGAGCGCACCAATTGGGCTTCTATAGCTCCAAAAAATCTACTTTGAGTGTAGGGAGGTCAGAATCCAATAGCATCTGCAGTCCTTTTTCAGCCTCTGAATCAGATTTTTGCTCATGTCCCTCAATTTCAGCCAGAAAATACCTGAAATCATAGAAAAACACACAAACTCATAGTAAAGTCCAAAAATGTGATTTTTGAATAAAAACTAATAAAAATATAATAAAAAAAGTAACTAAAACATACTAAAAACTATGTAAAAATAATGCCAAAAAGGGTATAAATTATCCGATCATCACAACACCAAACTTAAATTGTTGCTTGTCTCCAAGCAACTAAAAATAAAATAGGGTAAAAAGAAGAAAATATACAATGAATTCCAAACTTATCAGTGAAGATTAGCTTCAATTAGATGAGCGGGACTTGTAGCCTTTTTGCTTCTGAACAGTTTTGGCATCTCACTTTATCCTTTGATGTTCAAAATGATTGGCATCTATAGGAACTCAAAATTCAGATAGTGTTATTGATTCTCCTAGTTTAGTATGTTGATTCTTGAATACAGTTACTTTATGAGTCTTGGCCGTGACCCTAAGCATTTTGTTTTCCAGTATTACCACCGGATACATAAATGCCACAGACACATAACTGGGTGAACCTTTTCAGATTGTGACTCAGCTTTGCTAGAGTCCCCAATTAGAGGTGTCCAGAGCTCTTAAGCACACTCTTTTTGCTTTAGACCACGACTTTAACTGCTGAGTCTCAAGCTTTCACTTGACACCTTCACGCCACAAGCACATGGTTAGGGACAGCTTGGTTTAGCCGCTTAGGCCAGGATTTTATTCCTTTGGGCCCTCCTATCCATTAATGCTCAAAGCCTTGGATCCTTTTTACCCTTGCCTTTTGGTTTAAAGGGCTATTGACTTTTTCTGCTTGTTTTTTCTTTTTCTTTCTTTCTTTTTTTTTCTTTATTTTTTTCGCCACTTTTTTTTCTCTTTTTTTTTTCCGCAAGCTTTGTTTATTCACTGCTTTTTCTTGCTTCAAGAATCAATTTTATGATTTTTCAGATTATCAATAACATTTCTCCTTTTTCATTATTCTTTCAAGAGCCAACAATTTTAACATTCATAAACAACAAATTCAAAAATATGCACTGTTCAAGCATTCATTCAGAAAACAAAAGGTATTGCCACCACATCAAAATAATTAAACTAATTTCAAGATAGAAGTCGAAACCATGCACTTTTTGTTCTTTTGCATTTAAAATATTTTTTTATTTAAGAAAGGTGATGGATTCATAGGATATTCATAGCTTTAAGACATAGATATTAGACACTAATGATCATGTAATAAAGACACAAACATAAATAAAACATAAAGCATAGGGAACAAAAAATAGAAAAATAAAGAACAAAAAAATTAAAGAACGGGTCCACCTTAGTGATGGCGGCTAGTTCTTCCTCTTGAAGATCTTATGGAGTGCTTGAGCTCCTCAATGTTTCTTCCTTGCCTTTGTTGCTCCTCCCTCATGGCTCTTTATTCTTCTCTAATTTCATGGAGGAGGATGGAATGCTCTTGGTGCTCCACCCTTAGTTGTCCCATGTTGGAACTTAATTCTCCTAGGGAGGTGTTGATTTGCTCCCAATAGTTTTATGGAGGAAAGTACATCCCTTGAGGTATCTCAGGGATTTCTAGATGAGGAACTTTCTCATGTTCTTGTTGAGGTCCATGAGTGGGCTCTCTTGTTTGCTCCATCCTTTTCTTAGTGATGGGCTTGTCCTCTTCAATGAGGGTGTCTTCCTCTATGACAATTCCAGCTGAATTGCAGAGGTGACAAATGAGATGAGGGAAGGCTAACCTTGTCAAAGTAGAAGACTTGTCTGCCACCTTGTAGAGTTCTAGGGATATGATCTCATGAACTTCTACTTTCTCTCCAATCATGATGCTATGGATCATGATAGCCCGGTCTATAGTATCTTCAGACCGGTTGCTAGTAGAAATGATTGAGCATTGGATGAACTCCAACCATCCTCTAGCCACGGGCTTGAGGTCAAGCCTTCTTCGTTGAACCGGATTGCCTCTTGTATCTCTCTTCCATTGAGCGCCTTCCACACAAATGTCCAAGAGGACTTGGTCCAACCTTTGCTCAAAGTTGACCCTTCTAGTGAAAGGGTGAGGATCTCCTTGCAAAATTGGCAAGTTGAATGCTAACCTCACATTTTTTGGACTAAAATCCAAGTAGTTCTCCTGAACCATTGTGAGCCAATTCTTTGGGTTCAGGTTCACACTTTGGTCATGGTTCTTAGTGATCCATGCATTGGCATAGAACTCTTGAACCATTAAGATCCCGACTTGTTGAATGGGGTTGGTGAGGATTTCCCAACCTCTTCTTCGAACTTCATGTCGAATCTCCGGATACTCACTCTTTTTGAGCTTGAAGGGGACCTCGGGGATCACCTTTTTTTTTGCCACAATTTCATAGAAGTGGTCTTGATGGACCTTTGAGATGAATCTCTCCATCTCCCATGACTCGGAGGTGGAAGCAATTGTCTTCCCTTTCCTCTTTCTAGAGGTTTCTCCGGCCTTAGGTGCCATTAGTGGTTATAGAAAACAAAAAGCTTTAGCTTTTCCCACACCAAACTTAGAATGTTTGCTCGTCCTCGAGCAAAAGAAGAAAGAAAGAAGTGGAAGAAGAAGAAATGGAGGAGATGGAGGGAGGTATGTATTTCGGCCAAAAGGGAGAGAAGTGTGTATGTTGTGTGAAAATGAAGGTGGTAAGGAAGGGTATTTATAGGGTAAGGGAGAGAGGGTATTCGGCCTTGTGTGGGTGGGTTTGGGAGGGAAATGGTTTGAATTTGAATGGTGAGGTAGGTGGGGTTTAATGATGGATGGATGTGAGTGGTGAAGGAAATATGGGGTAGAGGGTAAGATTTGATAGGTGGAGGGTATTTGGGGAAGATTTTTTGATGGGATTGGTCAATGGTGTTTGGAGAAGAGTGTTATGGAAAGGTGTGAAGAGGAGAGAAGAAGAAGTGGGGTAGGTGGGGATCTTGTGGGGTCCACAGATCCTGAGGTGTCAAGGAATTTGAGTCCCTGCACCAATCTGGCATTCAAACGCCCATTCTGTGCCAAATATGGCATTTAACGCCAGCTCTACTACCTTTTCTGGTGTTAAATGCCAGTCTTGCTACCTTTCCTGGCGTTAAACGCCAGTCTGCTGCCCATTTCTGGCGTTAAACGCCAGCCAGATGCCCATTTCTGGCGTTTGGCGCCAGCCTGTGCCAGATAGCCCTTTCTGGCGTTAAACGCCCAGAGTGCTGCCCATTTTGGCGTTTAACGCCCAGAATGCTGCCAGGCTGGGAGTTAAACGCCCATTTTGCTATCCTTACTGGTGTTTAAACGCTAGTAAGCCTGTCCTCCAGGGTGTGCTATTTTTAATGTTATTTTTCATTCTATTTTTTATTTTTTAGTTGTTTTTGTGACTTCACATGATCATCAACCTAAAGAAAACATAAAATAACAATGAAAAATAAATAAATATAATTAAATATAATTGGGTTGCCTCCCAACAAGTGCTTCTTTAATGTCAATAGCTTGACAGTGAGCTCTTAGAGAGCTTCACAGAGACTTAGAGCTTGATGTTGGCCTCCCAACACCAAACTTAGAAGTTGAGTGTGGGGGATCTATTTGACTCTATATTGAGAGAAGCTTTTCATGTTTCCTCTCGATGGTTACAGAGAAAGATCCTTGAGCCTTAAACACAAGGTAGTCCTCATTCACTTGAAGGACTAGCTCTCTTCTGTCCACGTCAATCACAGCTCTTGCTGTGGTTAGGAAGGGTCTTCCAAGGATGATGGATTCATCCTTTTCCTTCCTAGTGTTTAGGATTATGAAGTCTGCAGGGATGTAAAAGCCTTCAACCTTCACTAAGACATCCTCTACAAGTCCATAAGCCTGTTTCCTTGAATTGTCTGCCATCTCTAGTGAGATTCTTGCAGCTTGTACCTCAAAGATCCCTAATTTCTCCATTACAGAGAGTGGCATGAGGTTTATACTTGACCCAAAGTCACACAGAGCCTTCTCAAAGGTTATGGTGCCTATGGTACAAGGTATTAAGAACTTTCCAGGATCCTGTTTCTTCTGAGGTAATTTCAGTTGAACCAGATCATTCAGTTCCGTGATGAACAATGGAGGTTCATCCTCCCAAGTCTCATTACCAAATAACTCGGCATTCAGCTTCATGATTGCTCCTAGATGTTGAGCAACTTGCTCTTTAGCAATATCTTCATCCTCTTCAGAGGAAGAATACTCATCAGAGCTCATGGATGGCAACAGTAAGTTTAGTGGAATCTCTATGGTCTCTATATAAGCCTCAGATTCCTTTGGATCCTTATTAGGGAATTCCTTGGAGGCCAGTGGATGTCCATTGAGGTCTTTCTCAATGGAATTCACTGCCTCTCCCTCCTCTATAAGTTCGTTCATGTGGCGTATGTTGATGACCTTGCATTCTCTTTTTGGATTCTCTTCTGTATTGCTTGGGAGAGTACTAGGAGAGAGTTCAGTAACTCTTTTATTCAGCTAACCCACTTGTGCCTCCAAATTTTTAATGGAGAACCTTGCTTCAGTCATGACACTAAAAGTGGTCTTAGATAGATCAGAGACTACAGTTGCTAAATCAGAGTGGCTCTGCTTAGAATTCTCTGTCTGTTGCTGAAAAGATGATGGAAAAGGTTTGCTATTGCCAAACCTATTTTTTCACCATTATTATTATTATTGAAGCCTTGATTAGGCTTCTGTTGATCCTTTCATGAGAGATTAAGATGATTCCTCCATGAAGGATTATATGTGTTTCCATAGGATTCTCCCATGTAATTCACCTCTTCCATTCCAGGATTTTCAGGATCATAAGCTTCTCCTTCAGGGGAGGCTTCTTTAGTACTGCCTGATGCAGCTTGCATTTCAGTCAGACTCTAAGAAATCATATTGACTTGCTGAGTCAATATTTTGTTCTGAGCCAATATGGCATTTAGAGTATCAATCTCAGGAACTCCTTTCTTCTAAGTTGTCCCATTATTCACAGGATTCCTTTCAGAAGTGTACATGAACTGGTTATTTGCAACCATTTCAATGAGTTCCTAGGCTTCTGCAGGCGTCTTCTTCAGATGAAGAGATCCACCAGCAGAGTGATCCAATGACATCTTGGACAATTCAGACAGACCATCATAGAATATACATATGATGCTCCATTCTGAAAACATGTCAGAAGGACACCTTCTGATCAATTGCTTGTATCTTTCCCAAGCTTCATAGAGGGATTCACCTTCCTTTTGTCTGAAGGTTTGGACTTCCACTCTAAGCTTGCTCAACTTTTGAGGTGGAAAGAATTTAGCCAAGAAAGCATTGACCAACTTTTCCCAAGAGTTCAGGCTATCTTTAGGTTATGAGTCCAACCATGTCCTAGCTCTGTCTCTTACAACAAAGGGAAAAAGGATAAGTCTGTAGACCTCAGGATTGACCCCATTGGTCTTAACAGTGTCACAGATTTACAAGAATTCAGCTAAGAACTGATGAGAATCTTCCAATGGAAGTCCATGAAACTTGCAATTCTGCTGCATCATAGAAACTAATTGAGGCTTAAGCTCAAAGTTGTTTGCTCCAATTGTAGGAATTGAGATGCTTCTTCCTCAGAAGTCAGAAGAGGATGCAATAAAGTCACCAAGCATCTTCCTTGTATCTCCACCATTGTTGTTGGGTTCGGCCATGTCTTCTTCTTTTTCAAAAAATTCTGTCAGGTCCTCTCCAGAGTGTTGTGCTTTAGCTTCTCTTAGCTTCCTCTTTAGAGTCCTTTCAGGTTCAGGATCAGCTTCAACAATAATGTTCTTATCCTTGTTCCTGCTCATATGAAAAAAAAGAGAACAGAGAAAGAAGAAGAATCCTCTATGTCACAGTATAGAGATTCCTTATGTGAGTAGAAGAAGAGCAGAATAGAAGAATGAAAAGAGAGAAATTCGAACACAGAGGGGGAGAGAGGGTTCAAATTTTAAGAAGAAGAGAAGTGTTAGTGATTAAATAAATAAATAGAAAGAGATGAGAGAGAGGGAGAATTCGAAATTTAAATTAAAATAAAAGGAAAAAATTTTTATTTTTATTTTAATTATTGGTTAGTATTTGAAGATTAAGAGAAGAAACGAAATAAAAATTGAAAAAGATAAGAAATAGTAATTAATTTATTTAGTTTTCAAATTTTAGAGAAAAGATATGATTGAAATAGAAAACTTTTAAAATCAAACAAAAAGTCAAGTAGTTAATTGAAAGAGATTTGAAAATCAATTTTGAAAAAATAAGAAGTTAGAAAAGATTTTGAAATTAAGTTTTGAAAAAGATATGATTGAAATAGAAAAAGTTATGATTGAAAATCTGATAAACCACTATTTTATGGTTTATCTTGTACTCAATTGAGTGGTTTTTATCAACTCTTTACCCACTTATTTATACTAATCGCATGTTTTATGTTTTCCTTCCTAATTTTGTGCTATGATTGAAAACATGTTTCCTGGGCCTTTAAATTGCTAATATTAATCCTCTCTTATTACCATTAGATGCCTTGATATGTGTGTTAAGTGATTTCAGAGTTTATAGGGCAGGAATGGCTTAGAGGATGGAAAGGAAGCATGCAAAAATGGAAGGAATACAAGAAGTTGAAGGAACTGCAAAGCTGTCAGCCTGACCTCTTCACACTCAAACGGCTATAACTTTAGCTACAGAGGTCCAAATGATGCAGTTCTAGCTGAGTTGGAAAGCTAACATTCGAGGCTTCGATTTGATATATAATTTGCCATAGTTTCCTTGACGATAAGTGACGCGAACGTGTGATCTACGCGGACGCATCACAGTGGCAAAAAACCAGCGTGTTTGAATTCGAAACCAGCGAATTCTGGGTTGTTTCTGACCCAGTTCTCGGCCCAGAAAACACAGATTAGAGGCTATAAAGTGGGAGAATGCATCCATTCACAATCATCAGCTCATAATTCACAATTTTAGGTTTAGATGTAGTTTTAGAGAGAGAGGTTCTCTCCTCTCTCTTAGGATTTAGAATTAGGATTTCTCTTGCTTTCAGGATTGTTTCTTTTTATCAGGTTTAATTTTCCTTTTATTTATTTTCCCAATTAATTTATGAATATCCATATTAGATTTGATTTCTTTTATTAATGCAATTTGAGGTATTTTCAAATTTAATTTTTCTTTGCTTTATTTATATGGATGCTTTCAATTTAATTTAGATATTTTCTTCTTTTTGGCTCTGGTTAAGTAATTGGTGACGCTTGAGTTATCAAACTCGAGATGTTGACTGAAAATTAGAATTTTTCAAGAATTAATTTGAGTTCCAATAACTCTAGCCTTTCCCAAGGAAAGACTAGGACTTGAGGATTCAAAAATTAATTCATCCACTTAACTTACCTTCATAGTTAGAGGTTAATAAGGTGGGGAAAAAATCCAATTCTCATCACAATTGATAAGGATAACTAGGATATGACTTCCAGTTCTTATACCTTGCCAAGAGTTTATTTTATAGTTATTTATTTATTTTACTTGTCATTTAAATTACCTGCTCCTTATTTTAAAAACCCCCAATTTACAAAACTCATAACCAATAATAAGAATACCTCCCTGCAATTCCTTGAGAAGACGACCCGAGGTTTAAATACTTCGGTTATCAATTTATTTAGGGGTTTGTTACTTGTGACAACCAAAACGTTTGTACAAAAGGTTGATTGCTTGATTTAGAAACTGTACTTGCAACGAGAACTTATTGTAAATTCTAAACCATCAATCTTCAGTTCGTCAAAATGGCACCATTGCCGGGGAATTGCAAACGTGTGCCTTATTATTGGTTATTGTAAATATTTGCTTTTTACCTGTTTATTTGTTTTTATTTTTGTTTTTTTTTTTTTGCTCTTTCGTAAATTAATAAGTTATTGGTTTTTACTTAGTTATTAAAATTTTTTTTCAAAAATTTGTTATTGGTGTTCATCTTGATCTTCAAGTTGTTCTTCGTATTCATCTTGACCTTCAAGTTGTTCTTAATTTTTTTTCTTCGTTTTGATCCAAAAATTTTAAGTTTGGTGTCATTTTATTATTTTTCTCCTTCCTCATTAAATTCAAAATTTCAAAATTTAAAATTTCAAAATTCAAATCTTTTTTTTCAAAATTCATATCTTTTTCAAAATCTTATCTTATCTTATTTAAAAAAAAAATCAAATTTCAAAATTTAATATTCAAAATTTCAAAATTTCAAAATTCCAAAATTTAAAATTCAAATTTCAAAATTTAATTTTCAAATTCAAAATTTAAATAACCTTTTAATTTAAAATTTTTTTTATTTTCGTTTTTAATTTTTATTTGCTACTATGAACTCTCACCCCTTTGGCTATGAGTCTGGTTACAATTATGTTGCAGGAAAAGGAAATTACAATGAGAACAGGCATCAAGGTTAGAACAATCAAAGATGGGAGGAGCCACAAGGATTTGATCAACCCTCATGGCAACAACCACCCCCTTGCAGTTACCAACAAGCCCCACCATATGCTTATGAACCGCCTCCTTGACATAGCTTTGAACCACCATACTCACAAACCACCTACAACCATTCACCTCCATATGGCCCTAATCCTTATCCACCACACCAACCACCATATGAACCACATCCAGAACCACCACCTCAATATTCACCATCTCCATATCCTTATCAAGAAGAACCACCTTTCTATTATGAACCCTCCTTTCCACCCCAACCTCCATTGGATAACAACGCCCTTAGTGCTATTCTTCAAGGGCAAGAAAGGATGAATAAGAGTGTGCTAAATTTTGCTGCCGCCTTAGGCGAGTTAATAAATCGAATAGCTTCCCAACATCTGAGCACTCAAAGAACTCCCATGGCTACATGTGGAGAACCAAAAGAAGAGCGAAGTATGAAGGAGACACTAGAAACTTCGGTAGACAATGAGGAACATAGCTTTGTATTGGAACAAGTGGAGGAAGCCATAATAGTTGCAGAGGAAGAAGTGGTCGAAGACTTAGGAGATGCAGAACCTCCATGAGAAAGTCAAGACATAGAGCTTCCTTCCAAGACGGTTGCATTTGATGTTGAGGAGGGTGTACAACCTCCAAGGCATGTCATGGTTAAGGACTTGGAAGAGGTCGATCAAGAGATTGAGATTCAAGAAGAAGAAGCACAACCTCCCATACCCGTGGAAAGCAGTGAAGAGGAGATTGAATTGGAAGAAACCTACCAAGAGGAAGAGGTTGATATTGAGGAAACTTGCAAAGAGGTGGAAGTTGTCAAAGAAGAGCGCAAGGGAGTGGAGCATGCAAATTCGTTAGAAAAACCTCCCCCTAAGTTGCCATCATCCTTCACAACATTCAAATGGATAAAATTCATATCCCTTAGCTTTCTAATTCCACTTGAATATGGGCTACTAGAGACGGATGGTCAACTTAGAGCTCTTTGTGACATTAAGCGTAAGAGGAAGATGGTTAGTGGTTGGAGTTGTCAAGCAAGGTTCAACATGGTTGTGTGCTCAAAGTTTAAATGCAAGGGTTGGTGTAAAGCTCAACTGAATGGGTCTAGGAAGTTGTTTCATCTCAAGTTGCAAGTTGTTCTTAGTTGTTTTCTTCGTTTTGATCTAAAAATTTTAAGTTTAGTGTCATTTTATTGTTTTTCTCTTTCATCTAAAAAAAATTTAAATTCAAAATTTCAAAATTTAAAATTTCAAAATTCAAATCTTTTTTTTCAAAATTCATATCTTTTTCAAAATCTTATCTTATCTTATTTAAAAAAAAAATCAAATTTCAAAATTTAATATTCAAAATTTCAAAATTTCAAAATTCCAAAATTTAAAATTCAAATTTCAAAATTTAATTTTCAAATTCAAAATTTAAATAACCTTTTAATTTAAAATTTTTTTTATTTTCGTTTTTAATTTTTATTTGCTACTATGAACTCTCACCCCTTTGGCTATGAGTCTGGTTACAATTATGTTGCAGGAAAAGGAAATTACAATGAGAACAGGCATCAAGGTTAGAACAATCAAAGATGGGAGGAGCCACAAGGATTTGATCAACCCTCATGGCAACAACCACCCCCTTGCAGTTACCAACAAGCCCCACCATATGCTTATGAACCGCCTCCTTGACATAGCTTTGAACCACCATACTCACAAACCACCTACAACCATTCACCTCCATATGGCCCTAATCCTTATCCACCACACCAACCACCATATGAACCACATCCAGAACCACCACCTCAATATTCACCATCTCCATATCCTTATCAAGAAGAACCACCTTTCTATTATGAACCCTCCTTTCCACCCCAACCTCCATTGGATAACAACGCCCTTAGTGCTATTCTTCAAGGGCAAGAAAGGATGAATAAGAGTGTGCTAAATTTTGCTGCCGCCTTAGGCGAGTTAATAAATCGAATAGCTTCCCAACATCTGAGCACTCAAAGAACTCCCATGGCTACATGTGGAGAACCAAAAGAAGAGCGAAGTATGAAGGAGACACTAGAAACTTCGGTAGACAATGAGGAACATAGCTTTGTATTGGAACAAGTGGAGGAAGCCATAATAGTTGCAGAGGAAGAAGTGGTCGAAGACTTAGGAGATGCAGAACCTCCATGAGAAAGTCAAGACATAGAGCTTCCTTCCAAGACGGTTGCATTTGATGTTGAGGAGGGTGTACAACCTCCAAGGCATGTCATGGTTAAGGACTTGGAAGAGGTCGATCAAGAGATTGAGATTCAAGAAGAAGAAGCACAACCTCCCATACCCGTGGAAAGCAGTGAAGAGGAGATTGAATTGGAAGAAACCTACCAAGAGGAAGAGGTTGATATTGAGGAAACTTGCAAAGAGGTGGAAGTTGTCAAAGAAGAGCGCAAGGGAGTGGAGCATGCAAATTCGTTAGAAAAACCTCCCCCTAAGTTGCCATCATCCTTCACAACATTCAAATGGATAAAATTCATATCCCTTAGCTTTCTAATTCCACTTGAATATGGGCTACTAGAGACGGATGGTCAACTTAGAGCTCTTTGTGACATTAAGCGTAAGAGGAAGATGGTTAGTGGTTGGAGTTGTCAAGCAAGGTTCAACATGGTTGTGTGCTCAAAGTTTAAATGCAAGGGTTGGTGTAAAGCTCAACTGAATGGGTCTAGGAAGTTGTTTGGCCGCTTTAGTGAGAATTCATATTGCTTGCTACCCGGATGGAATCATAATGATCAACAAGAAGACGGGTGCAAAAGCAAGATTTGGGACCCCGAAATTCATTCTGGCAATCAACACTCTTGGGGCCTTGTCACTTGCTTTAACTTACTTGAAGGCTTTCTGCGCCTAGTTTGGGATCCCGGAGGCTGTTGGCATTCCAAACATTGGTGGAGATTTCTGTATGAATTCAAGCACAAGCCACCATAACAGGAAGCTCATCAAATGTCCAACTTAAGGACTTTAACTAAAAGTGCTAGGTGGGAGACAACCCACCATGGTATAATCATTCCTTTTTTCAATTTTAATTTTATTTCATTTTGTTTTTAAGTTTTATTTTATTCCATCTTATTGAACCTGGAAATTATTCATAACATCTGCATCAGCATCTGCACACTGCATTCTGTATTTTGCATAAAAAAAAAACCACGCACGCGACGCGGCAGCGTCGCTGACGCGTCCGTGTCACTAGTGTATTGGGAAGAAAAGAAGATTGAACAGAGAGTCACGCGAGAGCGTGGCTGGAGGCGTGCCTTTGGCACAAATTGATCCACGCGACCGCGTCGCTGACGCGTCCGCGTCATATGGGAAAAATGCCACCCACGCGTCTGCGTCACCCACGCGAACGCGTGCTCTAAAAATCGACGTAAAAAGGGGTGTATGGCAGTAAGTTGGGCTGGAATGAGGCTGGACCCATGCTGAAAGCACAAGCCCACTCACACGAACGCATGCCCCACGCGTTCGCGTCGTTTTCCAAAAATGGGCATCCATGCGATCGCGTCAACCACGCGACTGCGTCACCCAAAAATTTGGCGAAAAGAGTTTCGAACAGAGAGTTGCGCGAACGTGAGGCTGCACTCGCGCTAATGGCACAAATCACTCCACGTGAACGCGTGACCCACGCAAACGCGTGACCCACGCAAACGCGTGACCCACGCGTCCGTGTCACTTCATAGAAGCGCTGTCCACGCGAGCGCGTCACTCACGTGTCTGCGTCGCCTACGCCGCACAACTTATCCAAATCAGCACCAAAAATCTTATCTTTTCTTCCCCAATCCTAATTTTTCCTCCCTCCTTCTTACTTACTTCTTCTTCCCTTCGTTCCCTTCTCATTCTTCTTATCTTTAATTTTATTTTACTTAATTTAATTGCATACTTTCATTCATTTGCATTATTTTCATTGGTGTTAGAAATTTATTTGGGTCATTATTTTCTATATTTTTGTGGATTATTAAAGGAATTATTTGCAATTATATATTATTTTTTTAAAAGGTTGCTTGCATATTCAATTTAATACTTTCAATAGCTTATTTACCATGCTTACTATGTGTTTGTGAAAAAGCCCGTATGACATTGTGCACTATTTTTCGATTTTTTTCTATTTACTATTCTAAATGCTTGCTTTTCACAAAACCCTTTTTATTTTATTACTCAAATATAATTGTTATTACAAACATGTTAGTTTGAAAGACTTGGTAATCTAACTTGGACATTGAATGCTTGATCTATGCTACTCATGCCTTTGCCAGCATGCCAATAAACACCTTGCATTTAATTGTCATCATATGCACTTGCTATATTTCCATTGATGAACTTTTCACATGTAGTCATGACCATGTGTTAACGTCATTCTTCTTTATTGTGCATTGATTACCACCTTTCCTGCTCTCTTCCTTGCTCTAACCCTTAGCTTTAAAAGTTACTTTCTTTTTCCCTTTTCAGGATGGCCACCAAGAAGGGTAAAGAGAAAACTACTCCCAAACCACCGGCAAGGAAAGGAACAAAAAGAGCCCCAGCTGAGGAACCACAACCCGCATCCACTTGCACATCTTAGCATGCACCGAGGACGGTGCAATCTTTAAGTGTGGGGAGGTTGATATCGACCTCCATGGGTTAGTTACTCTTCTATCTCAACACCATTGTTTTATTTTCTTTGTTTGTTCATTATTGCATTTGCATGTTTGTTTGATTTTATGCATTTAGCTATTGCTTGGTTGAGAAATAATAAGTTTCTTTTTAAAGACCCTATTTTTGAAATAATTTTCACTAATTTAAAATCAAAATTTTTGTGTTAAACTTATCAAAAGTTGTATTTGGAACATGGTTTTTGAGCCAAAGAACACACAACCTGTGAGATTTTGAGCTTATTTATATGGTTACATTATTTAACCATAAATTTTTATTCTTGTGTGTTTTCTTCTCTATAATTGCAATCTTTGCTTTGTTCCATTCTATATGTCCATTATTTAGTGTATTTACATGCTTGCATATGATTGAGGCCATTATTTGTTATTAGCTCACTTATCCCAAATAAGCCTACCTTTTACATCACCCTTGTTAGCTACTTTGAACTTTTTAACCCCCTTCTATTTCATAACCACATTACTAGCCTTAAGCAGAAAAACAAAATAAAAATCCCAAGTTGAATCCTTGGTTTGCTTAAGATAGATATTGTGTATAATTTAAGTGTGGAGAATTTTATGGGAACATGGGATGATATGAAAAAGTAGGGAATTAAATTGAATGAGTTATTTGAAAATTTGGGAAGCATGCTCATGTGAAATCAAAATAATTAAATTACCATGTGCATTGAAAAAAAATATATATATTAAGTAATTAAATAAGGGGATAAAAAAAAAAGAGAAGAAAAATAATATTATCCCAAATGCAAAATAAAAAGAATCAATGCACATGGGACAAAATTCAAAAATAAGTCTGATACTTGAGTATGTAATACAAAAGTAGAAAAAATTTGGGTAGCTAGGTAAAGTATTTTAAAATTGTATAAAGTATGTATATGTTAGGTGAAATCTTAGACTAATCAAGGATTCACTTTATAAAGCTCACTTGGCCATACATATATCCTCACCTTTACCTTAGCCCCATTACAACCCTGAAAAGACCTCATGATGTTTGCATTGGTATACTAAATATTTGTTGATTGGTTAGATGAAGAACAAAGTTTAGAAAGCATGACTAGGGAAGAGTAGAGTGATTGACCCTAGACACTTGAGAGTTAGAATGATATACACCACCAGTAAGGGTTCAATGCTTGATTCTATGTTTCCTGCTTTCATGAGCTATCTTCTTACAAGTTTACTTGCTTTTTATTGTATGATTTGAATTAGAGAAATCTGATTTATGTTTGTCTTGAAGAGCTTATTTACTTTTAACCAAGTAGATAGAAACATCTTAGCATGTAGTTGCATTCATATAGATAGGTTACATTTCATACACTCTATCATTCCTCTTCACTTTTATAGCTTCTCTTGAACTTAGCATGAGGACATGCTAATATTTAAGTGTGGAGAGGTTGATAAACCACTATTTTATATTTTATCTTGTGCTCAATTGAGTAGTTTTTATCAACTCTTTACCCACTTATTCATACTAATCGCATGTTTTACGTTTTCCTTCCTAAATTTGTGCTATGATTGAAAACATGTTTTCTGGGCCTTTAAATTGCTAATATTAATCCTCTCTTATTATCATTAGATGCATTGATATGTGTGTTAAGTGATTTCAGAGTTTATAGGGCAGGAATGGCTTAGAGGATGGAAAGAAAGCATGCAAAAATGGAAGGAATACAAGAAGTTGAAGGAACTGCAAAACTGTCAGCCTGACCTCTTCACACTCAAACGGCTATAACTTTAGCTACAGACATCCAAATTATGTGGTTTCAGTTGCGTTGGAAAGCTAACGTCTGGGACTTTGATTTGATATATAATTTGCCATAGTTTCCCTAACGATAAGTGACGCGAACGTGTGATCTACACGGACGCGTCGTAGTGGCGAAAAAACCAGCGTGTTTGAATTCGAAACTAGCGAATTCTGGGTTGTTTCTGACCCAGTTCTCGACCCAGAAAATACATATTAGAGGCTATAAAGTAGGAGAATGTATCCATTCACAATCATCAGCTTATAATTCACAATTTTAGGTTTAGATGTAGTTTTAGAGAGAGAGGTTCTCTCCTCTCTCTTAGAATTTAGAATTAGGATTTCTCTTGCTTTCAAGATTGTTTCTTTTTTTTAGGTTCAATTTTTCTTTTATTTATTTTCCCAATTAATTTATGAATATCTATGTTAGATTTGATTTCTTTTATTAATGCAATTTGAGGTATTTTCAGATTTAATTTTGCTTTGCTTTATTTATATGGATGCTTTCAATTTAATTTAGATATTTTCTTCCTTTTGGCTCTGGTTAAGTAATTGGTGACGCTTGAGTTATCAAACTCGAGGTGTTGACTGAAAATTGAAATTCTTCAAGAATTAATTCGAGTTCCAATAACTCTAGCCTTTCCCAAGGAAAGACTAGGACTTGAGGATTTAAAAATTAATTCATCCACTTAACTTACCTTCATAGTTAGAGGTTAATAAGGTGGGAAAAAAATCCAATTCTCATCACAATTGATAAAGATAACTAGGATATGACTTCCAGTTCTTATACCTTGCCAAGAGTTTATTTATAGTTATTTATTTATTTTACTTGTCATTTAAATTACCTGCTCCTTATTTTAAAAACCCCCAATTTACAGAACTCATAACCAATAATAAGAACACCTCCCTGCAATTTCTTGAGAAGACGACTCGATGTTTAAATACTTCGGTTATCAATTTATTTAGGGGTTTGTTACTTGTGACAACCAAAACGTTTGTATGAAAGGTTGATTGCTTGGTTTAGAAACTATACTTGCAACGAGAACTTATTGTAAATTTTAAACCATCAATATTCAGTTCGTCAAAATCATTTTGAAAAAGATTTGAATTGGAAATTAAAAAGATTTGATTTTGAAAATTAAAGTTGATTACTTAACTAACAAGAAACTAAAAGATATGATTTTAGAATTTAAAGATTGATCATTCTTAATAGGCAAGTAACAACTTAAAAAATTTTTTGAATCTAAACATTAAATGTTAGCATTAATTTTGAAAATATGAAATAAAAAATAAGAAAAAGATTTTGAAAATCAAAATTTTAGAATTTTCGAAAATATTGGAAAAATGAAAAAGATTTGATTTTTGGAAAAGATTTGAAAAAGATAGAATTTTTAATTTGAAATTTTGACTTAACTAATAAGAAATAACTAAATTTTAAAATTTTATGACTAAATCACTTCAAATTTTCGAAATTTATGAGTGAAATAAGGGAAAGATATTTTTTTATTTTTGAATTTTTAATGAGGAAAGAGAAAAACATAAAAATGACACAAAACACAAGAATTTAAGATCAAAACTAATAATGCATGCAAGAACACTTTGAATGTCAAGATGAACACTAAGAACACTTTGAAGATCATGATGAACATCAAGAACATATTTTTGAAAATTTTTAAGAAATGAAAAATATGCAAGACACCAAACTTAAAAATTTTTAAACCTTAAACACTAATAATTCAAAAATGCATATGAAAAATAAGAAAAAACACAAAATACGAAAAATCAAAGATCAAACAAAGAGAATCATCAAGAACAACTTGAAGATCAATGAAGAACACCATGCATGAATTTTCGAAAATGAAAAAAATGCAATTGACACCAAACTTAAAATTTGACACTAGACTCAAACAAGAAACACACAATTTTTGGTTTTTATGATTTTATGAAATTTTTTGGTATTTTTCAAAAATTAATTTGGAAAAATAAAAATAAATAAATTCAAAATTTTTAATAGGAATTCCAGGAATTATGCAATGTTAGTCTAAAGCTTCAGTCTAATATAAGATTAGACATGGCTAGCACATTAGACATGGCCAAATGGCCAGCCAAGCTTCAGCAGGACATTACATACAATAGCTAAATTGATGAGAAAGACAAAGAAGCTCTTCTAAGGATAAGTGAAACCTCGGTCCAAAAGATTAGACATGGCTTAACAGCCAGCCAGGATTCAACATATCTCATGAAACTCTACAATTCATTCTTAAAAATTCTGAAGAACATATATTTTTATTATTATTAATTTTTTTTATTTTTTTGGTTTTATTTTTTCGAAAATAAAAGGCTTAAAAATAAAATTAAATTACCTAATCTGAGCAACAAGATGAACCGTCAGTTGTCCAAACTCAAACAACCCCCGGCAACGGCGCCAAAAACTTGGTGCACGAAATTGTGATCTCAACTGCGCCAACATCTTAGTACACAAGATTGTAATCTCAATTATTCTTCACAACTCCGCACAACTAACCAGCAAGTGCACTGGGTCGTCCAAGTAATAAACCTTACGTGAGTAAGGGTCGATCCGACGGAGATTGTCGGCTTGAAGCAAGCTATGGTCATCCTTGTAAATCTCAGTCAGGAAGATTCAAATGGTTATAAGGTTTTGATAATTAAAAGATAAATAAAATCTAAGTGCAGATAGTGCAGAAATCCACTTTCGGGGCCCACTTGGTGTTTGCTTGGGCTGAGCATTGAAGCTTTTTTGTGCTTAGGCTGTTCCTGGAGTTAAACGCCAGCTTTGGTGCCAGTTTGGGCGTTTAACTCCAATTCTGGTGCTAGTTTGGGCGTTTTACACCAGAATTCCTTGGGCTGACTTTGAACGCCAGTTTGGGCCATCAAATCTCGGAAAAAGTATAGACTATTATATATTTCTGGAAAGCCAGGATGTCTACTTTTCAACGCAATTAAGAGCGCGCCAATTGGGCTTCTATAGCTCCAAAAAATCCACTTCGAGTGTAGGGAGGTCAGAATCCAACAGCATCTGCAGTCCTTTTTCAACCTCTGAATCAGATTTTTGCTCAGGTCCCTCAATTTCAGCCAGAAAATACCTGAAATCACAGAAAAACACACAAACTCATAGTAAAGTCCAGAAATATGATTTTTGAATAAAAACTAATAAAAATATAATAAAAAGTAACTAAAACATACTACAAACTATGTAAAAATAATGCCAAAAAGGGTATAAATTATCCGCTCATCAGGAACACAGAATCAAGTATTGAACCCTCACTGAAAGTGTATATGCACTCTAATCGCTCAAGTGTCTAGGGTTAATTCACTCTAATTTCCTCTAGTCGTGCTTTCTAAAACTTTGTTCTTCATCTAACCAATCAACAAATATTTAACATACAAATGCAAATATCATGAGGGCTTTATAAGGTTGTAATGGGGCTAAGGTAAGGGTGAGGATACATGTATGGCCAAGTGAGTTATACTTTGAATCTTTGACTAACCTAAGCTCTCTCCTAACGCACACACACTCTATGTAATTCTAAAATCATGCCTAGCTACCCAGAATCTCACTTTTGTATATTTCACATACTCATGCATCAATTTTTAATTCCATCACATGTGCATTGATCTTTTTATTGAAGTTAGCATTGGGGTGATTTTATCCCGTATTCATTTATTTCTTTTCTTTTCTTTTTTTCTTTTTTTTTCTTTTTTTTTCAGAAATAAAAACATAATATATCAATGCATATGGTTTTCTGATTTCACATGAGCAAGCACTCAAATTTCCAATATTTGTCAGTAAAAGCACAACACATTCTCATCAACCCAAGTTTCCACATTTCCCCACACTTAGTTGACACACACTATCTTAAGCTAACCAAAGATTCAAATTGGGTAATTAATTATTTTTCCACTTAAGGCTAGTGATGTGGTGACATAAAGAACAAATGGGGATTAAAAGGCTCAAAGTGGCAAACAAGGGTAATTGAAATGGTAGGCTATTTGGGATAAGTGAGCTAATAACAAATGATAGCCTCAATCATATGTATGCATGAATATACACTAAACAATGGACATATAGGATGGAACAAACCATAGATTGCAATCATAGAGAAGAAAACACACAAGAATAAAATATTATGGTTAAATAATGTAACCATATAATTAAGCTCAAAATCTCACAGGTTGTGTGTTCTTAGCTATAAAACATGTTCCAAATTGTAATCTTCAAACAAGTTTAACAAAAAATTTTAATTTGAATTAGTGGAATACTATAGAATAGTGTCTTGAAAAAGAACTTATCACTCCAACCAAGTAGTGGTAGAAGAACATGCACAAAATCAAACAAACATGCAATCAAACATGCAAATGCAACAACTAATTTAACAAGGAAAATTAAACATTGGTGTTGAAATAGGAAATAACTAACCCACGGAAGTTGGTATCGACCTCCCCACACTTAAAGATTGCACCGTCCTCAGTGCATGCTAAGATGTGCAAGTGGACGGGTGGCTACAAGTGATGCTTTTCTCCAAAAATTATGCAGATTGACTCGTCGGTTGCCCCATTGAGAAGCTTTCCCTTTCCCTTCTTCGGTGGCCATCCTGAAAGAAGAGGAAAAGGAAGAAAAGTAACCCAGAAATAAAGATAAGAAAACAAATAAAATATGAGTGGGTTAATGCCAAATAATGAGGGTCTCAGCCACATGGTAGCTACAACATGTGAGTGAGAAAATAGTAGAAGCAAATGGCATATCAATAGTGCAAGAATTACAACAATGGGGGAGAGAGTGTGGGTAATGCAAGATAGTATAAGTGCATATCAATGCAAATGGAATGCAAGTATCATAAAAGATTAGCATTGACTTATGAATAATAATACCCAATCAGAATAAAATAAGTCATGAAGCACCAGAATAATGCAAGAGATATTCAACAGTTGAGCAAGAAAATTCAACACCGAAGAAAAAGTATCAAATTTAGAAAAAAAAATAAAAACATGCACAAAATTAAAATACAATGAGTGGAAGTATGCAAATACAATAAGGAAAATAGAATGAAAGAGAATAAGGATGAGAAGTTAAAGAAATGAAGAAGAAGAAGAAAGCAAGAAAAGAGGAGGAAAGAAGGAGAAAGGAGAGGAGAAAGAAGAAAGAAATGAAAAACAGGGTGCGATTGACGGGTGGCAGAAGTTAGACCAATTAAGAGATTATAATATAATAGAATAGCGTTGCGAGTATAGCTCTTAACCAGCAAAAATTTGCCTCATCAATTTAGAAAAGTTGTCACAAAAGTTTAGAATAAAAATACTGGGAGTATGAGTCCCAGGTCGTCTCCCAACGAGTTGCTAGAAAGGGTGCTAATTTATTAATCAGGAGTTTTCCGAGAATTTTGAGAGTTGACTAACAGAAAATAAACAATTGCGATTAAGTGCAGTGAAAATTAAAAAGAATTTATATTATTCAAAATAAAAAGCCTTGACTGGGGGAATGATTAATCGGAAGTTCTATCCTTGTTGGGGTCTCTTAAGTGTAGTATCAAAAAGGTTGTTGTTTTCACTTAGTTAACCCTTACTAAATAAAGGAAATTCAAGTGATTGAGCTAACTCTTATTCGCAAATCCTAGTCCTCTCCCTTGGGAAGGTCTAGCATTAGTAAATATAAAACTGGCCAAAAACTTCCAATTTAACCATCACTCAAGCCTTCCAACTCAAGTGTCTCCTTTTAATCAACCCCCATGTCAAGTAGGGAATCTACTCCATTGACATGAATATAACGTTCATAGAAATATAAGAAGAAGACATGATAAATTAAATGAAATAAAGCTTTGAAAATTAATTAAAGATAAAAGTAATCCTTTGCATTAACAATCCATGAAAATAATCCAATTACCACTTTAAACAAGAATTAAGAATATGGAATAAATAAAAGAGCAAGTAAGGAAACAAACTAGAATAGTATCTTCAACGGAGGTGATGACTCTTCAATATCCAAAAGCAAAAGCAATAAACTAGGAATGTAAAGAAAAACTAGAGGATGAGTAATTCTCTCTCTAAATTCATATCTAAAAACCTAAAACTATCCTAATGAGAATATGTGAATGTGTCTCCGTATGTCCCCTGAGTCTCTACATGTTTCCTGGCTTTATTCTATGTTTCTGGGCCAAAAATTGGGTCAAAACGCGGCCCGAAATCGCCCCCAGCGTTTTCTGTTAATTCTGCAGATCGCGCAGGTCATGCGTACGCGTTAGTCACGCGTGCGCGTCATTTGGCAAATTTCCTTGTCACGCGTACACATCGTCCACGCATGCGCGTCTTTTGTGCAGACTCCAATCCACGCGTATGCGTCAGGCACGCGTATGCGTCGCTGCAATTTTCTCCATTCCGCGCGCTCACGTGAGCCATGCATGCGCGTCGGTGCTTGCTGGTCATCTCCTTAGTTTCTTGTGTTCCTTTCATTTTTGCAAGCTTTCTCTCCATTTTCTAAGCCATTCCTGCCCTATAAAGCCTGAAACACTTAACACACGGATCACGGCATCGAATGGTATAAAGGAGAATTAAAATATACTAATTAAAGATCTATAGGAAGCAAGTTTTCAATCATAAAATAATACTAGGAAGGGATTATAAAATCATGAAAATCATATGAATAAGTGGGTGAAGACTTGATAAAAACAACTCAATTAAACACAAGATAAACCATAAAATAGTGGTTTATCAGCAACGCACGCGCATGCATCACACGTGTGCGTGAAAACGGAAACGGCCATGCGACGCGTAAGCGTCGCCCACGCGTACACGTGGGTGGCCAAAAATGCACACTGACGCGTGAGCGTCGGTCACGCGTACGCATTTCTGCGCGTGCAACTCCAGCACAGTGGCAGCCCAACTCTCTGTTCAATTCGCTATTAACGCTGATTTTCATGCCCACGCGTACGCGTCGCTGACGCTTACGTGTGGGTTGAAAAATTTGCAACGCGTGAGGCACGCGTACGCGTGGGGTGGCTTGTGCACCACGCACCCCACCCGGGCGTCACCATCGCAACTCTCTTGTCAATTCAAAGGTGTTGCGCATTCACATATGACGCGTGCGCGTCGAATGCATTTTTTTTATGTAGAATGCAGGTGATTATTCATAATTTTATAAATGAACACTGAAAAAAATAAAATAAAACTAATAATAAAAAAGTAACGATCATACCATGGTAGGTTGTCTCCCACCTAGCACTTTTAGTTAAAGTCCTTAAGTTGGACATTTGGTGAGCTCCTTGTTGTGGTGGCTTGTGCTTGAACTCATCTTGAAACTTCCACGAACGCTTGGTCTTCCAATAAACTCCGACATTTTTGAATAAATTTTCCAAGCCTTGAGGGAGTTCTTCACAAGCTTTGAGCATCCTTTTGTATGCCCGGATCCCAAATTTTGATTCTACACCCGTCTATAAGCGGCTCATCATGATTCCATCCGGGTGGTTTAGCCTTGAAATTCTCATGTAAGCACCCAAACATCGTCCTAGACCCATTCACTTTGGTTCTATAGCAACCATTGTTATCAAACCTTGAGCGTGCAACCATCATGAACCTAGAGTGACGTTTCCAACCACTACACAATTCTCCCTTACTCTTCAATCCGCAAAGAGCTCTAAGTTGACCATCCGTTTCAAGCAACCTATATTCAAGTGGAATTAGAAAGCCTAGAGATAAGAGATTTACCCACTTGAATGGTATAAAGGATGATGGTGACTTAGGAAGGGGGACCTCCCCACACTTTGACAAAGCAAGGTCCACTCCCTTGTGCTCCTCTTTGATGATCTCCACCTCTTGACACGCTTGTTCAACATTAACCTCGTCTTCAAGTTCAATGGGAGAGGATTCAATTGTGGATAGAAATTTATTAATTCTTGAGTCCATCTCTTGATCAACCTCCTCCAAGTTTTCAACCATAATATGCCTTGGATGTTGTACACCCTCCTCAACATCAAATTCACACGTCTTGGAAGGAGGCTCTATGACTTAAGTTTTCCATGGAGGTTCTGCATCTCCTAAGTCCTCAATCACTTCCTCTTCTTCAATAATTTTGGCATTCTCCACTTGCTCTAGTACAAAATCCAGCTCCTCCTTGATGACTTCCACCTCTTGATAACTTTCTTCAAGGGTCTCTCCTACCTCTACATTTCAGCCTCCTCTTGCTTCTCTTGAAGTATGTATGCGTGAACCCGATCCATGACGTCCCTAAGATGATCCCTTCTCTCTTGTTCTATGTCAATAGCGTAATTAGGATCATGTTGCTCTTGGATTGATGGATATGGGTGAAAAGTAAGTGCACCAGAGCTTGAGGGCTGAGTATTGGGGGTAAAGGATAGATCCATACAGAATTTAAGAGCTTGGAGATCCATAGGAGTAAATCGAACATTAGGCTCAAGAGGAGTAGACTCAGTGCGACTATCTGTAATTCCAGCTCGAGCAAGAAGATCTGAAGCATATTTAGCTTGAGAGAGATAGATTCCATCATCGATAGATATGACTTCTAGACCAAGAAAATAGCTAAGAGAAACAAGATCTTTCATCTCAAAAGTACGCTGAAGGGATGCCTTGAGATCAGAGATACCATCAACATCATCTCCAGTAATGATCATGTCATCAACATATAGAAGTAGAAGAACAACTCCACGTTCACTTTTACAAATGAAGAGAGCATTCTCATGAGGACTGCAAGTGAAACCAAGATTGCATATGGTAGTGCTGAACTTGTCAAACCATTCACGAAGAGCTTGCTTAAGTCCATAGAGTACCTTGCAAAGGAGACAAACTTTGCTAGAAGGACAAGGATAACCCGGAGGGGGTTTCATATAGACCTTCTTTTTCAAATCTCCATTAAGAAATGCATTCTTCACGTCCATCTGACTGAGAGACCATTTTTTTACCACGGCAATGGCAAGAGCTCGAACAGATGTAAGACGAGCAACAGGAGAAAAAGTCTCTTCATAGTCAATACCATAATCTTGCGTACCACCCTGAGCAACCAATCGTGCCTTATAATGGTCAATAGAACCATCAAAGCAAGTCTTGATCTTGTATACCCATCTGCTTCCCACAACTTCCTGATTAGAAGGAGGATCAACCAAATTCCAAGTTTGTACTTTTTCAAATGCCTGTATTCTTCCCGCATTACTTGTTGCCAATTTGGATTTGTGGAGGCTTCTCTGAATGACTTAGGTTCATGTTGATAAAAAATAGTAGAAAAATAATGATAATCAAGAAGATGAGGAGGTGGATTTCTTATCCTAGAAGAACGAGTGGAAGGATGAGGCATGACGATAGGAGCAGGATCATCGTCCGATCTGGAATCATCGAGAGATGGAGAAGGCAGAAGAACAAGAGGCTGTGGAGTGTGACTCGAGATAGAACCTGTAGAATCATCACTAGGAAAAAGATCAACATTGGGGTCAGTGAAAAAAGGTGATTGGGTAGGAGGGATGGACTCAAAGGAGGAGAACCGAGAAAACATGTGATGCTCCTAGAAAACAACATGACGAGACATACGAATACGTTTAGAGAGAGTATTCCAACAATGATAACCGTTGTGTTCAGTGCCATAACCAAGAAAACAACACATACGAGCCCGAGGTTCAAGTTTACTATGTTCATGAGGCTGAAGAAGAACAAAACAGACACAACTGAAAACTCGAAGAGAACTATAATCTGGGGAGGTATGATAAAGATGTTCAAAGGGAGTAACGTTACCCAGAACAGAAGAACGGAGTCTATTGATAACATGAACAGCAGAAAGAACAGCTTCACCCCAAGTACGCTCAGGACATGAAGAAGAAAGAAGCATTGCATGAACAGAGTCAAGAATGTGACAGTGTTTGCGTTCAACTCGGCCATTTTGTTGAGATGTACCAGGGCAAGAAAACTCAGACATAGTACCCTGTTTTACAAGAAAGGTTAAGAGTTTGGAATCATGGTATTCCATAGCATTATCGCGGCGAAAAACCTTAATGACCTTAGAAAAGTGAGTTTTAATCATGTGGAAAAGTTAATATAAATCTGAGGTAATTCATGGCGATTAGTCATCAAATAAACCCAAGTACAGTGTGAATAATCATCAATGAAAATGACTAAGTATCGAGCTCCTCCCATAGAAGCGGTGGGAGCGGGACCCCAAACATCATAGTGGATAAGATCAAAAGGAGATTAAGTAAGAGAGGAATTATTGTGAAAAGATAAAGCGGGTTGTTTAGCAGTTTGACAAGAAATGTAATCAAAAGACTCATGATTAACCTGACCCAAAATACCCTGAGACACAAGAGGACGCATCTTTCCCAAGGAGGTGTGGGCAAGATGTTTATGCCATAAGTGAAGGGTATAAGGAGAAGAAGCAGCACATAGATTTGGCACAGGAGAAATATGAAGATTCTCGAGTTCAAACAACCTTCCGACCTTACGTCTAGTCCCGATGATTTGTCCCGTCCGACGATCCTGTACACGACAACTAGAAATGAAAAAAGTGACATCAAAACCGAGATCAACAAGTTGACCAATAGAAATAAAATTAAAGTTTAATTTGGGAAATAATAAGTATCAGGAAGATGAAGAGTTGGCTGGGAAATAGAACCATTGTGTGTTGCGTGCAAGAGGGAACCATTAGCAGTATTGACAGAAGGTGCATCTGTAGTGGTAGCCAAAGACGAAAAAAGATGACGCAAAGGAGACATGTGATTAAAACAACAGAATCAAAATACCATTTAGAATTACTTGGAGGAGTCGAAAAAGCAGCAAGAGTATTACCAGAAAGGGAAAGAAGATGCTTAAAAAGAGACGCAATATCAGATAGAGATACGGAGGTAGATTGAGAGGAGCAGAGGTGGGAGATTCAGTAGTAGCAACAGCAGAAGCAGACCCATGCTTGGGATGAGAAGGATATTTATGGTGATTAGGACGTAGTAGACGAGTAAGACATGTAGTAATCAAATGTCCCGAGAGCTTGCAATAACGACAGAACAGTTGTAGACAATTGTAGCTAATGTGACCTTTCTGTTGGCATTTGCAACATTCAACAGAAGGCAATCTGAGAATAGGTGCCCAAAACAGTAACAATTGCGACAGAATTTACCTTTTCTGTCTGTGGCAGCATAAACATCTGATTTTTCCATAATAGCAGATACAAAGATCAAGGAGATGAGAGAAAAACTACAAATTTGGAGCCGAAAATGAGAAAAAGGAGGGCAAAATTGAAAAGAGTTCACCAAAAAATCTTAGGGAGGGTCCCACTGGCTGCCACATCAAATGCCACGTCAGTTGCCACGTCAGCAGAGTAAGACACGTGGCAACACGTGACAGGAGGAAGGAGACGCGTCAGCTGACACAAAGACGGAGCTGGCAAGCGAGTCAAAAAGCGCGGGCCAGGTTGGAGAGCGCGAGCCGTGCCGGGCTGGAGCAGATAAGCGTGAGTGCTGGCGACGACACGTGACACTGTCTGGTACCGTTGATCCTGGGCGTGGATTCAACGGTTCTGGATGGTGTCTGGGGAGAGAGGAACTTGAAACGGTGAGCGGCCTTCTGGTGGCACGTGATGGTGCGTCCGGCCGCGGTAGGCGGCGAGTTCGGCAGCGTTGGAAAGCTTGCAACAAGGAGAAAGCGAAGGTGGCGGCAGTGACGAACCAAGGCGTTGGGAAGAAGTCGAAAACTAAGGACAAAGTACTGCCGGTGAAGCAAGAAAGGAACTAGAAACTAATTGTTTCTAGAAAAAACAAATAACCTAAACTCTTGATACCATGTTAGAAACAAGAGAGTAATCTGAAATAGTGTATGGTTGAGAAAAAGTACAATATACAAGAGGTATATATAGCTACTAGTAGAATCAAAGTAATAAAAGCATAGAATCCTACAATTAATAAATAGATACGCTATTTAAATACAAATGATACTAATTGATCTAATTTGATTCTAATTATTCTCTTAAATACTCTATATTGTTGTTAACGTCCCACTTATACTAAGCGTAGGCGGCTCCAACGAGATGGAAGGAGAGAACGTGAATCCTCTAATCTCGCGGAATATCAAAGACCTCAAAGCATTGTCGAGCTCAAAAAACCTAATCCTCCACATTTTTGTCTTTAAAATGTGGGAGTCAATTTCAAACTTCGCAACCATTGAGGGTCCATCCCACTGACGACGGAATTAGCACCGATCCAATGATTATTATGATCAGAATTGTTATAATTAAAAAATTTAAAATTGGATTATTATTTTTCTTGTAAAAATAAGAAAAAGGCCTATCTAATAACATTAAAAATATGTGGTTTTATGAAGCTTGTGACTAACAATTATTTGTTTACAAATTGGCTTTTTTTTTGTTTTACATTAAAAATGGCAGTAGTGAGTAAGGTTGGTTCCAAATGGTAAACACGCCGCGAGATTCCCAAACCCATTTGTTTAAAGTGAATAGATAAAATAAATAACAATAATAATAAAGTGAGAATAAGAATCCAACCCCACCGAACTAGTTTTGATTAATTTTAAGTGCGTTTGATGCCAGAGAGATGCAGAGTGTGATGAGGCCATTAACGAGGGAGATTCATCTTCCACCACACACATACGTTTTGATAACGACAATTATATTCGCTCTCATACGGCAACTCGAATCGTCATTCGGTCATTCCTCAAGTTTTTATGTTATTTGTTTTCTCTTTTTAAGCAAAAAGAAAAAAGAGGCAATGTCTCTTTCTCTCTGCTGGAAATTAAAGCTGACGTCCAAATAATAATAATAATCTATATTTATATGTGCACCAATATTTTAAATTATTACATGTTCCGTATGGTCTAGTCGCTTTTTAATTTGAATATGGAAGTAAAGGAAGTGTTGGATTTCTGTACAGGAAGAAGGAGTGTTTCATCTCGTTGTGAGATCAGAGAAAGCAGAACTCGGACGGATCCTGCGAGTTGTGTCCCTCAAAATGTTTCCACGTTTCAGATTTCAAATTACATCAGCTGCAAATCGGACCATGCGATTTGTGAAGCAAAATTTCATGACCAAAGAACTCACATGGTCCGAATTGTGTACTCTGAATTTTTTCAATTTTTTAACATAAATCGGATCCTCCGATTTGTGTACTCTGAATTTTTTTCAACTTTTTAAACACAAATCGGATGTACTTCCACAATTTTAAAAAATACCAAAAATTACCATATTAAAATATATCACTTATCTTGCTTCTATATCAAAATTTTTTAGTCTGGTCTAGTTTGGTTGCGTATGTATGTGCAGCAGCTATACATATATATGGGTATATGTATATATCAAAATCAGTGATTTTATATTAATAACTAATTTCAGTATATATATATATATATTAAGTTACTTGTTTAACCTTAACTGGAACTTTAATTTCCATGCATAATAGTATTGGTATTGATATACGTTAGTCAGAAACAACATGCAAGATACACGCAAATGAATAATGTCCAGAAAAATAAGTCATTTTTATAATTAAGTATGGTTAAACGAGTTCAATTCTGCTACGTTAAATTATGTATTATATTATGTATATATATCTTCGCTATTATAGTTTCAAAAACTTTAACTGTTGCGTTTATATATATATATATATATATATATATAATAATTTAATTTATTTTTAATATATATTTAATATTTAATTAATGTATATTTTATACTAATAACTAATTTTAGTAGTGACCTAATATAATTATGCTTGAGTGTTACAACTTACGATGGTTTTCTTTTTAGTAGCTAGTAAGGATATTTTAACAAAAATATTTGACTCAATATCGCATATTAACAGCTATATATATGATTGGATGGCACAGTCTAAAACTTAATGGCGTATACCTAATTTTATTACTAAAATTTATGCATGTTAGTACTACTTAGATTATGTATTAATAGTAAAGACAAAACTAACGATATATAGAACTTGTTCTTTACGGCAGATCACAATCTAATGAATAATACTAAGAAAACTTCAGGGCAAATTATGTGGTGTGTAGCAAGTTGCATATACCACGCACGCAGGAAAAAAATATAAAATAAAAGAGAAAGAGAATGCATGACCAAAAAGTGATCAAATTACTCATAGTTTCTTTGAACAAGTAGTGTTTGTGAAAAGAGCAACGATATGATGGAATGGGACCATAGCAACTTGGTAGGTAACGCCAAATTGGTCATTTTTTGTCGATATACATATCTGTTGTCTTTATTTTCCTCCTTTAATTTCTATTGTTTGGTGGTGGGCTGATGGCATCTAATTTAAGTCCAAATTAACTGTGTAACTGTTACATATGGTCCGTATTTTCTAACCTTTAGTTTTTAATGACTCAGATCAAATGCATTCGTACGTCTGGGAAGGGACCTAAGTTTCTGCCCTGCTAGTTGGTAGTGATGGCCACCATAGCCATCAGATTAATTACCAATGCAACACTCTTATTGTACGGACAGCCTCATTATTAAGGTATCACAATTACACAGTATATGTGTCATAATTTGTATTTTGGAAGAACCTCAAATAAATTATTTAAATTTTATGCCTATCATATTGGTAGACGTGAAATTCAAGCAGTCCAGATTCTAGATGGTCCTCCACTTTTATTTGTGTATAGCTATATACTCAATCAAGGCCAAAAATCCGTTTCACCCTTTTGCACTAACATTGATGTACATTTAAAATGACGGTTTGATCTAGACTGAGATTTGACAACCGTTGATTATTGGCACTTATTTCAATCTCTATTTTCCGTCTCTATTTCTCAATCTCAATCTTCCTTCTAAACACAGCATTAAATTCTCATCCACTATTGGTCTTAGTCAATTTTCTAACACAGATGCATCTATTGCAGGGCAAGGAATTTTCCCACTTCAACTATAGCGTTGCGTGCCTCTTTGACCTGTTTAGTGGAGCGTGAGAGGCAGCTGAGAAGAATTGCGCATGGCGAACAGGCCCAGTGGACCAAAAACAGGGTCATAGTAACATCCGAATTATATAGCTCTCCCTTTTTCGTATTCTAAAGTACTTATTTGGGTTTACTGACTAAAAATACAGATATTGGGCTTTAGACTCATAGCGTTAGACCACACAAAATTTTTGTGATCGCACAAGCTCCCCCAACACCCGTCCATAGCATGACTGGAAATGACAGAAGGTGAAGCTGCAAATCAGGTTCAATTTTGGGACGGATTTCATAGCTACCAATTGATCCTGTAAATTGTAGTCATTGACACCTCTCCCTTCCTCGCGCTCTCCATCTCGCAACAATTGCAGCAGCAGCGTTCTCTCATCTCTCTCGATCAGATAGCATTGTCAGATTGGAGTTCAACTTTAATGTTTCAGGACCATATCAGGGAATCGGGCTAGTCGTAGCAGGAGGGGCGTCTCGGCGTCAGGGACCAAAGCAGCGCAGTCAACAATGTCAGGATGACATCAGAGACACCAGCGTCAGAGTAACTCATCGTCTAGCAACAGGACGAGCGGTTTCATAACTTCACTTTTGATACCAATTCTTTGTTCGGTAGCAGAGCATTATGAGCAGAAGATAAAATGCATAAAATTAGAGTCAAAATGTGAGAAATAGGTTCAACCAAGGTTGCAAGAACCACATCGATCAATGAACCCATAAGATGATTGATTTATTGGTTTAATAGTTTTTTTTTGGTGACTTTATTGGTTTAATAGTTTGATTAACTGATTTAATTAAATATTAAAAAAATTATTAAACATTCAACATATAATTCCAACTA